>NW_020455755.1:3916338-3918451 GCF_003342845.1 Nothoprocta perdicaria
CCCGCGCGGGGCGGCCCCGGGCTCCCTCCAGCGGCCGCAGCCCGCGCGGTGCAGGGGGGGGGAGGGTGTTGGGGGGGGCGGATCGCGGGGGCCCCGGCGTCCGGGCGGCGGCGGTTACGCAACGGCGGGGCGCGGTGCCTATACATGGGCAGGCGGCGGCGCCGGGGCCCCCGCGCGGCCGTGACGCGGCGCCGCCACCAGCCGGCTGAGGTCACGGT
Organism: Nothoprocta perdicaria; assembly: GCF_003342845.1. Classification (NCBI taxonomy): domain Eukaryota; kingdom Metazoa; phylum Chordata; class Aves; order Tinamiformes; family Tinamidae; genus Nothoprocta; species Nothoprocta perdicaria. Next base: position 3,916,557 of record NW_020455755.1, read on the forward strand.
GACGTCAAAGGCGCCCGGGGCTGTCAGCTGGAGCGCGCCGGGCCGCGCTGACGAGGCAGCCGCCCTTAAAGGGGGTCGCGGCGCCCGGCGGGCACCCCGGCGCCAGGTGAGTGCCCGGCCCCGGCGGGGGGCCGCGGGGACGGGGCGGGCACCGCGGCCGCCCCGAGGCTCGTTGGGGGGCAGCGGGGCTGAGAGCGGCGCCGCTCAGTGGGACCAGGCTCGGCGGTCGCAGGAGGGGCCCCCCGGCCTCAGGTGTGGGAGCGCCCAGGGCCCCCGAGCACCGCGCGGGCCGAGGCCTCTCCCCGTGGCGAGCGGAGGCCGAGGCCAGCGCGGGGCTCCCGCTCTCGAGGCGGGTCCCCGCCCGGCGGTGCTCGGGGGCCCGGCCAGGCCAGGCCGCCCTCGGAGCGGGCCTCGAGGAGACGCGGCTGCTGCCTCGGCCGCGCGAAGGCCTCGGGGCCCGGGCCGGGAGGACGAGACGACGGGTCGGCCCCTGCGGAGGGGAGAAACAGGGCCCGGAGCGGCCGCTCCGGGGGGCTCCTCCCGGGAAAGGAACCCCCCGGTCCGGCCCGGTCCCGCCCCCGCCGCGGCCCCTTTAAGAGGGCGCCCGGGGCTCCGGGCCGGCAGCGCCGCATGCAGCGGCGGCGGCGCGTGGGAGTCACGTGGGCGGGATGTGGAGCCAGCCCATTGGCCCCCCCGCCCCCTCCTCGCCGCTGCAATCAGCTGTTACTGGGGCGAAGGGCAGGAAACGTCCTTAAAGGGGCAAGACCCCTCGCCCGCCCGTTCCCTCCCGCCGGGGCGGCAGAGCCCGGGCAGGCGGCGGGCCGGGGCGGGGCAGAGCACCCCCCGCCGCGGCCCCGCTCGCCTCGCCCCGCAGCCGGCCCCCGGCCCCCCGGCAGTCGGCGCGGGGCGGGCGCGGCCCCTTTAAAGAAGTTGTCCAGTCATCGCGCGCCCGCCCGGCGCTGCCAAGTCGTTGGGTTCAGCTGAGTTCCCCGGGCCCCGCCCCCCGCGCGCGCCCATTGGTGCCCGCTGGGGAAGCTTCACTTGTGATTGGCCGCCAAGTTGGGGTAACTTCTCGGAATCGCTCCGTGTCGCTGCCATGGGCTCTTAAAGGCGCCGCCGGCGCCTGGCGGGGGTCAAGAGGTGGCGGCCGACGGGGGCCGCCCTTAGCGTCCCGCCCCCGCCTCTAGAGCCAGGCGGGCGGGAAGCAGGCAGCGGCGACCGCAAGCAGGGACCGGGGCTGCGCCCGGGTCGGCGGGGAGCGGACGGTGGTTGTCCCGGCAGGGCCTGGCCCTTTAAGAGCCGCCCCCGCCCCCACGGGTCCCCTCGCTTCACCCGCTTGAAAATGCCAACTCACAGCACGCGGGGCACGCCGGGAGCGCCCCGCGGCGCCGAACCACGACTCCCGGCGTGCCCCGCGGCGCGGCGCCGCCCCGCCCGTTCCCTAGGCAACCGCCCGCCGCCCGGTTGGACGGGCCGGCCGCCAAGGCGGGGGCGGGCGGGGTGGGGGGCGGGCTCCTGCCTCCCATTGGCTGTGTGGCGGGCCGTGCCGCGCCGCCATTGGCGGCGGCGCGCGGCCTTCAAGGCGGGGGCGGGTCCGCGCCGCGATTGGCCGAGGGCGGGGCCGGTGGGTGGCTGCGTCATGACTCCGCCAGCTGATCCGAGACGGGAGCCGGCGAGCGCGGGGGGAGGCGGCGGCGCCGCCGCCGGTGCCGCGACGGGTGCCCAGGTGGGTCCGGCGGGGCCGCGCCGCGGGGGCACCGCGCACGGCCGGGAGCGGGGGCAGGTCTCGTACGGTATCCCGGGAGCGCCGGGCCGGCGGCGCTGCGAGCCCCGCGGTAGCCGGTAGCCCCGGTGGGGAAGGTCACCTTCCTCCCGGCCGCGCGCCGCGGGGCCCG
>NW_020455755.1:3919201-3961952 GCF_003342845.1 Nothoprocta perdicaria
GGCTCCCGCCGCGGACGCCCGGGAGGTCCGCGGCTGCCGCGGAGTTTCCCGGAATTCGCTCCCTGCAGCGCTGACAGCGCCTCGTGTTCCCGGAGCGGCGAGGCCGCGGGGACCCCGGGTGCCTCCTGAGCCCGTCCCCGGCGCCCGGGGAGGCTCCGCTCCCGGAGCTCCCCCGTTGGGCGCTTGGCGGCCGCCCCGGTGGCTCCCTTGGCAGGTGGTACCGGCCCGCGGGGGCTCCCGGGGGAGCCGCCACCTGCCCGGGCGGCAGCAGGGCCCGCGCTGGCAGCTCCGCTCCCCGCGGGAACAAACCGCTTATCTCTGTTTTTCCAGCAGAAACGGCCTTGACTTTTTTTTAATTTTTTTTTTCTTTTTCTGCCCTCTCTGTGCGTGTTGCTGGTGTGGGGCGTCTGCCGGGGCTCGCGGCCGCCCCGGGGCAGGGGAGCCGCGGGGGAAGCCGCCGTGGGGCAGAGCCGACTCACGCTCAGCCCCTGTGCCGGCCCTGGGGGCGCCCGGTGCCCCGGCCCGTGGGGCGGCCGCTCCGCGTGCCCGTCCCGCGCTCGCTCCCGGCTCTGACGTGTGTGTTTCTTCCCCAGCTGGCGCCCCGGCTGCCGCGCTCCTGGCTAACAGCACCAGTTCTTCAGTGGCAAGCTTTATGTCCTTCTCTAGTAGCTAAAGCTGCCAGTTGAAGAACTGTTGAACGTAGCCACTCTCTTCTTGTGCCCGGGCTGCCGGACGTCGCCGAGATCCGTGACCCGCACGAGCGAATCGGAGGCACCTGATGGACAGACCCGTCTGCGGGATGAGGATGGACCCTCCTGCGAGGAAGAACCTGGAGCCTCGGCTGTGGGATGCCCCGAAAGCCCCGGGCTGCGCAGTGGGCAGCGGGGCCACCCCCGCGGGGTGACGTGACGAACTGGAGGGACATTAAAGGTTGCTCCGCTCTGCACGGCACCGGTTAGGATGTTTGCTAGTGGGCGCTGTGCGGAGCTGCGCGGCGGGAGGAGGCGCCGGGTGGTGGGTCAGGAGCCGCAGCGCCGAGCGCCCCTTCCCGGGTGAGCGGGGACGGAGCCGGGGGGCAGGAAGGGGCCGGCCGCGGAAGCGGCGCTGCGGGCCGGGCTGGGTGTGGTGGAGCCGGCGCCGGGGCTGACTCAGGGCCCTGTCACGCACTGCCCTGGACGGCTCTTCCAGGAACCACTACCCGCCGGCGCCCGGAACCGGCAGCGCCGGGCGCCCCGGCCGTGCATGGAGCGCGCCAGGCTGGGCAGCACCGCGGCGCCTCGCTGCGTGCTCGCCCAATTCCCGCCGGTGGCTGGGGATGATGCAGCAAAGCTCCCCGTATCCCTGGGCACGGGAGCACATCCCAGCCCCGGGCAGCCAAGGAGGTTCCCTGGGAGCCTCTGTGCAACCGGAGGCTCCGGAATGCCCATATGGAGCAGGACAAGGCCGTGCCCCCAGCTCCCGGGCTGCCCTGGTGGATGGGAACCAGCATCCGGATGCTGCTTTTCAGCCCGGCTTGCCAGCCCCATCCCTGCCCATCCTGGATGGGAAGGAGGCTCCTGCGTTGCACTGAGCCTGCACAGTCTCAGCTGGGTTCCCGGTCCAGGTTCCAGATGCCCGGGGAGGGATCGCTGCCGTGTTTTGGCACGGGGCACTGTGCAGCGCGCGGCCTCATGCCCATGGCTGCCCGTGGTTTTGGAGGGAGCACCTCCCATCCCTTCCTCCGAACCCTGCTGCCTGTGGGGTTCCCTGGCTGCTCCCTTGGGCACGTTGATGGCCGCCAGGTGTGCTGAGTGTTCTCAGTCATCGTCACGCACCGAGCAGAGTCACGGAGCCCACTCGGATCAATTGCTCTTGGGAAGGATCATGGCAAAACGCCCTCGCCTTGATCCGGAGCCAGAGATCCGGATCTCCAGTACAGCAGCTGCCGCGGGGCAAGCCCGTGCGGAGCGGCCGGCGCCTGCTCGGGCCGCGCACGGAGGGGCACAAGGAGCCGCTGCACCCGGGCGAGCGGCTGCCCAGCTCCTGCCGCCTGCCCCTGCACCGGGACAGGTGCCCTTTGGGATGAGGTGCCGGCTGCTCCTGCGCATGGGCTGTGCAGCTCCTGGCTTTGGGAACCGCTTCCCTCGCCACGGCTCTGTCGCTGGGATGAGGCGCTGTTGGGAAGCGCGAGGTCAGCGTGACCGGCGTGCCGAGCGGGAGCCGCCCGCCAAGAGCGAGCGGGGCAGAGCCGCCCTGCTCGTGGCCTAGGGCCTTCCCTCTCTGCCCAGCTCCGCAGCAGGGCCCGGGCGTCCTCCCCTCGTGCACCGCAGCGGAGCCCACCCCAGCAGGGAGGGCAGAGGGCTTTGCCCGCCTTGCTTGGTGGGCAAACGGAAAAGGCAGGAACGGGGATCGGCTTCGGTTGTGCCTTTATTTCTCCTGTGCCGATGGGAGGACGTTGGGTGTGACGCGAGTTGCTCCGCGCCATTCCCGGCCGCGTGTGCCCGGAGCTCAGGTAGGTGCCAGCCAGGGAATGCTGTTGATATCACAGGCCCTGGCAAGCAGAGGAGTGTTGGGGAGCTGCAGTAACGTCTCAGCCCTGTCGCTTGGCCCTCTGCTCGCGCGGGGATGCGGAGCAGAGTGGCCCGGGTGTCGCTTACTCCGCTTCATCTTTAGAGATCTGTTTCCCTGAGCATAAAACTTCAGCGATGAGGGGCACCATGGGGTCGCAGTTGAGGCTGGCAGCCGCCACCACGTAGCCGTCTCTGGAAGGGGAAGCGCAGGAACGTGCATCTCCCCGGAGCAAACACCCCGCGCGGCGGCAGCGCGGCCGGTACTGGGGCACGCACGGGCACTTGCTGCAGGTTGGTGGTGGTCACACAGCAGCCCCACGTGTGTCCCAGCTCCCGGCATGGCCGGCCAGCCTTAGCCCCGTCCCATTTTGCTCCTTCCCCCCTGCCCTGTTGCATTTTCCCCTCCGTGAAGCTGTTTCAGCCCCATGGAGCTGAGTCCCCAGCCCGAAGGCTCCGCGGGCAGCGCCAGCCCCGTTCCCAGCGCGGCTGCGCCGGGGTGCGCGCCGGCCGCAGAGCCACCCACTTGATGTAGAAGACCAGGAACCTGCGGTGCTCCAGGCTGCCCTTCACCACGGTCTCCGTGTAGCCCTTCCCGCAGCCTGCGAGAGAGCACGGGCTGCTGCGGGAGCTGCAGCGCGGAGCTGCCGCCGGCGCGGGCTGGGGACACGGGACGTGGCTCTGGCTGGGGGAGGGCCGGGACAAGGACCAGGAGGGGTCTGGAGGCCCCAGGCGAGCAGCACCGGGAGGTGCAGGGCTGTGAGAACTGCGCCTTTCCTCACACTGCAGAGGGAAGTTCTTGCTCCTTTGTGATTTCTAAGCCGCTAGAGACCAGCAAAGGACAAGGGCTCTGTGCGTCTAGTGGGGCCAGAGCTCCAAAACAGAGCTCACAGACCAGTCCAAAGCACGAGCTGCTCCTGTGCAACCACGTCTGCACAGAGCCTGGGCAAGGCTGGTGCTTGCAGACCCGGCGCCGCTGATGCCTGAGCAGCCGGGCCGCCCTGCCTCTGCTCCCACCTACCTGCGTAGCGGATGCTCTTCCCGAGCATTGTGGTCCAGAAGAAGGGCACCGTGCGCAGTTCCTTCGGTTCCTTCAGCATGTTGAAGGCGGCAACGTGACCTGTGAGGGCCCAGCAGAGGTATTTCCATACCTTTCTTGCAGCTCTGCAAAGTTGTTGCTGACTGCTCAGCGTGCCCGTCCCAACCCCACCCCTGCTTCCCGCTGCCCTGAATCACTCGAGCTAAGAGCCACCGTGTGCCCGGATCTGGATTCACTGCCGGTTGGGCCAGACAGTTCCCGGGTCTCTCCCCTTCTCCTTCAGCACATGGGCTGGCTACATGCAGGGCTCCCGCTTTTCCGAGCAGTTTATCCACAAGGACATCGCTTTCTCCCATGCCTTGTGGGGCTCCCCGGGACACCCAGCGTGGGCAGCGAGCGGGTGGGACGCCCGTGTCCTCCCTGGCCGCCCCTTTCCGTGACGGCCCCGCGGCCGCTCACCGTGCGCCTCGGCCACTTGCTGGTGCTGGATGTTGGAGTGCTGCCCGTGGAGCAGAGCGACGGGGAAGGCAGCCACGTCGCCCGCGGCGTAGACGTTGGGCACGCTGGTTCGCATGCGCTGAGGGGCCGAGAAGGCGCTGAGTGCCGCCGGGCGGGAGCGGGAGGCCTGAACCTCCCCTTGGCGCTTACCAGGTCCACCAGGATGGCCCCGCTGCTGTCCCTGGCGATGGAGGTGCCCTTCAGGAAGGCCGAGCTGGGGGACACCCCTGCGGGGAAGGGAGCGGGGCTGCATGGAGCCAAGCGCTGCGGAGGCCGGCGGGACGCGCAGCCCGGGAGCCCTTGGGGTCTGCCCGGGGCGCCCGGAGCGAGGCGGCCGGCAGCAGGGAGCAGCGCTCGGTCCGGCTCATCCGGAGGCCGTAAATCCGGGTCGGGTAGCAAAGCGAGCTCTGAGAGCTGCCGAGAGCGGCGAGGTGCCCAAAGCCACGTGCAGGGAGGTGCTGCCCTCCTGCGAGGGGCTGCACGTGGGCTGTGACCTTCTCAGGTGTTTGGGGCCAGGAGGAAGGGCTGGGTAACGCAGTGGGAAAGAGATTGCAGGGAATGACGTGCCCTGGGAACGCACATCATGGAGCGCTCTGGAGTGCTGGTTGCTTTCCCCTCAAGCTGCCCCTTTCTCTCACCTATTCCAACCACCACCACATCTGCAGGTATTTTTGTTCCGCTGTCCAGAACAGCCTCTGTGACCTAGGAAAGGCACAGGATTTATTAACAAAGGGCTGAAAACCCTGCCCTAATTCCCACAGCCTCCCAGCTGCCTGGTTCTTTGCTCCCCTCAGTCCAGCCCTTGGCTTTAAACATAGAAACGCAGGCTGGTGCCCTTTGAGCCCAGAGTTATGTGCTGTGAGGGTCTGGACACGCAAGCAGAGAGACCAGGCATAGACTGTGGCTTGGGGGCTTGTTTTTTTTTTTTTTTTTCTCCCTAAAATTTTCACATCAGGAATCGTGGGGTGTCACCGACCTTCCCATCTTTTCCCTTCAGCTCGGAGACTTCTGCCTTCATGTGAAACGTCACCCCTGCTTCTTGCAGCATCTGCAAGGGGAGCGGGAGCTGCCGTGAGCGCTTCCTAGGAGAGCCCAGGCTGGTCAAGAAGAGCAGCGCCCGGTCCAAAGCCGGGCAGGGAGCTTTGCCGGCCCTTTGGTTGGCGGGGGGGGGGTCTCCGTCCTAGAAATGAACCCCAGATTTCCTAACCTTCATGGCAACGCCTCCAACCTGGGGACCCAGCACGTTCTGGAAAGGGAACTCCTTCTTCTCCACCACGGAGACGGCTGCAGCCTTGTCTGAGAGGAAGGCAGCGACCTCCATCCCTGCAAGGAGAGGACGTGCCCAAGGTAGGTCTGCTGCAAGTAGGAGCCTGCACCCTCCTCCTTGGGAATCTGTTCCCCTTCCAGATGAAGGGAACGGCTCTGATGTGTTGCCAGCACTTAACTGCTCTTCGACGCGTTTCTGGGCTGATATATTTAGCCTCCCCTCCCCAGTTCTCTGTTCTCATGCACTGTTGACCCAGATATTAGGAACTGCAAAGAAAAGCTCCTGACTGGGTGCAAAACAGCCCCCTCATCCCGCTTTACTCCTTCCCTTTCCAGCGTTTCTGGGGAGTCCAGCTCCTCCCTAAGGACCATACCTTTTCACAAGCCCCTTTTCATAAAGACCTTGTCACATTTCCCTCTAATCCACCCCCCAAACTCTTCATAGTTCTCAAAGTCTCTGCCTATCAGAAGAAAGAGCTGCTGCACCCTGGTTAACACCCCAGTATTTACAGGACTCCAGGGAGGAACCAAGACAGGTAACAAATGAACATCCCTTCCCCGAGGGCCCCTCGTTAATCTGCATGCACAGCACAAGTGTCAAGGCTATCATTAACAACTTGATCTCCACCCCAGCCCGGTACCTATGAATGAGGCTCCTATGATCACCAGATTCCTGCCGGCTGATAGCTCTAAGATCTTCCGAGAGTCTTCTGGCGTTTGCAGAAGACATATGTTCTGCAGATCTGCACCTGGCACCTCCAGAGGGATGGGACTGCGAGAGAGAGGAAATCCAGACGTGTCAGGATCGTAAATGAAGCAAGGAGGAAGGGAGGCCCCGTAAACACATGCAATCCCTTTGCCCTCTCCTCCCACCCTATCCTCGCATCCCGGCGCCCATTCCCCTCGCTCTCGTGCACCTCCGGAGAGGCCGCTGCTGCTGAGGAGCAGCCGCCCCGCTGCAGAGCCGCCTTATCCGACCCGGCGCCGTGGTGGGACGTGCCGTGCACTCACTGGCTGCCCGTGGCGATGAGCAGGTGGTCGTAGCGCTGCGAGGAGCCGTTCTGGAAGCGGACCCTCCGCCGCTGGAAGTCCACTGACATGGCCTGCGGGAGGAGACGGGAGGGAAGGATCGGACCGGCAGCTCTGGCTGACACCAGCGCTTTTCCTGCCAGGACAAGCCGTTCTACTCGCTCTGTGACAATCTCCTCGATCTGAACACCGAGATAAAACACGGAGTCTTGGGGTCCTGCCTCTCGCTTCCCACAGGTATTAGCCTTGGGGAGCTCTAAGCACCACAGCGTTAAATCCGGGTTCCTCCAAGGCTGCACAGAAGGCTGGTTTCAAAGCTCACCCTCTTTGCATGAGATGGACACAGCTGTCCCTGCGAGGTGCAGGTAGACCCAAAACACACACGCAGTCCCTAGCGCGGGCCTTGGGGTGCTGCCCCAGAATCAGAGCCCTGCTTGCCACGGCCTTGTGCCACGGTGTGCCCGCAGGCGAGGGCATCCCCTCCGCGCAGCAAGGACAAGACCTTCCGAGCCGCGCTCACACCTCTCTCTGTGTCCAGTGCTCTATGCAGCGAGCGTCAAGGAACTCGGCTGTCCTCAGGTACATGTCCTCAGGCTTCAAGTTCATTTCCTGCAAACGGAACAGAAACGTGGAGTGGAATCTCCCTCCCCGCTGCCAGCGACGCTCTTGCAGTGTCTACAGGCACGTTTGCATAAGAGGTGAATTCTGCCCTGGTGACTCACACTGGCCTATCCCCATCCTCATCACCTCCTTGTCGCCCCCTCAGCTCCGCTGTAGCAGGGAGAACCAGCTGGAGGGGGTAAAACCGCCAGCTTAGGGTGGGCTTTGATCAAAGACTCTCCGGGAGGAAGCAGTGAGATGTTAGCCGGGAGTTAGACCCGCTTTCCTTGCAGGAAAAGATTCCAGGGCTCCGGCGGCCGTGCCAGAAGGGGCCGTTTTGGTGCTCAGCCTGGCTGTGAACACGGCTCGTGGCCCTGGTTCGCGTGGTAGCCGCCGAGCTCCTTCCCATCGCCCGCACAAACCTTGCTCAGTTTGGACTTGTCGTAGGGCAGGTGTTTCTCCCTCGTGGCCATGATGATCCTGCCCGTGAAGCCCTCCTGGCGAAGCGTTTCGGCGCACACCAGCGCGGCCACACCTGGGAGGGACGCTCAGCTCGGCCCGACCCATGCGGGAGGAGGAGGAGGAGGAAGACCCTTCCCGGAGAAGAATCCGGCAGCCCCCAGCATCCATGGGGAGGGCAGAGCAGAGCATGGCACTGACCTCCCCCTAGCAGCAGCACCGTCTCCAGGTTGAGAAGGCAGCGCCTGCTGCTCTCCTTCACCCTCACGCCGCTTTTGAGGTCCTGGAAGGGAGTGGGAAATGCCCAAGTGGTTCCCGGCGCCAGGTGCTGCCTGCGCTCCATGCTGTCGGGTAAGGTCCCTACCTTTATTCTTGCTGTAACAAACACCTTGCCGTCCTTCACGGTTACCTGCAGGGACGAGAGCGGGCGCATTGTGGTGCCATGCTCCCAGTGGTGGCGGGAGCTCCCGAACGGCTCGGCCGGAGCGGCTCTGAGCTCTGGCCGCGCGGAGCCCCGGGATAGGGGTCTGGCCAACAGCGAGTGGCCACATGGCCTGGAGCCTGGAGGGAGAGGGGCCCGGGATACCAAGACCCGCTGGGAAGAGGCTGCGTGATGGAGAGCAGCTCCGGGGAGCAGGGGCAGGAGCCGGGATCCGCACCTGGAAGCGGGGAAGACAGTCCAGGGCTGGATACTCCTCGATATCTCCCGTCCGAACGTCGAAGCAGGAGCCGTGCCAGGGGCAGCGCAGCCTGTTGCCCCTCAAGACCCCTGCGGTTAAAAGCAGGAGCGGTGCCAGGAGCGGTGCCAGGAGCGGTGCCGGGAGCGCCGGGGGGGTCCGGCCGCGGCCGCCGTTACCTCTGCTGAGCGGGGCGCCGTAGTGGGGACACCGGCTCCCCAGGGCGCTGAACTGGGTCCGGCTCCTCACGAGCAGCACCGGGTAACCGGCCACCGTGACCTCCCGCAGCCTGCGGGAGAGGGGACACCGGGCCGGATAACGTGGTTCAGTCACCACGGGAGAGGGGACGGGCAGGTGGTGGCAGGGGGGACGCGGGGCCGGATAACGTGGCATGGTCACCACGGGAGAGGGGACACTGGGCTGGATAACGTGGCGCAGTCACCGCAGGAGAGGTGACGGGGAGGTGGCAGCAGGGGGGACACCGCGCCGGATAACGTGGCGCAGTCACCGCGGGAGAGGGGATGGGGAGGTGGCGGCAAGGGACACCGGCTGGACAAGGTGGATGCCCCCCGGCCTCCCGCGGTGCCGGGCACTCACTCGCCATCCCTGACGTCGTCCTCGTCACACACCTCGGCTGTGACCGTGTCCTCGCTGTCCATGCCCAGGGCACACAGAGGGATGGCTTCCCGCTGGAAAACAAGGGCAAACCCTCCTCGTTAGCACCCTAGCGAGCAGCTCTTTAGGGACTGCGGAGGGCAAAGCCTCCTTCCCTGCCTGTTTTGGAGGGAAAAATAAGTAGATAAAAGAGCGGAAAAGGTGCAGTTTGGTGTTGGCGCTGCCAGGAGCAGCCGCTCGTGCCGGATGATCCGTCAGGAAAGCACTGCCGGCTCCCAGCTCCGCTCCCGCCGCCGTGCGCGTGTCCCTGCCGTGGGAACGGGCCCAGCCGCCCCTTTTGTGCGGGCGGCTGCTCCGGGGAAGCCGGCACCGCCCGGGCAGGAGCCGCGCGCGGGTGGGCGCCGTGGGCAGGAGCCGGCGCTTATCTGCTCCCGGCAATCGCTGGCCACGGCGCTCCGGCGGCTTCGCCCCGCCGCGGGAGCCGCTTGCGAAAGCGCTGGCGACGCTCGGCAGCGGCGACGCCGAGCGCGTGGGCGCAACGCGGCCGCAAAGGACCAGCGCTCGCGTTTTGTCCCCCGTGCACGAGCACCGGCTCTCTGCAGCGCTCTGGGGGCCTGTTCCTCCTCTCCATGCGTCCCTATGTCACTTAGCGTCATTGAACTCCATTTTTTTGGCCTGCAGTCTCTCTCCTTTTGGTGGATTTTAACACAGCGCGAGCGCTCGGCCCCTCTGTGAGCGCTTTCTGTGCAAACTCTGCTTCGGAGCATGTGGACGGGGCGAGCAGAGGGCCGACCCCGGGGTCCCCGCGCTGTTTGCTCGGCAAAGGCGCTGCTCAGCCTTGCGACAAGCAGCGCGCTCCTTCCCCTTGGCCACGGTGCTATTTTTGCAGCTGAGTGGGAGTTGCAGAAACGGGAGCAACGCCTACGCTGTTTGTGTCTACTCTGGTTTTTGTCTCTCTCAGCCAGCATCTGGAAGAAAAAGAAAGAAAAAGCTTAAAATATGCCTCAAAATTTAGGGGAGAAGATTTCCACAGCATGTTTCCCCCATCTCCCTTGCAGGGAACATCCAACCGGGATGCGCTCCGGAAAGAAGCGCGCCACACGGGAACAGCAGCAAACGAAGCTCCTGCAGCCTCATCCTGCGGTGGGCGCAGGAGCCGGGTGGCCGCGAGCAGGGGACGCGCACGTGGGTGCCCGGCGGTGCCGGCCCATCCTCACGGGCATCACGGGGCCGGTGCCAGGGCTGCAGGGGCAAAGGGTTTTTCTCCCTCTCGGTGCCAACGAGCAGCTTTGGGGCTCTGCCTCCTGGCCAGCAGCCCAAGCGTGAGGGAATTTGGCCGCCGAGCAGCTCTGTTGAGGCTCCGTAATTATCCCGCGGCAGCAAGTTCCCACGTGGAGACGCGACCGCGCTTGCCGAGGCTTCCTCTGACTCAGCAGAATGTGTCAGGAGGGGGAAAAAAAAAGGCAAAAAGTGCTGTTTGCTGGAAAACGCTCCCGGGCGAGAGCTGCAGCGCTCCTGCCAAGTGCAGGCGGGTGCAAAGGCTGGGACGGCGCGGGGACCAGCCGGGTGGCACTTGCTTCCGTGCCAAGCGGCAGTGACTTTTGCACTGCAGCTTACGGGGCGGCCGGCAGCGGGGGTGGCTTTTGAACGTGCAAAGGGAGGTGAATTCCCCTCAATCGTCTGATTTCCTATGACTGTTGGTGAAAGGGGCAGCGGGACTCTGAGAGCTCAGCCCATCCCGGAGCGCCTCACAAGCACCGAAACCCCATCCCTGAACATGGGGAGCCTCTGGGAGAGGACCCAGTTTGTCTGGGAGAGACTGGGATTATCCCTAAACTGCCGCGTCTGCCCCGTGGGCAAAGCATCATCGGTGCCAGATGTGGCACAACCTGCTGCAGAGAAACTCCAACGGGGAGATAAGGAAGAGACGTGGTCTGGGGATTTAAAAAACAGCCACATCCCTGATTTACACCCCCGTTGTCGCTGGATCCACTTTGGATCAGCTCTGTTCCCCCCGGCATCACGGGATGCACCTAGGGACGTCCTTGCTGGTTGTCTGGAAGGAGCTGGGGCTCCATGGGGCTGAGCTGCCTCCCTGCGACGAGGGACAGCGGCCTTTGGAGGCTGCTGGAAAACCTCTGGAAAGTGGAGGGAAAAGGGGGAATCTCTCCAAATAAGGTGCAAATGCAGGATCCTTTTCGGAGCAGGGCCCTGGTCCGCCCGGCTCTCTGGCGAGGGAGCAGGGACCTCTTGTGGCAGCGGTGCCGGAGAGCTCCTCATCCCGGCTCCTCATTCCGGCTCCTCATCCCGGCTTCTCCAGGTCTCCTGCAGGCCTCAAGGCCCAGGGCCCATCCCTGAACGGCCCAGAATTTTGGCCTGGCCTGGCAGCAAAGGACATGGACTTGGGAGCCGGTGGCCCTGGGAACATCCCTGGCTCATCCCGCGCTGCGGAGGAGGGCAGGGAAAGCGGGAATACGAGATTGCAAGGACGGGGCTGCCCCATGCCCTCCGGGACCCTCCGGGAGCGACACTTTTAGGGGCTGGAAGCCCCTGAGCCGCAGGCTCCATCCCAGCTTAAATCCCTAAAGCAGCAGGTAAGAAATCCCTGTCCCCAGCCCCGGTCTGGCCACGGGGAGGAAATGGGAGGAGGGATTTAGGATAATCCCCCTTTGATAACAGAGGAATATCAGCGCTGTGGAGAAGCCACGGGACACCCTGGCTGCGAGGAGAAGCGGCACTGGCCTCCTCGCTATCAGATTAGCCCATGGGATCCTTCGATCCCGATACACTGGATTATTTATAATCCTCCAAGCAGTCGGGTCTGCTCATTGCTCCAACCAGTGTCTCCCTGCCCCCCGACCACTGCAAAATTACACCCTATTTCCCAGCTTTTAAGCATGTTCCCGAAGCATGAGGAGCTTTGCTCTCTGGTCAGAATATCTCCCCCTGCCTTGCTAGGATCTGATTCCCCTCCCCAGGAAATCTGCATCCCTGTCTCTTCCCTCATCTATCACTTGCTGATGTTCCTGTGTCCATGCCCCTGCCAGGGCAGCACCTGCAATTTCCAGCTCCAGACGCTCCTTTCCAGAGGATTTCATCCCAAATTAATCCCTGCAAGGAGCGGCAGGCGCTGCCACTAACGGGTGCGTGCACAGTGACTCACGCTGTCTGCAGAGCAGACACGGAACCGGGCACCGGGCGGCATCCAGGCTGCTGCTGGTGGCACCGTCAGAGAGCACTGGGAGAATCATCAAACCATGGGAAGCAGAGAAAAATAATAATAAAAAATAAACCATGTGAGAGCAGGATGAGAGGAGGGGGCACGACAAGCTGTGGGTAGAGGTGCTGAATTGCCACAGGTCCCTTGCAGGGCTGTCCCAGGCCCTGGAGTTTCCTCTCGGGGCGGGTGGTTCAGCCTGGGTTAGGGTTAGGGTTAGGGTTAGGGTTAGGGTTAGGGTTAGGGTTAGGGTTAGGGTTAGGGTTAGGAGGGACACAAGCAGGACATGGAGATGCCCCTTGCTCCAGGCGGGAGCTCTCAGCCCTGTGCTCGTGCCTGCTGTGCAGAGGGCAAGGGCAGGATGATGCCAACCCCTCTGCTCCACATTTCTCCCTCTCTGTGTCCTGTCCCTGTGTCCCGCAGCCCGCTCGGCTCTTTCTGGCACCGCGGTTTTCACAGCGCTGCTGTGCCAGGAGGGAAGCAACCCCCAGGATGCCGCCTGGCCCCGCACCTACGCGGGCTCTCGTGTTTATGGGACTGAGCTTTGCTGAAACCAAAGCACTTAATGGGGTAATTAACAGCAAAACACTCTCACCTTGTAATTAGCTCCCTTGATTAAGATGGAGGGAAGGGAAAGGAGCAGTTGCCAGGGCCGAGGGATGGGCTGAGGGAGCGTGGGCAGCACCGTGGGCAGGTTTAAGTGACTCACGAAGCAGGACCAAGTGTCCCCAGCATGGGTGGCCTCCCTGGAGCCTCCCCAGCTTCTGCTCCCGGGGGAACCGGCAGCGTTTGGGGTGATGTTGCTGCCCGGTGTCGCTGCCTGGTACCAGTGACGCCTGGGGCAGTGCTGGAGCCGCTGCCCGGGGCTCTTCCCATGCCTGGAGCGACTGTTTGGGATGGTACCTGTGGCTGAGGTGACACTGGTGGCAGTCCCAGCGCCAGGGTGGTACTGCTGCTGGGAACGATGCTCAAGGCGGTACCCGTGCCTGGGGCTGTATGGCTGTCCTGGGATGATGCTCGGGGTGGTACCACTGCCTGGGGCAGTACCAGTGCTCAGGTTGACATTTGGGGCGGTGCCGCTGCCCGGGATAGTGCTCGGAGCGGTACCAGTGCGTGAGGCAGAACCGGTGCAGGGAGGAGGCTGGGGGCGGTACCGCTGCCCGGGGCGGTACTGGTGGCCGGGGTGGTAGAGATGCCTTGGGACGATCCTCGGGGCGGTGCGGGTGCCCAGGACAGTGCTCCGGGCGATACTGGTGGTTGAGGGCGCTGTCCGGGGCGGTACCGGTGGCCGGGACGATGCCCGGGGCGGTACCGGTACCGGTGATGGAGGGAGAGGCCGGTTGGACGGAGCGTGCCCGGGCTCGGGGAGCAGCCGCCGGCTCCTGCTCGCACCTGCGCGCCTTTCCAGCGTCGCCGCTTCCCTAGGGAAAAGGGGGGACGCAGGACGGGGCGACGCGGGGGTGGCAGATGGGCCGGGTTTGGGGGGAATGGGGCGGAACTGGGGGGCATTTATGGGAATGAAGAGCCCTGCACGCTGGCGGGGCAGCACTCGCACTGACACCAGCCTTTGATAAACGGTTGGAAACGAAACGTCTCGAGGGTCTCTCGGGGGGAAAGGAGCCCACGGGCACCAGAATCGTTAGGGCTGGAAAAGACGCCCAGGGTCATTGACTCCAACCCGTCTTGACGCCCTGTCCTCCTGGGAGACCCCCCCCCGTGCCTCCCCGGACCGCACGGAGGGTCCCCCCGCCCCACAGGACGACACGGGGGGTCCCCGAGCCCCCCACGGGGACCCCCCGACCGCGGAGCCCCACGGAGCAGCCCACGCCCCCCCCGACAGCCACGGCCAGTGACGTATTTGGATGGACTGGGCCTTGTCCAATCACTGCCATCGTCGCTCTTCACCCGTCCACCAATGGAAACGCCTGGAGGGCGGGACCGGAGCGGGACGCTCTCCCTATCGGAAGTGCATTGCGCGCGCGGCTTCCTTTCCACTTCCTCTTGCCCCGCCTTCCCCAGCGCTCCTGCGCGCTCTGACGGGCTGCGGCAGCTGCCAGTGAGACAGCTCGGAAGCTGATTGGGCGCGCCTCTCCACGGCGCCCCGCCCACATCCGGGTCTCCGAGGCGCGGGGGCGACGGGCCTGGGCCGCCATTGTGGTGGGGAGAGACGCGGGGCGATAACGGAAACGTAACGTAACGGTAACGGAAACGTAACGGTAACGGTAACGGAAACGTAACGGTAACGTAGCGGTTGCGTAGCGTAACGTAACGGCAGCGCCTCCCCGCTCTGCGCCCGCAGGAGCGTCGCCATGGCCGCCGTGTTCCCGTTCCGCGGCGGCTGCGCCCCGGTGCCCACCCCGCTGGCGCCGCTGCCCGACTACATGTCCGAGGAGAAGCTGCAGGAGAAGGGTGCGTAGGGCCCCGCGCCCCCGGCCCCGGTCCCCCCCGCTCCGCGCCCGCCTCACGCGCGGCCCCTCTGCCCCCGCAGCCCGCAAGTGGCAGCAGCTGCAGGCCAAGCGCTACGCGGAGAAGAGGAAATTCGGCTTCGTGGACGCGCAGAAGGAGGACATGCCCCCCGAGCACGTCCGCAAGATCATCCGCGACCACGGCGACATGACCAACAGGAAGTTCCGCCACGACAAGCGCGTCTACCTGGGGTAACGCCGGCCCCCGCGCTGCCCCGCGGGCTCCTCTCTGGTGTCCCCTCGCTGCTTCCTGCAAGGAGAGGCCTCTTGGAAGCGCTTTGGGTGTCGCTCGCTCACAGGGAGCGGTGTAGCAGCTTGGGAGAGATGTGATTTTTCACTTGTGCGGTAGGGAAGAATATGAGCAAAGGATGCGTTTGCTTTGAATTTTTAGGAGAAACATTACGCCGTTTAGCAGATATGTCTTAAATGCAATTTGAGGAAATGTGTGAGGTGGCCAGCACATGTTTTTTTGGGTGGCTAATATATGTTATTTATGCTTCTTTGGTTTTCCTTTTCCTTCTGCTCGCAGGGCTCTGAAGTACATGCCTCACGCAGTTCTGAAGCTCTTGGAGAACATGCCCATGCCTTGGGAACAAATCAGAGATGTCCCGGTCTTGTACCACATCACGGGCGCCATCTCCTTCGTGAACGAGATCCCCTGGGTCATAGAGCCGGTGTACATCGCGCAGTGGGGGTGAGCACCCACTTCCTTACTCCCTGAGGGGAGAACTCCTGAGTAACACCTCTTGGATCCGCACTGATGCGGCACTGCGCTTAACCGTCTTGGTTTCTGTCAGGTCCATGTGGATTATGATGAGGCGAGAGAAGAGGGATAGGCGTCACTTCAAGAGGATGAGATTCCCTCCGTTCGACGATGAGGAGCCGCCTCTGGATTATGCCGATAACATCCTGGATGTAGAGCCCCTGGAAGCAATCCAGCTTGAGCTGGACCCAGAGGAAGATGCTCCTGTGTTGGACTGGTTCTATGACCACCAGCCGCTGAAGGACAACAGGAAGTATGTACATGGACGTGAATATGAAAATCCCTATTTTTAAATAGGAATTTTAATAGGCGTTTGTTAGGAGTGCCCTTACACGCCAAAGTTTTTTGAGTGTGACTTCAGGGGTTGGTGTGTCAGTCTGGATTTGGAGAAACTGGAGCAGTCAGTAACTGCTGGGTGGCTGTGGTCCACGAAGGCCTCAAGCAATCCTTCCACCCCCTCTTTTGTCTAGTGGGGCCCAGGCATTGACTCTCTTTACCTTTTTTTCTTTTTTTTCCTATAAATGTCAGACAGTGAAAGTGTGTTTATGGTTTTGGTTCTTTGGTAAAGGCCTTGTTGTGTTCCGCCTCTGAAGTGAGTGCCCTGTGCTTTGTTCCTTCACAGGTACGTGAACGGTTCCACATACCAGCGTTGGCAGTTTACGCTGCCAATGATGTCCACGTTGTACCGGTTGGCCAACCAACTGCTCACTGACCTTGTGGATGACAACTACTTCTACCTGTTTGACCTGAAAGCGTTCTTCACCTCCAAGGCCCTGAACATGGCTATTCCTGGAGGTCCCAAGTTTGAACCTCTCGTTAGAGATATCAATCTTCAGTAAGTGTTGAGTTTAGGAGGAAAAATAGGTACCTGTCTGGGTGTTGGGAGGTCCTTGCAACTTGCACTGGCTGTTCTGTCTGTGATGCACTCGTTAAAAAAGTTGAGTGATTGTTAGTGTCAAGAGGAGGCTCAGGGAAGAGGGCTGGTATCACACCTCTATTCAAAGATGTTTGCCTTTCTGTTCTGCCTGAACATTTGTATGACAACTTCCTTTTGTCTCATTCGAGGGATGAAGACTGGAATGAATTTAACGACATCAACAAAATTATCATCAGGCAGCCGATCAGGACAGAGTACAAAATTGCTTTCCCATACCTGTACAATAACCTGCCACACCACGTCCACCTGACCTGGTAAGTGCAGCAGCTTCAGGAGCAGGGAGAGAAGGGCAGAGCTGTGAGGATGCTCTGACACTTGTTGTGTGTTGTAGGTACCATACTCCAAATGTCGTTTTCATCAAGACAGAAGATCCCGATCTCCCAGCTTTTTACTTTGATCCGCTGATCAATCCCATTTCACACAGACATTCTGTCAAGGTGAGTACCATCCAAGAGAGACAGTGTAGATAGAAAGAGTACCCATAGGAGAGCTCCTTTTGGCCATGATAAACTCTGCATGTTGAGGGCATAGGGCCTTTCGCAGCTTGTGGTAACACTGCTTTGGCAGTGATGCAGATGTGTGGGTATTTCAGGAGAAGGCATAAGCCCTTTCACAGAAAGCCCGTGTCATCCACCCTTGCATTCCTTCTTGTCTTCTGGAGTTGCATAAAGTTATGTGCTTTGGTCTTTGCACGGTCAGTCCAATTATCTGCGTAATTATCAGTATTATTTTAGATCTTTTCAGTGAGGTTATTTGTTTTTGAGTGCTCTCAGGGCATTCATGGAGCTGCCATCTCCCCTGACTTTCCCCATAACAGGGGTGCAGTAGCCAGACACAGTTCTTGGGGCCTGTTGCTGCCTTGCAGACTCTTTTATTGCCCTCTCCACTAATCAGGACAGTCAGTGTTTTCCCATATCAGCACAGAGAGGTCAGGCTCCTTATCCAACTCAACTGAACTGACAACTTGGCGCGTCTGCTTTTTAGAGTCAGGAACCATTGCCTGATGATGATGAAGAGTTTGAGTTGCCGGAGTTTGTGGAGCCTTTCCTGAAGGATACTCCGCTCTACACAGACAATACAGCCAATGGCATTGCCCTGCTGTGGGCCCCACGGCCCTTCAACTTGAGGTCTGGCAGGACTCGGAGAGCTCTGGACATTCCACTCGTCAAGAACTGGTGCGTTCTCCTCTGGAGGGTGGAGGTCATCTCCTGATTGTAATGTTATAGTGTTGTTAAAAATGAAAATAGAGAACCTGTGGTGGATGGGTGACTGGTTTGTACAGACTTTAGGAATGTTTTCTGGACTTGGACAAGGGAGTCTTGTCCTTTTTGAGGATCGTAAGTTACCTGAAAATGTGAACTATGGCTTATTCCCAGGTATCGTGAGCACTGCCCAGCAGGCCAACCAGTGAAAGTGCGAGTCTCCTATCAGAAGTTACTGAAATACTATGTTCTGAATGCACTCAAGCACAGACCCCCCAAGGCCCAGAAGAAGAGGTAAGTGAGAACCTGCTTGGTGGTGAGCTTCGGGTCTGTGTAGGGGACAAAGCTGATCACATTCCCTACTCTCTTCAGGTACCTGTTCCGCTCTTTCAAGGCCACGAAATTTTTCCAGTCCACCAAGTTAGACTGGGTGGAAGTTGGCCTGCAAGTGTGTCGCCAGGGCTACAATATGCTGAACCTGCTGATCCACAGAAAGAACCTGAACTACCTTCACCTGGATTACAACTTCAACCTGAAGCCAGTGAAGACTCTCACCACAAAGGTATCAGTCCACATGACTTTACACTCAAGTAAAATTTACCTGAAGATCCAAATATTCACAGTAATACTGGCCCTGCTGCCTCGCTTTTCAGTTCACCTTTAGGCAAGGTTTTTGGCTTGAGAATTCCTGAAACCGAGTTCTGTACCATGTGTATGGCTTCTCAGAATTCTTTTAATACCATTTTAGCAATTTATAAGAACTATTCTTATAGAAGACTGCCAGATGTCTGTTTTACACGCTGACTAACTGGGGGTTGTTTTGGTTCTTATGTAACATAGTTATATAAATCCTGGATCTTTGTTTCTATTTTTCCAGGAAAGAAAAAAGTCCCGATTTGGTAATGCTTTCCATCTGTGCCGAGAAGTTCTGCGGCTAACGAAGTTGGTGGTGGACAGCCATGTCCAATACAGGCTTGGAAATGTGGATGCCTTTCAGGTAGGCTCTTATCCTGAAGAACAAGGACAACGATGAAAGCGTACAACGTTTTGGGAAATTTTGCTGTTTATACTAGTTTATAAGCTTCAGCATTTATATGAAAAAGAAACAGGAGCATGGCATAACGTACTCTGCTTCTGGCCGTAGAATAAACCTGCATTCTTGAGGCAACATGTGCAGCGTTTAGTGATCAATACGTATAATACCTGAAGGGTGAATGTAGTGGGGGGGGGAGCCAAGCTCTTCTCAGTGGTCGCCAGTGATGGGACAAGGGGCAATGGGTGTTAGTTGAAAACCAGGCAGTTCGATCTCCATATGAGGAAGAACTTCTTGACTGTGAGGGTGACAGAGCCCTGGCACAGGCTGCCCAGGGAGGTTGTGGAGTCTCCTTCTCTGGAGATCTTCCAGACCCACCTGGATGCCACCCTGGGCTGTGTGCTGTAGGTGTCCCTGCTGGAGCAGGGGGGTGTAGGACTAGATGATCTCTAGAGGTCCCTACCAACCTCAACCATCCTGTGATTCCGTGATCTCTGATAGTGCTGCCTGTGTTTCAGTTGGCAGATGGCTTGCAGTACATCTTCGCCCATGTGGGTCAGCTGACAGGAATGTACAGATACAAGTACAAATTGATGAGGCAGATTCGCATGTGCAAGGACCTGAAACATCTCATCTATTACAGATTTAACACGGTAAGGTTCACTTTTCCTGGTAAAATGAGCATCAGGGGAGGGATTCTGGAGTGTCCTGCTGTTACCACGCCCTTTTTCTTTAAGGGCCCCGTGGGCAAAGGTCCTGGCTGTGGCTTCTGGGCTCCAGGCTGGAGAGTGTGGCTGTTCTTCATGAGGGGCATCACGCCACTTCTGGAACGCTGGCTGGGGAATCTGCTGGCTAGGCAGTTTGAAGGTCAGTGCACTCTGTAAATCTTGGATGCGGGAGGAGTGTGTGGTGAAGATTATTGCTGTTTACTGCTCAACTTGAACTCCAGTTCTCTTTTCCAAGTGGTGGGTTGGGCCCACACTCCATGTCAACCCTAAGAGATAATGACAGGTTTACACCTCTTAAGGCTGGCACCTACAGAAGAGATTCCAAATGGAAGTGCAGATCCCTGTTCCACATCTTCCTCGACATCTTTTCCAAACTCAGCAGTTCCCTAGTGACAGTTTACTTTTTTCAGACGTGCTGCACTCCTGCAGGAGACTCCTCCGTTGGGAAGAAGAGGAGCGCTGGTGCAGGGCTGTGTGGATTCTTGAAGTACTTGTTTTTTTCCCAGGCCGTCACTCAAAGGGTGTAGCAAAAACTGTTACGAAGCAGCGTGTGGAGTCCCACTTTGACCTGGAACTGAGAGCAGCTGTTATGCACGACATCCTGGATATGATGCCAGAAGGGATCAAACAGAACAAAGCCAGAACCATTCTGCAGCATTTAAGTGAGGCTTGGCGGTGCTGGAAGGCCAACATTCCTTGGAAAGTAAGTCCTTTGCTTGGCCTTTCCATTCTGTTCAATTTTAACATCTCCCGGGAAGAACTGCTCTCATAAAGGCTCTTGCTTTCCTAATGTTACTGTCGCTCCCCAGGTGCCTGGGCTGCCCACTCCTATTGAGAACATGATCTTGAGGTACGTGAAGGCAAAGGCTGACTGGTGGACAAATACAGCTCACTACAACAGGGAGCGGATCCGTCGCGGTGCCACAGTGGACAAGACTGTCTGCAAGAAGAATCTGGGCCGGCTGACCAGACTCTACCTGAAAGCTGAGCAGGAACGGCAACATAATTACTTGAAGGTACTTAGGTCCTGTTGAAGCTGCCCAAATTGGTGCTCTTTTCCTAGGGAGATTTTCACGTGCTAACAGTGCTGTTGTGCTTGTGCAGGACGGGCCTTACATCACTGCAGAAGAGGCTGTTGCTGTGTACACAACGACCGTGCACTGGCTGGAAAGCAGGAGATTCTCACCCATTCCGTTTCCTCCGCTTTCCTACAAGCACGACACAAAATTGCTCATATTGGCCCTGGAAAGGCTGAAGGAAGCCTACAGGTAAGAAGTGGAAAAAAAATGTGTTCTTCTGGAGACAGGGCAAAAAGGCTTCTGCAGCTGTTATGTTAGCAGCTCTTCCTGGAAGCAGCTGTTCCTTTTGTTCTTCTCCCACTGCTATTAAGTGTTTTTTTTTTTTTTCTCGATTCAACTCTCTTGTTCCATCAGTTTATGGAATTCTGTCAGTTTATCTCAGAAAGGAAACAAAGTGTGTAGGCCCACTCCAAAGTGCTGCTGTTTGATTTTTCTTGTTTTAATTATGTTTAAATTGTTTTAGGTAGTCGTAACAAACATTATGACTTTTAAAGAATTAAAGATCTTGTCTTGACCTGCTTACTCGGAGAGCATCATTTAATGCAGTGGCTGTTCACTTGGTCATACTTGGGTGTATGAGCTGTTCTTCTTGTTTTTCAGTGTCAAATCTCGCCTGAATCAGTCACAGAGAGAAGAGCTGGGCTTAATTGAACAAGCCTACGATAATCCCCACGAGGCTCTGTCTAGGATCAAACGACACCTTTTAACTCAGAGAGCCTTCAAGGAGGTAAGTGTCCTGCCAGGGAATACTGAAACTTGCTCTGCATTCAGGAGCTAAACGACACTAAGGCTGTCGAGGGGACCTTGCCTTCTCTGTCAAGTAGAAGCCTCAGCTATGCCTCCTCTTCACTAGGTGGGTATTGAGTTCATGGATCTCTACAGCCACTTAGTTCCTGTGTATGATGTTGAGCCCCTGGAGAAAATCACGGATGCCTATCTGGATCAGTACCTGTGGTATGAGGCTGATAAGCGACGACTCTTCCCTCCTTGGATCAAGCCTGCTGACACTGAGCCTCCTCCACTGTTAGTGTACAAGTGGTGCCAAGGTTAGCGGGAGTTTTGTTTTCCATACTGAAATGGGGAGGGATATCTCTTTGTTTTAAAGTGGGAACTTTCTTTTGGAGTGCTTCTTGGGACTTGAGTTTTCACATTTGCAGCTTGCAATCGGTTACATGACCATTATGCCTAAAGGTTTTACCTTGGTAGATTAGCATATGTAATATGTACATACTGGAGATATCTCGCATAGCATTTGCAATTGATAACATAGGTTTCTTCCCATCTCTGGATGAGCGAGGAAGGACCAGAGGCCAAAAAAAGCAGAAATCTGAAGTAAATCTGTTGACTTTTTGTGCACAGAAAGGTACTGCTATACTCTGAGAATGGTATCGTTTCAGATAACAGACTTGTTTGTCTCTTCAGGGATTAATAATCTGCAAGACGTTTGGGAAACGAGTGAAGGTGAATGCAACGTGATGCTGGAATCTCGATTTGAGAAGATGTATGAGAAGATCGATCTGACGCTGCTCAACAGGCTCTTGCGTCTCATTGTTGATCACAACATTGCTGACTACATGACAGCCAAGAACAACGTGGTCATCAACTATAAGGTGATGTTTCTTGTCTGGAAAGGGGACGTGCTGAATTGTAAAATGGAGAGATCTGGGATCCATGCGATAGGAGGGCACTTAAGACTTGTCAGAGAAAGAAGTGATTAGGGAATAATAAAAACCTTTGGGTGCTGAAGAGTTGAAGTAAAAGGTGTCTGGTGGGACTTTTACAGTCAGGTTCTTATATTTCCCCTTTGCTTCTTCAGGACATGAATCACACCAACTCCTATGGGATTATTCGTGGGCTGCAGTTTGCTTCTTTCATCGTCCAGTATTATGGGCTGGTGATGGACCTGCTGGTGCTGGGTCTGCACCGTGCCAGTGAAATGGCAGGGCCTCCCCAGATGCCAAATGACTTCCTGAGTTTCCAAGACATTGCTACTGAGGTGGCCCATCCCATTCGCCTCTTCTGCAGATACATTGACCGTATTCACATCTTCTTCAGGTGAGAGCTCTCTGACATCCTCTGCTGAACTTTTTGCTCTGTTTTACAGCAAATGCTCTGAAAAGGCTCTCTGTTTCAGGAACATGAATGTGCTTCTCTGCCATACGTTTTTCCCCATCTTCTAAGAAAGATCGGGACTATCTGAAGTGACCGACTTTTGAGAGCAACTGGATGTCCAGATGCTGCCTTTCGCTTTCCTAATTCATTGTATTAAGAGAGGATTTTTTTTCTTTTTCCACACACTGGAGCAGTAGAAAAGCAGAAGCATCAACATTCAGATTGTTACAGATTTTTCTACAGACAAATAAGCCTTTTCTTGCTTCTTAGCAAGCAGATATAGAATTCTGTGGTTGTTCATGCCAAGATACCACAGTCATGGTGTAGTTTGTGCTCATGAAATTGAAGTCTCTTCTTTTTGGGAAGATTCAGGGATTGGACAGTTCCCCACAGATGTCTGTGGCCAATAGCTGTCCATAAACAGGGTGTCTAGGCTGGCTGATGTTCTGGGGAATTTGTCACGTAACTCCAGATCCTTTTCTATGAATTTCCAGGTTTACAGCAGATGAGGCAAGAGATTTGATCCAGCGCTACCTGACAGAGCACCCAGATCCCAACAATGAGAACATTGTAGGCTACAATAACAAGAAATGTTGGCCCCGGGATGCTCGGATGCGCCTCATGAAGCACGATGTCAACCTGTAAGTGCTACACCGAGAAACAAATGGTGGAATAAGATCAGTTATGATAAATAAGTACTAGAGACTGTGATAGGCAAGTGCTCAGGGAACAATGATGAGATGAGCTAAGGGGTCTCCGCTGTAGTTCTGATACGGGATGATGGTTGTACATGATGATGGGAGACTGTATATTGCTAGGAAAGCATTGAAAAGCCCGTACAGTTTGTGTGTCACTTCTTTAAGAGACTGCCTTGCCTCACTGTGTGTATATGTCTGTCTTTTCAGTGGTCGTGCTGTGTTCTGGGATATCAAGAACCGCTTGCCTCGCTCAGTCACCACAGTGCAGTGGGAGAACAGCTTCGTATCTGTTTACAGCAAAGATAACCCCAACTTGCTGTTCAACATGTGTGGGTTTGAATGCCGCATCTTGCCCAAGTGCCGCACCAGCTATGAGGAGTTCACTCACAAGGATGGGGTCTGGAACCTGCAGAATGAGGTAATGTGAAGTTGGTAGGGTGGGAGGATAGCCCTGCTGTACCCATACCTGCCTTTCGAGCAGAGCTTATTGCTGCTTCCAAGAGTAGGGCGAGGAAGTTTCATCTCCATATGAGGAAGAACTTCTTTCCTGTGAGGGTGCCAGAGACCTGGAACAGGCTGCCCAGAGAGGTTCTGGAGTCTCCTTCTCTGGAGATCTTCAAAACCCGCCTGGATGCCACCCTGTGCCACATGATGCTCTGGGTGTCCCTGTTTGAGCAGAGAGGTTGGAGTAGATGATCTCTAGAGGTCCCTTCCAAACTCAGCCACTCTGTGATTCTGTGAAGGGTGCAGCATTACATATTGGCCATCTGTGTGACTTGAACCATTGGCAGGAAGAGTGGATGTTAACTAAGTTATTTTTTTACTTATTGGAATGAGTGGGAACTGCATGGCTAGGGTTGAAGGCTAACCTGAAAGTCTAGTCAGGTTAGAAGTGATCACATTTTCTAAACGTGTGACTGTGGGAGCTCAGCTTCCTGCCTCTGCTGGAGAGAAAGCTCCACAGAGAGAACAAATTGCCCCGTGCTCTCGTAGGTGACCAAGGAGCGCACAGCTCAGTGCTTCCTGCGTGTGGATGACGAGTCTATGCAGAGGTTTCACAACAGAGTGAGGCAGATCCTCATGGCGTCTGGCTCCACAACCTTCACTAAGGTAAGGTGGGAGGAAGATGTGTTTCAGAGCTTTCTCCCCAGGCACTGCGAGGACAGGGATTGATCATTTCTTTTCCTTTCTAGATTGTCAATAAATGGAATACAGCCCTGATTGGTTTGATGACATATTTCCGGGAAGCTGTTGTAAATACTCAGGAGTTGCTTGATTTACTGGTGAAGTGTGAGAATAAAATCCAGACTCGTATTAAAATTGGTCTGAATTCCAAGATGCCCAGCCGTTTCCCACCTGTGGTGTTTTACACCCCTAAAGAACTAGGCGGGCTGGGCATGCTGTCCATGGGTCATGTTCTCATTCCACAGTCTGACCTGAGGTGAGTTTTGTTGGGTGTTCTATGTTCTTCCCCATAAAAATACCTGAGAATGCTAAATCTCATGCCTTGTCCTAGAGACAGGATGTTGTCACTGTCTTGTGTTGCCTTCACAAGTCACACAGGCATGAACTACTGTAAAGCCCCATCACTCCTACTCATTTTGGTATCTCTTTGCTCCAGGTGGTCCAAGCAGACAGATGTTGGCATCACTCACTTCCGCTCCGGAATGAGTCATGAGGAGGACCAGCTGATCCCAAACTTGTATCGTTACATTCAGCCATGGGAGAGTGAATTCATTGACTCCCAGAGAGTTTGGGCAGAATATGCCCTCAAACGACAAGAGGCTATCGCCCAGAACAGGTACATTTCCATGTGCAAGCAGATCTGTGGAGTGGTCTGGCACACAGCCAGGGGTGAGAAGACTTGCACTGTGTCCAGGTTCTGGAGACCCAGTTGGATCCATGGCAGGAGCTGCTGCTCTCAACTTCGGGGACGAGGTGTGGGCACTGCAAGCAGATACCTGACTCAGTACAAAGTCTGAGGGGGAAATGATATGCCGGGGTGCCAGAAAGAAGTAGTATCAAACCACAAGTGTGAGGGGAAAACAATGTGCCAGAAGGAGATAGCATCAAACCACAAAATCTGAAGAGGAAATGATGTGCCAGGGGTGCCAAAAAGAAGTAGCATCAAACCCATTTGCAGTTAGTTCTGTAGGCTTGTAAGGCCAAGCATTTTCTGTCACCTCTGGGTGCTTGGCATTTTAAAGCCTCTCTTGCTAGAGCCCCAAAGCCATATTATTTCCATGGCCTCATCTCACTACTCACTCATGATTCCCTCTTGGGAAATTGCAAGGTAACAAAGTGCACATGGGGATTTTATTACTATCTTTTTTCAGACGTTTGACACTGGAGGACCTGGAGGACTCCTGGGACAGGGGCATTCCTCGTATTAACACCCTTTTCCAGAAGGACCGACACACCCTAGCCTACGATAAAGGATGGAGAGTCAGGACTGACTTCAAACAGTATCAGGTATTGACTGGGAATTTCTCTAGCTGAGTGCAAGGTTCAAACAGCTCTTCCTTCAGTGCGCTTTCACCTTGCGTTATTGCAGGTACACTGTCCTTGCTCGTGTGCTGCAGGAAGAACTTGGAGCTATGTGTTGGGAGTAATAGAAGCTGCTGAGAACCATATATTTTGGGATCTAGCTAGTCCCTTTTAAAAGTGTCTATGTAGATTGCAGTGTCTCAGGGAATGCTATTCTTAACTCAGCTACATCTTAAGAAATCAGTTCCAGAGAGGAAAAAAAAAAAGACCCTAGCACAAGTATTGCCAAGTCTTGAAGCTTTTACTTAAGGCCTTTAATGGTGGTTCTGCAGATGGCCAGTGCCTGAAAGATGAAATCCTCATCCTAGCTGCTCACCTGGTCTAAATTGTCTACTAGGAGTGATTAAACTGACCGTGTGGATAAGCTGTGTTCTGTGTCCTCTACAGCCGTGAGCACAAGGCGTTTTACTTACTAGCTGATATCATCTTGTTTCCTAAAATTAGTGATTTTTCTTGCCAGTGCAGCCAGGTTAAATGATACAAATACAAAGCTGGTTTGGTCACTAGTAGCCTCTTGTCTGCAGGTCCTCAAACAGAACCCATTCTGGTGGACACACCAGCGCCATGATGGGAAGCTCTGGAACCTGAACAACTACCGTACGGATATGATCCAGGCACTTGGTGGAGTGGAGGGGATCCTGGAGCACACACTCTTTAAGGGCACTTACTTCCCCACATGGGAGGGTCTCTTCTGGTAAGGGAAACCTTGGTCTGGTCTTGTTGTGTGAACTGGAGCTTGGGATGCCCCAGGAGGAGTCCTTGGCTGCTTCACTTGAGCCAGTCTGTTTTCTCTGTTGATCAGTTGTAAGGACACGTGGGATTGGACTTCTCCGCCCAAATCCTTGGAGATTTCTTTGCCTTAAACACTTTCCTGTTCTTCCACTCTTTTCTTTGTGTGCTTCCTGCCTCTTGGAGCATTTGGCATTCGGCAGTGAGAAGAGACATGTTGTGCATGTGATTGTGTTGCTCCTTTTCAGGGAAAAGGCCAGTGGTTTTGAGGAGTCCATGAAGTGGAAGAAGCTGACGAATGCCCAGAGGTCGGGTTTGAACCAAATTCCAAACAGAAGATTCACGCTGTGGTGGTCTCCTACCATTAACAGAGCCAACGTAAGGACCTGGATTTTGTGCCTGTATTAACTTCTGCTGAATCATGCAGATCTGCAGCAGAACTCTGCATACAGTTGAACCATTAATTCTAAACCTCCATAGCAGGGAGGGTTCTGTTTCTAAGTTTCACCAAGTGTGCTTTTGCATTTTCTCATCACTGCTTTTCCTTTGCAGGTGTACGTTGGGTTTCAGGTGCAGCTGGATTTGACAGGCATCTTCATGCATGGCAAGATCCCCACGCTGAAGATTTCCCTCATTCAGATTTTCCGAGCTCACTTGTGGCAGAAGATCCACGAGAGCATCGTAATGGACTTGTGTCAGGTTAGCAGCACGTTGGCCAGGTCTGCCTCTGTGGGGATGGAGCCACGCTCCTTGTGTAACAACAGCCTTCTGCTAGACATAGAGATTGTCTCAAATTTTAGCAAGACAGTAACCTCTCCAGCGATTTGCTAGGGAAGGGGATGAAATTGGATTTTCCTGGGTCCCTGTTTTAGCTCTTTGTTGAGGATAGATTTCTTCAGCTGCCTACTTGAACATAACTTATTGCCTTCTCCCCAGGTGTTTGATCAAGAGCTGGATGCTCTGGAGATTGAGACAGTGCAGAAGGAGACCATCCATCCTAGGAAATCATACAAGATGAATTCCTCCTGTGCAGATATCCTCCTCTTTGCTTCCTACAAATGGAATGTGTCACGTCCATCACTGCTGGCAGATTCCAAGTGAGCGTTTCTTTTTTCTCTGTCGTTGATCTTGCTGCTGCAAAGCTGCTGAGCCTGTCATGCTGAGCCAGAGACCTTGTCTCTTAGTGCGTGGGATTTAAGGACACAAGAGGACAGAGTCATGCCTGATAGACTGCAGAGCTAGTTCGTATAGATGGTTGCAGCATGACCTAGCACTGTCTTTTGCAAAATAGGAAGAATTTTCTGCTGTTGCAGTTGTGCTTTCTCCTGAGTCAAGCTCAGGAGCTCTAAATGCTTCTAGAAAGCCTTACTGAGTATTTCTGTCCTGAAACCACTGTGGAGTGGCACAGCTTGCACCCATACCATATGTGGTTCATCTGCATCATCAGTAGACATTCACCAAGCGACACAACCATCATAGGAGAGAAGTCATTAGCTTTGTTCTTTAGCCCTGCGATTGAAACTCACAGGCTGAGGGTTTCTCTTCAACAGCTTCTGCATTCATTTGCTCTAGGAAGAGGGCAGTATAACCTCCTCCTAGGAAGGCACACAGGTGGCAGCTGGCTTTGGTGTTCAGGCTTGGTCTTCTGTCACTGGTTTGTTACTGTCTGTTAAGTGCAGGAACTGTAGGGTGGTTTGAGGCAAAATGGATTTGTTGTGGCTTGTTTTTTCCTTAGAGATGTGATGGACAGCACCACCACTCAGAAGTACTGGATAGATATCCAGCTGCGCTGGGGAGATTATGATTCTCACGACATTGAGCGCTACGCGAGAGCCAAGTTCCTCGACTACACCACAGACAACATGAGTATCTATCCGTCTCCCACGGGTGTGCTCATTGCCATCGATCTGGCCTACAACTTGCACAGGTGGGATCTGCAGCATTTGCATTTTAACTCTAAATGGCAGCTTGGGACTGTGTCTTGAGCTTCCATCTGAACAAGCAGCTTCTGATAGGGCTCGTGTTCCAGGAAGCAGCATGGGGTGAGATGGCAGAAGCTAGACTGGGATACAGCATCTGGGCAGCTCTCTCAGGTTCCCCAGTGCCTGCATTCAATAATAATGGTTCATTCCTCCCAGCTCGTTAATCATTTGTTTTCTGAGGACATCTGCCAGCCTGTTCCTGTGGTTGAAGAACTGGCCGTGTTTGAAGGCCTGCCGCACTAAGGGACAACTGCCATTCACTAGGGGAGATTGAGGGAGATGTCCCAGAAAGCAGGTGTCTCCTCCAAACTACTTGGAGAAGATGCAGCTTTTCTGGGACTGTAGCATATATATGTTTGTGGCATCCCACTGAAATGAAGCACAGGGGAAAGCAGTAGGTGAACAGTTCATGAGGAAGCCACAGGAGAAATCATATAGTTGTAGCATATTCAGTAGGCAGAAAGATAGCTGGCTATTGCATGAAAACGATTGTGTGTAGCTGTTGTCTCTTCATCTTGAAGCTGATGGCAACAACTGGGTCGTTCTGCTTGTTTTCTGCTCAGCGCTTACGGGAACTGGTTCCCTGGGAGCAAACCTCTGATCCAACAAGCCATGGCCAAAATTATGAAAGCGAACCCTGCGCTGTATGTGTTGAGGGAACGAATCCGCAAGGGCTTGCAGCTGTACTCGTCAGAGCCCACAGAACCCTACCTGTCCTCCCAGAACTACGGGGAGCTCTTCTCCAACCAGATCATCTGGTTTGTGGATGACACCAACGTGTACAGAGTGACCATTCACAAGGTGAGTGCTGCCATGTCTTTGTGAGGAAGGACAAGGACAAATACCCCGTGTCCAGGGTGCTTTTGTAGGTGAGAGTCATAGAAAAATGGGATTCAATGTGGACCAAAAGTTGTGCAGTATACACAGAACTTTTCATTTCTAGCACAGTTGCTGCTAAAAGTGCAGAGTGAGTTTGCTGTTGTGAAGTGCGTGGATGGGATATATCCCATCTCATTGTAATTTTCATTTTGGCTTATTTTCTCAGACTTTTGAAGGGAATTTGACCACAAAACCCATCAACGGGGCCATTTTCATCTTCAATCCCAGGACTGGACAGCTCTTCCTGAAGATCATCCATACATCTGTGTGGGCAGGACAGAAGCGTCTTGGGCAGGTGAGAATTTGGCTGCTTTTTCTGCTTGAGATGTGAACTAGAAATGGTCTCTGATTGCTTGGGATGCTTCCTAGAGCAGAAAGCATCGTGAGGGTCTTGAACACTCTCAAGAAATTTGGAAACTCAGTCTTTAGGACTAGAGGAAACGGCCACAAACTGAGGCACCAAAAGTTCCACAGGACTTATGTTTCCACAGGAACTTAAGAAAACACTTCTTGACAGTGAGGGTGACAGAGCCCTGGAACAGGCTGCCCAGAGAGGTTGTGGAGTTTCCTTCTTTGGAGATCTTCAAAACCCGCCTGGATGCAGCCCTGTGCCACGTGCTCTAGGTGACCCTGTATGAGCAGGGAGGGTTGGACTAGATGACCTCTGAGGTCCCTTCCAACCTTAAGCATTCTGTATCCTGTATGGAACCTGTGTTAAGACTTTCTCGTTGCAGAGGCATGGACACTCTGCTGTCAAGGTAGAGATATTCTTCCAACGTCGCTGTCTCTTTCTTTTTAGCTGGCCAAGTGGAAGACAGCTGAAGAAGTAGCTGCTTTGATCCGTTCGCTTCCTGTGGAGGAGCAGCCTAAACAGATCATAGTGACTCGGAAGGGCATGTTGGACCCACTTGAGGTAGCCATGCAGATACCATTGCCAGGCACTATAAAATCTGCAGAAGATTGCAGAACAGTTCTGTGTTCCTGTGAGGGAACAGTGTTTTGAGAAAAGCATGCATTCATTCCTCTTCTCAAACTCCAGGTGCACTTGCTGGATTTCCCCAATATTGTGATCAAAGGCTCAGAGCTGCAGCTGCCTTTCCAGGCCTGTCTGAAGGTGGAGAAGTTTGGTGATCTCATCTTGAAGGCTACTGAACCACAGATGGTTCTCTTCAACCTCTATGATGACTGGCTCAAAACCATCTCTTCCTACACGGTGAGGGCAGCTTATCTGGTCTGCATTTGACTTTCCCAGTGATGCATGAAACAAAAGCCAAGGGTTCAGAGATCCTTCCCCAGTCTTTGCTCAGGAAGTCCTGCTGCTAGCACTTGACCTGGATCTACCTGGGCCTTCCTTTGGGTTGATTCCTCTTGGACTTCTCATACAGTGTTGCTGTGCTGAAACAGAGGAGTACTAGGGCATGGTATGCAAGTTGTCGTTTTTCTGACTAGCTGCCTCTTTATTCCTCTCCAAGGCATTCTCACGTCTGATTCTGATTCTCCGGGCGCTACATGTCAATAACGATCGAGCCAAAGTTATTTTGAAACCGGACAAAACGACCATAACGGAGCCTCACCACATCTGGCCAACCCTGACGGATGAGGAGTGGATCAAGGTGGAAGTGCAGCTGAAGGATCTGATCCTTGCTGACTATGGCAAGAAGAACAAGTAAGTCAGTGACCTGCTACAAAAATCCTGCCAGCCTTTCCTTTCTGCTCGGGAGGCTGGTCAGAGAGGGCTCCTCAGAGAAAATGGAAGGTTTTCAGAGGCCTTCAGCTTCTGGAAACTGTTTATGAAGTGAACCACTTACTAGAAAGGCAGATAAAAATATCTGCACTGTATCTTTTCTAATCTGAACATCATATGATTTGGTCCTTCCTCTGCCAAAAATGCTGTGGTTTTGCTTCTCCTGTTGTCCTGCATTTATTTCTGAGCTTGTTTCTTGGTGAGAAGGGTCCAGAATTTACGTGGAAACTACTGATTTAGGTGATTTTTTTCTCTATCAGTGTGAACGTTGCATCCCTGACGCAGTCAGAGATCCGAGATATCATCCTGGGCATGGAGATCTCTGCCCCATCCCAGCAGAGGCAGCAGATTGCAGAGATTGAAAAGCAAACCAAGGAGCAGTCTCAGCTGACAGCCACACAGACCCGTACTGTTAACAAACATGGGGATGAAATAATCACCTCGACAACCAGCAACTATGAAACCCAAACGTTCTCCTCCAAGACCGAGTGGCGAGTCAGGTAGGAAGGCAGCTTAGGGCTGTTGTGCAGTAGAAAACATCAGAGTGCCCAGGAAGGAAGGACGCTCTCATAATTGTCTTCTCTTCACAGAGCAATTTCTGCTGCCAACCTCCACTTGAGAACAAACCACATCTATGTTTCATCAGACGATATAAAGGAAACAGGTTATACTTACATTCTTCCAAAGAATGTTTTGAAGAAATTTATCTGCATCTCAGATCTGCGGGCCCAGGTGAACCTGTGCAATGAGTCTGCTCCGGTTGTACTCCACACTGCTTGGGCACATTCCAGCCCTGGACAGTCGGCTCCCCTATGGAGCTCGCTGCTCTCTAAGGGCTGAGCTTGCTGCTGTCTATGGAGAGCTTTGTGCTGGAGGTAGACACCTGTGTTAGGGCTGAGCACACTTAAATTCTAGCCAGGCCCCGAAGGCTCCTGGCTTGGGTAGAAACTACTAGAACCGAGTAAGACCAGGAGGTTCCCTACCTCTAAGTAAAGTTCTTGCTGGCTAGTGGGTAACTTATCCCAGGAACTAAAAGCGTGGTGGTGCCCACTCCTCACCAGCATGGAAGGTGAGGAGGTCTTAGAGGAAGGTCTCCTACAGCCTTGTAAAGTGTGAGTTTGTGTTTCTAGATTGCAGGCTACCTGTATGGAGTGAGCCCTCCAGATAACCCCCAGGTGAAGGAGATCCGGTGCATTGTGATGGTACCTCAGTGGGGAACACACCAGACCGTGCATCTCCCAGGACAGCTGCCGCAGCATGAGTATCTCAAGGTGAGTCCAGCTTCTGCTCTGGATTATCTGCTCCAGGGTAAGAGATGGCAAGGTCTCGTGGCCCCACACTTGCAGCTCTACCGAGCTCACCTTGATAACCCATGTCTTTAGACCTCCTCTTGTTTGTTGCAGATGTTGGACTTCAAGGGCTTGGCCTGAATTTTGCCTCATTTGAGCTCAGATGAAAAAGAAGCTCGAGTCCCTGTGTGCTTTGTGCCATACTTGGAGCTATCTTTTAATAAATGTCTTTTATTTTTCTCTAATAACACTTCTTAATTTCAGGAAATGGAGCCTCTGGGCTGGATTCACACCCAACCAAATGAGTCCCCACAGCTCTCGCCACAAGATGTCACCACCCACGCCAAAGTCATGGCTGACAACCCGTCCTGGGATGGGGAGAAGACCATCATCATCACCTGCAGGTAAGAGGTGGCAAGGCTGTCGTGTGGCCTCTAACAGTGCTGAGACAACCTCTCAAGGTAGGTGTAGGTCGAGACCGCTGCACTGGAGAATACAGTGAAGTCTCAAACTGCAGATTTGTGGGGAAAGGAGCATTTCCTCGTTTCTGACTTCCCCTTCTTTCCTGGATTAACATCAAGTCTCCGTCTTTGTTTTCCTTGTGTTCAGTTTTACCCCAGGCTCCTGCACGCTGACAGCCTACAAACTGACCCCGAGCGGCTACGAGTGGGGCAGGCAGAATACGGACAAGGGCAACAACCCCAAGGGCTACCTGCCCTCCCATTACGAGAGGGTGCAGATGCTGCTGTCTGATCGTTTCCTTGGCTTCTTCATGGTTCCTGCGCAAGGGTCCTGGAACTACAACTTCATGGGTGAGCTGGGCTGCCTGGGGCGAGGGACAAGGAGGGAGGCAACTGGCCCATTCTGTGTATTGCTTGGTGGGGAGAAAGAAATAGCTCTTGAGGATGGTTTGTTACCAGGTTCTAAGGCTTGACCTACCTCTGAGTGACAAGCTGGGCTTACCATGGCCCTTCGTTAATGCAGTGGGCTGTCACCTCTGAATATTTTAGGCATCACAAAGCAAGCTCTTAGAGGGGAGAGAGAGAGATGAGAGCCCGCTGATGGTTCTAGATTGCAAAGTCCCCGTTTTTGTCAGGCGACAGAGAGGAGAAGGGGAGGGAAGGATAAGGATCCAGGGAGCAACATGAGTTTGATGAATTGCAAGAACAGGTGGCCTGGAAACAGCCCTGGGGGGGGATGATGTGTGGGGTCCCCATGGCGGTGCCGCTCTCACGGCCGCTCTGCCCTCCGTGCCAGGCGTGCGCCACGACCCCAACATGAAGTACGAGCTGCAGCTCGCCAACCCCAAGGAGTTCTACCACGAGGTGCACCGGCCCTCGCACTTCCTCAACTTCGCGCTACTGCAGGAGGGCGAGGTCTACTCCGCCGACCGCGAGGACCTCTACGCCTAGCCCCGTGCCCCGTGCCCCCTTCGTACTGTTGATATTCAACGGCCCCGCGCCCCTGTCCCCGCACCGCCACCCTGCGCTCTTCCCCCGCGTGGTTCAATAAACCTCTTTTCTACACCGTGCGGCTCCATAAGCCTCTTTGCTGCAGCCGCGGCGGGGCTGCGCGCGGGGCGGGCCGGGGCGGAGCGGGGCGGGCCGGGCCCATGGCGGAGCGCGGCGCGGAGCCGCTGTGGCGGACGCCGCCGGGCCGCCTGGCGCCGCCTCACGTCTACCGCATGGCGGGCGCGCTGGGCGCCGAGCTGCGCCGCCTCTCGGGCCGCTTCGGGCCCGACGCCGTGGCCGGGCTCGTGCCGCCCGTCGTGCGGCTCCTGGAGCTGCTCGAGGCGCTCGTGGCGCCGCCGGGCGCCGAGGCCCAAGCGCCGCCATCGCCCGGGGACAGCGAGGTGAGCGCGGCCCGCGCGGGGCGCCCGCGTGCGGCCCCCCGGCTGCGGGGGAGCCCGCGGGGGGTCGCGGGGGTCCCGTGGGGAGAGGCCCGGGGCTGGTCCGGACCCCGCGGGGGGGCCGGGTCCTCCCGGGGGTCCCGTCGGGAGAAGCCCGGGGCCGGTCGGGTCCCCCCCCACACGGAAGCGCTGTCCTCTCCTTGTCCCCTTAGGGCGCCCCCCGGGGGAGGCCCTGACCCGTTCTTGTCACCTCGGGGGAGTTACTGGCCCCTCCGGGGTCCCTGTGGGGCTGGTGCTGCCCTGTCCTGGGTCCCTTTGGGGAGGTGTTGGCGGTCCCTGTCCCCTTCGGGGTCCCCTCGAGGAAGTATCGGTCTGTCCTTGTCCCATGGGGATGGTTCTTCCTCATTCTTACCGCTTCCGAGGTAGCAGGGGCCGTCCTGGTCTTTCATGTCCCTTCTGGGGGAGGCACCGGCTTGTCCCTGTACCCGCAGGGCGGCTGCTCACCCCAGTGGCCTGCATGGCAGGTGACCCAGTTGTCCCTTTCCCCCTGCCAGAGATCCCCTCCAAAGTGGCAGCTCCCCGAGCCCGGTGCCTCCAGGACAGGACCCCGGTGTCGCAGCGCCTCGGGGGTCCCCGGCGCTGACCCCGCTCTCCCGGTGCCCCAGGAGCTCGAGCAGCGGCTGTGGGCGGCCGAGCGGCGCGAGCGGGCGCAGGCCGAGCGCGTGGCCCGTCTGGAGGAGCAGAACCGGCGGCTCCGGGGGCAGCTGGCGGAGAGTCAGTCCCACGAGGGTGAGCTCTGCCGCGCTCAGTGTGCCAAGGTGCCCGGCTCTGGAGAGCGGAGCCTTCCCATCGCACCGGGGAGCAGGAGCGGGACCCCGAGCCGCGAGGGTGGACGCGGGCGAAGGGCTTGGGGCAGCACATCCCTTGTGCAGGGTGGAGAGACAGGTGCCCACCCGGGACCGCATCATCGGGGACGCGGCAGGACGGGCGTGCGTGGTGCCGCATGCGGGGGGCAGCTCCGGAGCAGCAGCCCTGCCCCGGGGCAGCGCGCAGGCTGCTCGTGCCCACGCGCTGCCCTCACACCCGCGCTCAGGAAGCACCGCGCGCAAGGAGCGGGAGGTGATGCTGCGCCTCAAGGAGGTGGTGGACAGGCAGAGGGACGAGATCCGCGCCCAGGCCCACGAGATCGTCTGCAAGAGCCGCGACACGGAGGCAGTGAGTTTGCGGGAGGGTGCCCAGGCACGTCCGCCCAGAGCCAGGGCTGTGTCACATCCCCCTGGGGCCGCTCGTGGTCCTGCCTGGGCCTCTCTGCCTTCCCCGTGGGCCCCCGCGTGTCTGTGGGTGGGAGCCGGGTCTGGAGAGCTGCTGCTGCTGCAGCTCCCCCTCGGCTCTCGCGGGCTTCCCAGCTGCAGGAGCAACTGAACCGCTTCATGTCCATGAACGAGGACCTGCGGCACAAGGTGGCCGTGGTGCAGGCCCAGCTCAAGAGCGCCCTGGAGCAGAAGTCCGACCTGGAGGCGGTTGTGCTGCAAACGCAGAGGGAGACGAGCAGGAGGAGCAGAGCTGCCTCTGAAGCCCAGGCACCAAAGCCCAGCCCGGTGAGGAAGCCCCATCCCGAGGGCCACCGGGTGCTGCTAACGTGGGATAGACCATCTGGGTTGGCCCCGCAGTTCCCAGATCAGTCTGGGTGTTGCAAACTGCTAGTAGGGGTGCATAGAATCACACAATACTGAGTCTAGCTGTTTATCACTGTAGACTGTAGAGCAGCGAGCACCTAGGGATGCTGTAGTGGGTACTCCATGGGAATGGGCAGGCTTGGAGGCAGGAGTTAGCAAAGGGAGCTGAGGGGGTCTCTATTTGCTGCTAGCGTTTCCGCGCTGACTTTCTTTCCACCCCAATCCTAGGAAGGAGCATCGTTGCCTGCAGAGGATACCCCGCTGCGGCCAGGCCCGGGCAAGAGCCCCGCTCACTGCTGCTTCTCCAGGGAAGAGCTGCAGCAAATCCTGCAGGAGCGCAATGAGCTCAAGACCAACCTGTTCCTGGTGCAGGAGGAGCTGGCTTATTACCAGCGGTGAGTCCCGGAGCGGCAGCCGCGGAAAGCGAGCCTGGAGCCTGGCAGGGGCTGCTCCTGTCACTGCTGCTCTGCCTTCCTGGGAGGTTTTCTCCTCTCAATAACCAGCTGGTTTCGTTTTTGCCAGAGAGCTGCTGAACGAAGAGCGAATTCCCAGCTTCTTCTTGGACGCAATGAAATCGTCTATCAAAAAACAGAGAAGGAAAATCAGAGCCAAAATGCTGGGCACGGCGGAGGAGTCCGCAAGCAGGTGAGTGTGTCTGGCTGTGGAGGTCGCCCATGGAGTAGCTCTGCACAGGGCTGTGATGCCCTGGAAGGGACCTCCCCCAGGCCAAGAGCTGCTCCGTCCTGTGCTGTCCCTGTTCCAGGGATCAAAGGTTTGTTGCCTGCACTTGGTGTCTTGCTTTGGCTGAGCCCTGGGAGCGCTGCTGGGCCCGTGCTGTCCCCTGCCAACGTTCACATGTCCTTGTCACCAGCCACACATGGCTGCTCCCTGGCCACATCCCCTTGGTGCTGTGTGACGTGCGGGGGCTGCGGGGCCCTGCGGGCTGCCAGCCTCGGGGTGCCCAAGAGCAGGGAGTTGGGGAAGCCAACAAAAGGGACGGAGGCGGATGAGGGAGGAGAATCTTCCCATCGGGAAGCAACGGAAAGGCCGCAGCAGGGGCAGGAAAGGGCAGGGAGGGACCCTGCAAATCCTGAACTCTTGCGGTCCTGCCACCCTGGACCACATCCACCTGAACCATCCACCTGGGGGTCTTTCCGGACACTCCGGGACACGCGGGGGGCACAGGAGGGGACGCGGCAGTGGCTCTGGCCGCGTGTGGCTCAGCGCAGGTTTGTTGTCCTCAGTGACGAGGACGAGGGCTCCTGGCTGCCAGCTCCCGGTGCCGACTGCGTGGACGCTCCGCCGCCCCAGTCCCAAATCAGGAGCTTGTAAGTGGGCGCTCGGGCGGCTCAGCCGGGATCAGCGGCTCCCTTGGGTGCTGCTCTCCGGAGCTGCGGCTTGGTGCGGGGCCGGGATGCAGCCGCAGCCCTGGAAAGGCTCCTCTCCCCCACACCTTTATCTGCTCTCCCTGCAGCTTCGGGCTGTGGTATCCGGGCAGCGGCAGAGAGGCCCCCACGCCCAGCTGCTCCGGAGCCTGGGAAATCATCGACTCGCTGGAAGCGCAGCCGGAGCAGGAGGGCCGGAGGGAGCCGGACGGCTCCCCGCACAGAGCCACGCCGCCGCTCTGACCCAGCCGAGCCCGAGGCGACTCCGGCCGTGCCGCTTCCCTCCGCCTGCTCCTCCTGCCGCTTCCCGTCCCGGCCACTTCCCGCCGCTGGAGCTGTGCCCTGAATTCCCGCTCTTCCAGGCCGGCTCTCCCTGTCTCCCTGCACTGTCACGCCTCGGCATCCCCGTGGGGCAATTCCCCTCCACCGGTGGCTCACGGCTCCTGCACTGGGGACCCTGTCGAGCCCACGGATCTTTTGCTTCCTCCCTTTCCCACTCTCTTTCCTCCTTGTCCCTGCAATGTGAAGATGAAGGAAGAGTGTCTGGGCAGGCTGCTGGGCACTGTCCTGGGGACGCAGGGTCCTCGGCTCCCCACACACTCGCACTGGGGCTGAGCACGTTGCACCCACAAGAGCAGGGGCCCTCGGGGCTGTGCTGGAGAGCAGCGGCCGGGGCCAGCACGGCCGGGGCCACTTGTGCACCTTTCAGACCGGGGTGAATCGCTTTTGTACCGGGACTTCTTCCTTCTGCTACTGGAAACTGGAAGACTGTAACGTCACCTCTCATGTTCATTGTTGTGGGGACAGCTGGGTCCTCACGGGTCAGGTATTTTCCAGCTCTACGAGCGGAGTCAGAAATAAATCCATCTCTTGTCCCACAGCGCCCATGCTGCAGCCTCGCTCCGTCCTTGCTCCGTCCTTGCTCTGTCCTTGCTCCTAGGAGGCTGCAAAAGCTCCAGAGCGGCTTTGCGGAGCCCCGGAGTGGCCGTGGCCTCTCATGCACCCCGGCGAAGGACAACAGCAGCTCAGGACATTCCTGAGGGTCCACAGCTCCATCCTGGCTGCCCCCGCGGTGTCCGTCTGTCTCCATGTGCCCATCTGTCCCTGTGTGTCCATCCATCCCGGCGTGTCTATCCGTCCCCGCGTGCACAGGAATTAAAGGCTGCTGCGGGGGGCAGCTTGCGCTTCCAGCCGCGACGCTCCGGGCCGAGTGCAGCTCTTGGGTAGGAAAAAGGTGTTTCCTGTGCATCTGCTGACACGGAGCTCCTGGGAGCTGGGCCGGCAATGGCGGTGGGTCCCGGCGTCCGGGCCCATCCAAGGCTCAGCCTGGGCCTTGCCGTGTCCCCGTGCTGAACGAGGGGACGGTGCAGGGAGCAGAGGGCTGGGCACTGGGGCAGGCGGCAGGTGCTGGAGCAGGGCAGGACAGCCAAGATGCTCCCCAGGCTTTGGGAGGCACCGGATAAAACAGCTTTGCAGGAGGACGGAGCTGGTCCGGGGGGCGCAGGGGAGCCCAGGACAAGATGCCTGGGTGCACCCGACCACCCGCCAGCTTTGGCTGCCACGAGCTCGGCCGGGGCCAGAAATAGCAGCACGGCGGCATTCCCGCCAGCTCCTTCCCTCCGCTCCCCTTGACGTGCCGACCTGGGCGCCTCCTCCCGCGTTTCCTCAGGAAGGAGCCCGAGGCCGGAGGGAGGAAGAGGCCGAGCCCACGGCGGGGAAGGGAAGGGACGGAGGGGACGGGCGCAGGCGGCTGCCGCGGGGCTCCCGGTGCCATGGCGCGCGCCCGGCCCATCCTCTGCCTCCAGCTGTGGCTGTGGGTGCAGGGCTCGGCGCAGGAGCTGGACCCGGACGGCAGGAACGTGTGCAGGTAGGGCAGGTGGGGCGCCACGCCGCGCGGGGAGGCCGAGCCCTGCGGGTGCCACGGGGTGTCCGGCCTCAGCGCCGGGCGCCCGGGCTCGTTCCGGCCCCGCGTGGCCGCGCGGGCAGAGCCTCCGGGCACCGCGCGCTGCCGGACACCATCCTGGGTCAAAACCCTGAGGTTTCCCCCAGCTGGACGCTGCGCGGCATCTAATCCTCACGCGGTGTCTCTCCTGCCCTGCCGCTCTCCCGGCTACCCGGCACTGCAATGCCACGTCCATCCCGTTGCTCCGAGCGGCTCCCGCGCCCGGCACAGACTTAGCCGTCCCCGAGCCGCGACGCCGGCGCCCGGCCCCACAGCCCGCTCCAGGCTGCTGCCTCTGAAGCTTCCTCCTATTTTGCTGGCTTCCTTCCGCAGCAATTCCCCGGCTCCCACTTTGTCCC
The DNA here is from genome assembly GCF_003342845.1 of Nothoprocta perdicaria. NCBI lineage: Eukaryota > Metazoa > Chordata > Aves > Tinamiformes > Tinamidae > Nothoprocta > Nothoprocta perdicaria. Next base: position 3,958,546 of record NW_020455755.1, read on the forward strand.
GTTTCAAGGTTTCTGAAGCCAATACAAAGGCCCCGCTAAGGGCGCCGCTCTCTCCGCAGCGTCCCTGCGGGCCTGGAGTGCTGTCCCGGCTGGAAGCAGCAAGGGCGGGAGTGCACGGAGGGTAAGTGGCACCCGAGCAGTGTCCCCAGGGTCCCTGGTGCAGCCGCGGGGCAGGAGGGAGCCCTGGGCTAAGGGCAGAGCTGCCCCAGTGCCAGCGTGTGGCTTGGAGCCCTTTGGGGCTCCGTGCGGCACTTGGGGCTCCATGTGGAGCCTCGGGCACCGTGTGGAGCTCGGGGTGCACTGTGGAGCTTGGGGTGCTGTGCAGAGCTTGGGGTGTCCTGTGGAGCTCAGGGTGCCCCTTGGAGCTTGGGGTGCCTTGTGAAGCTTGGGGCCCTGTGCAGAGCTCGGGGTGCTGCTTGGAGCTCAGGGCTCCGTGCGGTGCTTGGGGCACCGTGTGGAGCTCGGGGTGCCGTGCGGCACTCGGGGCTCCCTGCGGTGCTCAGGGCTCCCTGTGGAGCTTGAGACTCCCTGTGGCTTTTGGAGCTCCGTGCGGCGCTGGGGGCTCCGTGCGGCCCTCGGGGCTCCGTGCGGCCCTCGGGGCTCCGTGTGGCTCTCGGGGCTCCGTGCGGAGCGGGCGCCCACGTTGCCGCGGTGCCGCCGCAGCGCTCTGCGAGGGAGCCGAGTCGTGCGGCAAGGACGAGGTGTGCGTGCGGCCTGGGCTCTGCCTCTGCAAGCCGGGCTTCTTCGGGGCCGACTGCAGCTCCCGTGAGTACGGACGTGACCCGGATGTGACGCGGGCACCCACGCGGGCCGGGGAGCCACTCCGCCAGTGCCCGTGGCTCCTTTCCCCCCATCTCCTTCCCTCCGCAGGCTGCCCCGAGCAGTACTGGGGCCCCGACTGCAAGCGCCGCTGCCCCTGCCACCCCGGCGGCACCTGCGAGGCGGCGAGCGGCCGCTGCACCTGCCTGCCGGGCCGCTGGGGCGCCCGCTGCGAGTCGACGTGCGCGTGCGGCGCCCACGGGCGCTGCGAGGCGCTGAGCGGCGCCTGCCGCTGCGAGGCCGGCTGGTGGGGCCCGGCGTGCGACAGGCAGTGCCAGTGCAACCCGGGCGGCTCCCGCTGCGACCCGCACAGCGGCCACTGCCGCTGCCTGCCCGGCTGGTGGGGCCGCCGCTGCAGCTTCAAGTGCTCGTGCAACGCGTCGCCCTGCGCCCAGGAGACGGGCAAGTGCGAGTGCCGGGCCGGCTGGTGGGGCCCCGCGTGCCAGCGGCGCTGCGACTGCCTGCACGGCGCCTGCAGCCCCCTCAGCGGCCACTGCAGCTGCAGCCCCGGCTACCAGGGCCGGAGCTGCCGTGAGCCCTGCCCGCCCGGGAAGTATGGCCCGCAGTGTGTGCACAGGTGAGCTCGGGATACACGGATGTGTCCTGGGCTGGGGGGACATGTCCCCAGGGAGGGCTGGGGCGGTGCTTGGATTCGGCACCCAAAGGAATATCCTGCTAAATTGAGCCAAAACCCCAGGCGTGATGCGGAAATCCCAGCGCGTGTCCTGAGTGCTGCTGCCCGCTGCTTTGAGCAGCAGCGATTGTCCCCACTCCGCTCCTGCCCCGCTGCTGCCAGGGAGCGCTAAGCGCAGGGGTCACTCTGTGTGGATGCCAGGGACGCGTCACGCGGGTGCAGGGGGCGTTTTGGGGGTGCCTCACATCCCCCGGTGCCTCTGCCCCGCAGCTGCGGGCGCTGCGCGGGAGCGCAGCCCTGCGCGGCCACGGACGGCGCCTGCACCGGCTGCGAGCCCGGCTGGAACGGGACGCGGTGCCAGGAGCGCTGTGCCGCGGGCACTCACGGTGCCGGCTGCCGGCAGAGCTGCCCACGCTGCCGCGACGGTGGCGCCTGCGACGCCGAGAGTGGCACCTGCGCCGCCTGCGAGCCCGGCTGGGCGGGAGCCAGGTACCGCGGCCCCGCGCGCCGCGCCGCCGCTTCCCGCCGTGCCGCCCGCCCTGACACCCCTGTCCTCACAGCTGCAACAGCTCCTGCCCGCGGGGCACGTTCGGCGCCGGGTGCCAGCAGCCGTGCGCGGACTGCGTGGCCGGCAGCTGCCACCCCGTGTCGGGAGCCTGTGTCTGCTGGGCCGGCTACTGGGGAGGCAGGTAAGGGCAGCCGGGCACGCGGCCTGGGGGTGCCCAGGGCACAGACCCCTCTTCTGCCTGCCCTCTATCCCGCAGCTGCAACGAGACGTGCCCCGAGGGGTATTTCGGTGTGAACTGCTCCTCCGCCTGCCGCTGCTCCCGCGGGACCTGCCACCCCGCGCAGGGCCACTGCGTTTGGAGTAAGGGCATCCCCGGCGTCGCGCCAGCGCCCGGCTCCCCGCAGGGCCCCTGCAGCCCTGCCCGTTCTCCCCGCAGGCGCTAAGGACCACGCGGCCGTGGCCGCCGCCGTCCTCGTCCCGCTGCTGCTGCTGCTGCTCTGCGGCGCCTGCTGCTGCTGCGGCGCCGGCCACGCCGACGCCCGGGACAGGTATCTCCGTGAGCACCCGGCCCCGGGGATCCCGAGGGAAGCGGCTCCCACTGGAGCAGCCTGCTGCGCCGGAGGGAGCAGCGGGAACAGGGTGCGCTGTGCCCGCAGGGCGGCCGCGGCGGACGACGGCGTCGTGTCCCGCATGAAGCACCACGTGCGGCGGGTGCTGGCCAACCTCAGCGCCTTGATGCCCTGCGTCGCCCTGGGCGGCTCCAAGCTGCCCAAGGTCACAGGTGACGGCCGGGGCGCCGCTCCCCTCCGGCACCGCTCTGGGATACCCGGGAGCGCGGCGCCCGCGCTGACTCCTCTCCTGTGCCCGCCGCAGTTTCCCACCACGATGCAGAGATCCCCTTCAACCCCAGCTTCATCGAGCCGCCGTCCGCCGCCTGGGTCTCGGACAGCTCCTTCTCCTCCTTCGACACGGACAACGAGGGCCCTGAGTACTCGGTGCCGCCCCGGGAAGGTGACGTAGCTGTTCCTGCACTTCCCGCTCATCCCACTCCCGACGCTGCTCCGCGATTATTCCCCCACCCCAGCCCCAGCTTGGAGCCTGGAGGGGTCCCTGAGCTCCCATCTCCGCAGGTGTCCCCGTGCTGGCGGGGGCCGAGCTGCAGGACGGGGCACCCGCGTCCACCGAGGCGCTGCCGGACCCGTCGGCCTTCAGCTCCGAGGACGTGTCGCAGCCGTTCGCCATCCCGCGCACCTCCAGCCTCGCCAAGGCCAAGCGCCCCTCCGTGTCCTTCGCCGAAGGCACCAAATTCGGCCCCCAGGGCCGGGGCTCCGCGGCTGAGGCCCCGCCGGACAGTCCCTCCGGCGGCGGCACCGACAGCCCCGAGCCCACGTGCCTGGGCGAGGAGGGTCCGCGCGGCGCGGGCCGCGGGGCGGGCGGCCGCCGGCG
>NW_020455755.1:3962342-3965360 GCF_003342845.1 Nothoprocta perdicaria
GGGACAGCAGTGCCGCCGCCGAGCCGCTCCTCGCGCCGCAGCCGCCGGGGAGCTGGGGGAGCGCCGCCGCGCTCGGCGACACCGGCGCCCAGGCACCGCGGGTGGCGGTGGAGGAAGAGCCCAAATACGAGAACGTGAGGCCCGGCGCTGAGCAGCCGCCCGGCAGCGCCGCCGGCACCTGAGGCCGCGGCCGCCGGAGGCTCCCTGAGCCTCCCCGGGGCCGCCGTCCCGCTGCCGCGTCGCTCCGGGGCTCCGCGGGGAGGCACCTGAGCAAAAAGAAAGACTCTTCCCCAACTCTTGGCGGACCTGGCGTTCCCTTCTCCCCATCCCAGCCCTTCCTCTCTCGCCGCCGCTGGGAAGGTGCTCCTGCCGGCAGGGATTATCCGTGGCACTCAGCTCCGGGGGCGCTGACGGGCTGTCCAGAGCGGCTTGGGCTGAAATTCATGTTGGCTGCTGCTCCAGAGGGCACGGGGGCCGGCCGGGCCCTGCTCGCGGGGCAGCCGCGCGGGCCGAGCAGCCCGTGGCCTCGCACGGGCTTCCCGTGCAGCTTCCAAGCCCCACTTTGCCGCGCGGGAGCGAACGTGGCAGCCGAGCTGGGGACGTGAGCACCCCGTGCGGCCCCTGACCGGGAGGAAGACGGAGGAGAAAACAGCATGTCTATGGCTCCGTTAAATTCTTGCTCCCCCCTTGCATCTCAGTAGTGACGTTCCCATGGTCACCACACGTGGCCGTGGGCACCAAGAGCAGCAACGACGCTACGCACGGGGTGGGGACCCTGGGATGGGGAGATGACGAAACACACGGAGCGGCCGGGCCCTGTCCGTGCGCGCACAGCCCTGTCCGGAGAGGAGCTGCAGCATGAACTGGTTTAGACATACAGCAACAAGCTCTGTGTATTTTTTTTTCCCTGTTATTTTATCATGAAAGCCCCCAAAAAGAAAATAAAATTTGTACCAAAGCCCACGAGCAGGTTGGTCTCAAAGTCCCTGTCCCAATCAGACGTGTGCGTCAAAGCCCAGATACCCTCTCTGCAGCCTCAGCCTTTATGACCGCCGCTATTTCCCGGTTCAGCCGAGGTGATTCTGCCCTCCAGCTGCGGCCACGGGGACGCCGGGAGCTGCGCGCGCCGGCACATGCGGTGCCGCGTCTTCGCCCCGATCCCACACCGATGTCATCCCGGAATCGCCGCCTGAGATTCCGCCTCAGGACAGAGCAGCCATGCGGGACGGATTTGGCCCTTCCTCCTGCTTTCCACCATGAGGGGAAGCACGAGGCCGCACGCTCCGACGGCAGCGATCCCCGCGGCTCCGCACGGCTCCGCATGGCCCTCCGGCCCCGCTGCTCTCGTCGTGGCACCGGATCCGCCACTGTGCAAACAACACGCTAATTCTGGCAGGACTTGCACGGTGGCCTGGATAGACCTTGTTTCTGCCCGGGCTATTTTTTGTTTTGAAGCGATTTTATTGCAGCGGCGGGAACGTTTCCACATGTTGTTTGCAAGCAGCTCTTTTTTTTCCCCTTTCTAATCAGCCGGGTATTTTGAGCGCGCGGGCAGAGCCGCCTTGGCCAGCAGCGCTGTCACGTGCGCTGCTCGCCCCGTGTGCACCGGCGCTTTCCCGGCTCCGAAACACGTGCCTGTTGGTGCTGCGCTTCTGCTTTCCAGGGGCAGCTGGAGCCTCCCAGGACACTCCTGTCCACGGGAACAGGGCCGTCCCCTGTGGATATCTGGGCTCCGTCCCTGCCGTATCGTCCCCCTCCTTTGGAGCCCTGTTTGGAGCGAGGGCCCTGCCGTGACCCTCCCTGCTGCCAACGGGAGCTTCGACCTCGGCTCCTCGCTGGCCCCTTGGAGCAAACGTGGGTTTGTGCCAGAGCTTCCTTCAGCTTCGCTCTGTTTTTTTTCTCTCCACGATGTTTACTCATTCCCCAGGCATATTTATAGACGGCAGCCGATCACCTGATAGCTTCCCTTTTTTCCCTTCCAGGATAGGAAAACCGAGTCACTCCTGTGCCCTCCTGGGCCTTGCGTTTCCTCAAGCAACCCCGGAGCCACTGAGCCCGCATTTCCTCACTATGGGATCCCTGTGGATACGGGATGTCTCCCCGGCCACCTCCACCCACAGCCCTGCACCAATATAGGCGGGGGGGATCCTTTTCCTTGGGGATTTTGCGTGTTTGCTTTGGCTCCAACCCGCCTTGCTGCTGTTGCAACGTTTGACCCTTCTCCCACATCAGAGGGTTTCCTCTCCAGCGGGCTGGGACCCAGCTTGAAATCCCGCAGGGAAACGCCCCGGGATGCTGTTCGGCATGAAAAGCAGCGCTCTGCTGAGCCCAGGTCCAAACCACCCTGCTGGCTCCCGGGTTTTGCTGTACGGAAGAGGCTGCTGGCTGGGCACTGCTCTGGGGGCTGCTGCGTTTCGTCCTGTCCCCCCTACAGCAGGGCACCCGTCTTCCCTAGGGATGTAGGGAGCACATTAATGGAATTACCCAGTGCTCTTGGCTGTGCGTGTGCAATACATGTGCCCTGATGGGTATGAAACGAAGGGAAACCCCCCGTGTTGGGAGGTTCTAGGGCCCTGTTTCGGGCCACAGCAGCACCAGGGCAGGGAATGGGCTCTCTGTCCTCCAGTGCAGCCCCGTTTCATGTCCGCAGCGCCTCCACAGCCCCTGGTCCCCATCCCCGCTGGGACGTGCTGTGCGGACATCTCGCGTGCCCGCGCCTCGCCGCCATACCGGGCAGCCTTTAATACAAGGGGGTGCTTTAATACAGGGGGGTGCTTTAATAGAAGGGGGTGCTTTAATAGAAGGGGGTGTTAAGGGCAGGAGGGAGCACGTGGGCACGGAGACACCTGTGGTGGGGGGGGACACTGCCCAGCGCCCCTCCCGCCCCATCGTCTCCCGGGTGCCAAATCCCCCAGTTTTGGTTAAATCTAGCGGCGCCCCAGGGGGCGTGGCCGGGTGCGGGGGGCGTGGCCGGGCTCAGGGGGGCGTGATCGGGAGAGGGGGCGTGGCCGCGAGGCG
>NW_020455755.1:3965871-4022452 GCF_003342845.1 Nothoprocta perdicaria
ATTTGGGTTGGGAGGGGGTTTTATTGGGGAGAGCTGGGTGCTTGGGGGGTTGATAGTGGGGATGCTGGGGGTCGGTAAGAGGCAGGTCTGGGTGCACGGAGGGTCTGTGGAGGGGACAGCAGCAGGAGGGGTTGGCTGGGAGAGCGGACTGAGGGCTGCGGAGGGGGAACGGGCTCCATTGGGGGGTGAGTGGGGTGCAGTGGGGCTAGCAGGAGAGCAGGGTGCATGGGGGAGCAGGACATGATGGGCTGGTGTGTGATGGAGAACAGGTTATATGGGGGCTGGTGGGGGCAATGGGGTGCCGGGCAGCATCTGTGCACGGGGAAATGCCCCTTCACAGACAGGGGAGAGAGATGGGTGCATAGGGGGTCTCTGGGGAGAGCAGGGTGTGTGGAGGGGCTGAGCAGCCTGTGGGGGGGGGTTGTGGGTGGGATAGGGGGTGTCATAAGGGCAGGGTGCTTGGGGAGGGGGTGGCTGTGGGGAGAGGTGGCCCTGGGGGCCCATGGGGCTGGGGAAGGGACCTGTGGGGCTGGGGAGGGGGCCGTGCGGCGCACAGGATGCGAAGAGGAGGCGGCGGAGGAGGAAGTGCAGGAAATGCGTCGCGGGTGGCGCTGGGGACAGCGGGCCTGCGCGGTGGGGGGTGCTGCTGGGGGGGGGGTGACAGCGTCTTGTGTCCCCTGTCACCGTGGGCCGGGCCGGGCTGCCCCCGGAGCTGCCCAAAGCTGGGTCCGTGCCCCACAGGAAGGAGCCTTAGGGGCTGGGCATCCACCCAGTCCCCATAGCACCCGCCCCGGGTTTGCAGCCCGTCCCAGACGGCTCCGAGCGCCTCGGAGCTCCCCGCTGCTGCCCCTTGGCAGCCCAGCCCTGCGGCTGCTCTGGGGACAGGTGGAGCTGGAGACAGTTAATCCATCTGCATCCAGCGGGATGCCAGGGCGCTGAGCGGGTGGAGCGGCACGCGGCCCGCACACCCGGCCGTGCCATGGCAGGGGATCAGTGCCAGGGGAGTGTGTGTAGTGAAAACGCTCCATTCTGGGCAGTTTATGGGATAAATGATGCGAGTGACACTGGGTGGCCACCCCGGCAGAGCGAGGCCCGATGCCCTGGGTCCCTGTGCAGGTAGGGGGGGTGTCTTGGTGCAGAGCAGCCCCCCTGCCTCGTGCAGGTGCCGAGCAGTGGTCCGGGCAGCTGCCGTTTGCTGTGTTTTCATACCTGTTGCTTGGGCAGTGGAACGGAGACCTTGAATGCTCCTTGGAGCTCCGAGGGGCTGGGACAAGGGCGCTCTGCCCACCGTCCCGCCAGGTAACTTGGCACTTTGGCTTAACCACAAGAATAACTTTTACACCTGAGTGCTCTTTGTTCAGCAGGTGGCCTCGCTCCTTTTCAGGAGGGGTAGTCTTTTAAAGTCCTGCTTTTTCTGTGCTCTGCCCGATAACTCATGGGGGTCATTGCTGTCCCTGCAGGTGGAGGCTTTGCTGGAGCAGTCTGCCCTGCAGCCATGGCTCCCACGCTCGCCACCGCTCATCGCCGCCGCTGGTGGATGGCGTTCACGGCCATCATCGAGAACCTGCTCTTCTCGGCTGTCCTGCTGGGCTGGGGGTCCCTGCTCATCATGCTGAAAGCAGAAGGGTTTTACTCCTACCTGTGCTATGGTTCAGGTGAGGCTGCCCCGAGGGGCTGGTTGTGTGGAGAGGTTGCTGCTGAGCTTCATTTGGGTGGTTTCCTGCCTTGGGGTGGTTTGGAGGTGGCTAGAGCAGGGCTGCTGCCATGGGGCTCCTTGCCAAAAAATAGTGGCATCCTTCAGATGAAGGAACACTGCTGTGGTTGCTGTTGCTTTGCAGAGTGAATGGAAAGGAGGCCTTAAAGGTTATGCAAAGCAATGGGTGGTTCCTTCCTTGTGGAGGCCTGGCTGGTCTTTGCATGGGGAGGCAGATGCAGCCTGATGTGTTTAGGGGTCCTAAGTGTGTGGAAGAGCTATGGGGATCCTTTCTGGAGTAGGAAAAAGTGTGGATGAGAGGTGCATCTGGCATGTGGTCTTCACAAGCAAGAGTCTATACAGCTGTCTATACAGCCTCTTTGCAATCCTGTAGTGTGGGGAGGGCAGTGCAGGGAAAAACAATGTGTAGGTGGATGTAGATCCCCCCAGCCTGTGCATGGAGAGACATGTGGGTTAGGGAGGTGCACACAAGGGGCAGTGAGGATGCAGGGCATGTGGAGTACAGGTGGAGAATGGACTTGGAAAGTGCTTTGGTGATGGGGGTTGTGTGTGCTGCCTGTTGAAGAGCTGTGGTCTGGCAGAGGAGGGAAGAGCAGAGAGAAGGGAGGCAGGAGCTGTGTCTTTGGGCTCTGTCCAGAGAGCAGATGAAAGTGGGCCTGGAGGGTGGAGGACAAAAAAGGGCTGAAGTGAGTGCCCGGAGCCCAGGGCAGTCAGTGCATCATGGCTGAGAACTTGGTAAGTCCAAGAAGTGAGGAGACAAAGTCTGGGCAATAGCTGACTCTGAATACTTGTCATGGTAGCTCACTTTCTCTTTCTGCTAAGCCAGCAGTAGTTTCTCATTCATCTCCTGCTTGCTACAGACCTTTCTCCTCTGTCTGCTGGTGAGTAGCTACCTCAGCCTTGTTGAGCCAGGGCTGCTGCACCCAGCTAAGAACTAACAGGCTTTTCTCTTTTTTTTGACTTTTGTCAGCTGTAGCCTGGCTACCTCTTCCTTCCTGCCTCTGCTCATAGTGTGGCTCTTCCAGCTGCCAATATCATAGGTGTCCAGTGGTGCTCCAGACTGACCTTCAGCTGGAGATCACTTAGGACCTGTGGCCAAGGCTGCTTTGCTCCTGTCGAGCTGCAGCAGCCTTGTCACAGGCCTGTGAGACACCTCATTAAATGCACCAGGTGGAGCCTTTCTGCCCCCAAGATAAAACATGTGAGAGCTGATAAGCAAATGCTGACTGCCTCTGAAAAGTTGTTTCCTATCTGCTTTGTGAGCAGGACCCTGTGGCCAAGAGCCCTGCTGCACTTTGGCTCACCCTGTGCTGGTTGTTCTGATTCCTCTCTGTCCATGCAGCCTTTACCCAAAGGATTTGTCTTGACTTCCCGCTCATGTTTGCTAATCTGTGGTCTGTCTGGATCTCCCTATGGGAGTGCCACATACCGCAGAGGAAGATGTAAATGTTTGGATTGGGATGGAATTACTGCCCTGAGGGTGGTTTCTTCCTCCAGTGACCAACCTGCAAGCAGAGGCAGAAGACCTTAAGCACAGAGAAAACAAAAAAATATCTTGTCAAATGTTCTTATGGTCCTCAAATATCTGGCCATCAGTGTTGAACTTAGTGATGGCTTGTGATGAGCAGCAGAGGCCAGTTCTGCTGGTTTGCTCTTTCACCTGTGCTTGCTCATGCTTTCTTTTTGTCCTTGCAGTAGCAATATTGGGCACTTGGGAGGGAGGAACCATGGCTTGGGGCGAGGACAACAGGCTCCCTAGAGAGCTTGGCTGCGGAGCAGAGTTCAGCCTTTCCCTGGAATGAGGGTAGCTTGGTCTTTCCCAACATAATCTGTTGAGTCTTACAGCTGAAAGGGGTACTTGCTTGAGGTGAAGGTTGGTAGAAATGAAGAAACCATAACTAGTTGCCTTTGGGCACTTGTTGTTCCTAATGCTGCTGTTTGCAAGTATTGCAAAAAAAAAAAAGTCTCTTCCTAATGAGCCAAAGGTTCTTGGCAGGGCTTTCCCTTTGTCAGCAAAAGCTCTGCACTTTGTGATGCCTTCTTACAAGAGAACTAGACCTTGTCCCTTCTGCAGGCTCTTCTCTGAAGACATTTGTAGCTGTCTTGAAAGCAACTGCAGTTCATGAGGGACCCATCTTTCTATTCCCCATGGGATTTGCTTGACTCTTTTTTTTCTAGGTGCTCATCTTTACCTTCATGCAACTGAATTAATGTCAAGGGTGCTCTACATATATTACTTCAAGCACTTGTGCCCTGGGGTTTGAATGGAGGGCTAGCTTGTCCCAGGCTGGACAGCACATTTGGCTGTGCTCTGGGAGGTGCATTTGCAATTTGCTGACACGGAATCTAATGGTGGCACTTTGTTCCCCTTTTAATTTTCCTGCATGTTGCCCTTTAACCAGTTTGAAGCAGCATCTTCTGCTTGGTGGAACTGCTGATTCCACAGACTTTATCAGGATCGTGGCGTTATCAGCTCCTGGGGAGCCCAGTCTGCTCAGGGCCTCGCACTGCTGCAATACTGCACGCGCTGGAAAGGCCTAAGCCTTGAGCTTCCTGATATATGTTAAAAAGTTCTCAAACTTGGTAATACGTTCACAAAGAACAGAGATAAGGACACAGGGGGCCTTCCCTTAAGACAGAGCTGCAAAAAAACCCTCAGAGATAAGTGAACTTGGTTGCCATGAGATAGGGTGTTTTAGTGGCAGGCGTAGGAAGAAGGTGCTGCTCATGGCTGAGCTCCCGTGTCTGCTAAATTTGAGATAAAACCAGGGGGTCTGTGGTGGGAACTGTGGTGGGGAACTTAAGGTCCCTCCCAAGCTGGTGAGATGTGATGACAGCTCCTGGGGAGGCTGCACGTGTGGCCCTGTAAACAGGAAAAGTGTAGAGCTGGTGAATGTTCAGTGTCTGCAGGAAACGCAGTGCGCTCGTTTGCAGCTGTCCCCGCCGTCAGAGCAGCACGTGTGGTGAGAAGTGCTGCAAAGTGAGCCTCTACTTGGGGAGAAAAGGGGAATTTGATTAACATGAGGTTGCCCCTCCCTTAGGCAGTCCCATTGTAAGTCCCTTTCTCAAGGCCTCTTGGTGGGGCTGTCCTAGAGGTGCAAGTGGAGGGGTGGCCAGGGGAAACCTGAATTAACTGCACTTGCAATGAAATAAAGCAAGAAGGGCTGCGCATCTGGTTCTCAAAAGTGTTAACACCATCCTGAAGAAAAATCCCAGTCTTACGTGGCTGCTTAGTTCCATTTGCCCTTCACTTTGGTTTTCACGAGCCCTTTTGGGAGAGGAAGGTGAGGCCACACAGGCTGTGTCCCCTGCAGAGCTCGTGCCAGGGTGGCTCGCCTGCCTCCTTAGCCTTATCTAAGGAACGAGATGAAAGAGAAACCTGCTCTGCTGTCTGAGATGGCAGCTGCTGCTGTAAAAAGCCAGACTCATTCCTGCAGTACAGGACGAGGGAGGTCAGCGAAGAGCAGTTAATGATTGACCCTCTGACGAAACCTGTGGCATTTAATTTGGGAGAAAGAATGGCTCTAAATGCTCCGGTGGGAGCCAGAACAAATCCCGGTGATGAGCGTGACGCCCACGAGGAGCGAGGCCGCCTGCCTCTCACCTTGCCTCCCTCCTTTAAATAGCAGCTGGAGCTGCTAAGTGGGCAGCAGGAATCCTGCTGCGAGGGGTGGGAGCAGGAGGGATGAGCGGGATGCTCTTGTAGCTGCTCTCATGGCTTGTGGCCTCCTCTGGCTTGAGGGTGAGATGAGGTGGCAGCAAAGGAGCCGCTCGTCCAGGTGACACCTCCTGCACGTGGGACAGATCGGGCTGGTGCACGAAGGGCCTTGGCAGGAGGAGCTGGGGACGATGCCCACGCGGACAAGGTGCCTGGCGTTGCCTCCGCGGCCTTGCAGCGAATCCCCTCCTGTTGCTCGGGGGCTGCTGCTATTTTTGCAGACAATTTTTATTTCCATAGCACGCTGTTGCCCAGCCCCTGCTCAGAACAGATGCAAACAGGGTGCCTGGCGCGGGCAGGTGCCAACATTTGGCACCTCATCCCTGGCCGCTCCGTGTGATCTTTGGAGAAGCCTGAGCTCCTCCCAGCACCGTTTCCAAGACCGGGTCCCCCTCAGCTCCTGGCCTTCCCCTCGGAGGCTCCGTGGTTTACAGGCATCTGCCAGACGAGCTCTTCGGGGCCAGGATGCAACTGTACAAGCCCAGGACATTAAACATAATTTGTCTGTTGCAGTTTTCAGTGCTAATGCCTCTGTCTTGAGGCTGCCGGGCGTGCAGGCACTGTAAGGTCGCTGCCCCCTCCGCCCCGCGCCGAGCCATCGCACAGAGTGCTGACACAGGGAATTCACCACTGTTTTGTCACTCTTTTCCCCCGCCTTGTTTTTCTGAGTTAACTTTTCACCCACATCTGTTTCCTATGAATTTATCTGTGCGGGGACCCTCGGTGCCGTGGGGAGGCTTGGTGCTGTGGGGAAAGGCACGTGGCCGCTGCTGTGAGATGCTGTGTGAGACCCTGGGCCAAGGCAGGAGTAGATAGAGATGGGAAATGGATAAAAGGAGCTGGATTTGAATAGAGGCAGCAGAGAACCTGCCATCTGCCCAGGACTGTCTTCTGCTTTGGTGCTGGCATGTGCCCATCTGCAAAAGGGCTGCTGGTGGTACCTGGCTTGTGGGGTTGATGTCATTTTCTGTGGCTACTTCAGCTTGCAGAGAAGGGGACAAAGCGATTTACTGAGTGGTTATGGGGAACAACAGGGAAGAGCAAACTGTTACCACTGGCTGCAGAAGGCTTGGGACCCTGTTGGTCGAGGTGCTGGGGAGAGTGGTGCCACTGGAAGCAGGGAAACACTGCGCACCCACCCAGAGAGTGGGATGGGAGAGGAGGGATGTGTGCAGGGAGATTATAAGCCTGATATCAGTGTGTGAATCTCTGGATTTTGGAGCATGGCTTATATGTGACTGCACAACTGGGAGGGTTATTTGGGCAAGTGGAGCAAAGCCGCCAGCTGGGAAGACTTGGGTGCAGCCAGTCACTGGAGCCGTGCAGGGGTTTGGGTGGAAAGGGAGCAGTTGTGAGGGGGGCAACTTGATCCCCACTAAGACAGGGCAGGCGAGAAGGGATCCTGCCCGCAGGGTACACCAAGAGCAGACGTCAGGCTGCTGGCACAGGAGGGATTCCTGCTAATTCACTCGCAGTTCCTGCTCAGAGCTCTGCTCTTGCTTCATGCAAGCATGCATGTAGATGACTTCTTTTCCTTTAGCACTGCATTTTGCCAGAATGGTTATTAAATATGGAGGAGAGTGCTTTATGTCACAGGCTTGCAGCAGTAAAAGCACCAAGTGCTTTGTCATCCCGACAAAGGTTACTCAAACCCCAGATAAGTGCTGGGAGACGGAGGGGTGGAGCACGGGAGCGCTCCAGGTTAATGGAAGCCTTGTGGCACACGTGTTAGGAGCTACAAGGCTGCTTTGGGTTGGTTTGTGGCAGAGTTGACAGCAGGCAGTGAAACTGCTGCTGCAGAGAAAAGGGAACTTCTTTCTGGGGCTTTTTTTTTTTTTTTTTGAACTGTCCTGTTTCTGTGGCGGTTACACAACCCGAGCGCTGCTCTGTGTGGGAGTTTGCATGCAGCGTTCATCATGTGAAGACAGGAACGGAAAGTGGAGATGTTGTTGAACCTACACCAGCCTGGGAAGAGCAGAAAACAGGAATTGGGGGGCAGAAGTTAGATTTGTGCCCACGTAAACAAGGAGCGAAGGCCGATAACCCCTCCTGGGTGCAGAGGAGTTAAATTTAGGAGGGCTCTCCTGAGCTGGTGCAATCAAGGCACCGGGTGGTTGCTGGGTCCCTGTCCCTTGTTGGTGTTGCAGCGTCCAGAGCAAGGGCAGGAGGTTTGTCATTTGAGAAAGCTGCTGCTCCAGGTCAGGCCCCGTCAGCCTCGTGTCTGGATCCGAAACAAATGCTTTGGCTGTAGCTAGTGCTTCTAGTTTACTTCAGGGACGGCTCTGTGAGAACATGCTGGTCTTGGATTAGGAGTACCTTGTTTTTGTGTTAGTCCCAGTCCTACTGGGTATAGTCTCTTGGAATTGCAGGAGCCTTGTTGTATAGTTGGGCTTATAAATAAATGAATCTCTGCCCTTAATGTGAGTGGTCTGGCCTGGCTGCTCCATGGGAGGTTTGTTCCCTGGTACCTTTCCCTGTTTCCAGCTGGATTGACTGTTTCCCTGGTCCTTCTGCTGTTCTTGTTCTTGGCTTCTGCCAGTTCTTGTTGACTGCAGTGAAAAGTAGGGGTGATGGGAACGTGTTGGGTGCCTTTTGGCAGCCTGCATGTGGGTCTGTCCTTCTGCATCACGCTGCGATGACCATCCTCTGTTACCCCCTTTAGGAAATGCCACAGGCCACCACGAACAGGAAAATGCCACGGCTTTGGAGAGCAAATGGCCTTCCTGCAATGCCCAAGATGAAATGCTCAACTTGGCCTTCACCATTGGCTCCTTCCTGCTCAGTGCCATCACCCTGCCCCTGGGGATCGTCATGGACAAGTACGGCCCTCGCAAGCTGCGGCTACTGGGCAGGTGGGTGTCTGGGCCCCCATGTAGGTTTGGGGGTGAGAGTTGGGCTTGGGATCAGCCCAGCCATGTGTGGGATTCTGGAGCAGCTCTTGGATGACCTCAGCCAGCATCAAGCTGCACAATAAGTCGTTCCCTGAGGGACAGGCCTGGGACTCGAAGTCCAAGTTTCAGCTCTCCACTGTCACTCTGTGCTCCCTGGCCAGATGGAGCCTGGAGGAAGAGCGGAGTCCTTTGTGAATCATGGAGGGTAGCTATTGCCCTTGATGTTGGAGCTGTGTCCTGGGGAACATAAACCTGAGATGTTACATCACGGCTTGCCAGAGCCAGGGAGTTTCCTTGGGGACAAACACATCCCACCTGCCCTTCCAAGATTCCTCCTTTGCTATGCAAGTGCTCTGTGTTGATGTCTACCCCATGTAGCAAAGTTGTCAGCAACTTCTGCCATAGCACGTAGGGATCAGTGACTTTGTGGGCATGCTGAGCCCTGGTTCTACAAAGCTTTTAGTGCTCTGAACTGCAGAAGAAACCAAACTGGCCTGTAGGCAGAGCAGGGAGAACAGAGCAAATCCCTGTGACTCAGACCCTTTCTGAGAGAGGACTGGGAAGGACTCAGTGCTGTGGCCACAACGGTGCCCCGAGGCGAAGGCTGCCGCTGTCTCTGGTCACCTCCTGGGGAGATGGGGTGAGGTCTGTGCGTCAAAGCCAGGAGGGAAATTGGGTCCAGCAAGAGCCATGCAAGAGTGCTGAGAGGAAAACCTGGCTCTCCGGGCCTTTGTGCAAGGTTTTCTGTAACACCTGGGTATTTCTCTAGATTTTTCTGCCCAGATTGCCAGTGTTCCTGTGTGTTGTACAAATTACACAGGGACTACTCAA
The DNA here is from genome assembly GCF_003342845.1 of Nothoprocta perdicaria. Lineage (NCBI taxonomy): Eukaryota > Metazoa > Chordata > Aves > Tinamiformes > Tinamidae > Nothoprocta > Nothoprocta perdicaria. The sequence goes on from NW_020455755.1 coordinate 3,975,026, forward strand.
CCCAGTGCTGAGGAGGTAGAGGTGTGTGTAGTTGTGGCTCTTGGTAAGACTCCTGGCTTCGATTCTGTTTCAGTGCCTGCTTTGCTGTGTCCTGTGTGCTGATTGCATATGGTGCCAGCAACCCAGACTGTAAGTATGTTTTTCTGTGCTGGACTGCAAAGGTTTTGTGATTGTGGTGCTGCTGAGAGGCTCTGTTCTCTTCAGAAAAATGTGCATGAAGCTGTGGGCCCTGACCAAGCAGTACCAGGGTCTTGGGGACACAAGTCAAGCAGGTCCTGGCCCATGTGAGTTCAGTGACACTGGGGAGGGCTGGCTTTTGTGGCTGTAAGTGGCACAGCAAGAACCAAGCACCCACGAGCACCCTTTGATTTGGGGCAGCTCCAGGTGCTGTACATGAGTAATTTCAAACAAGTTCATGGCTCTCAGTGTTAGGAAATAGGTTAGCAAATTGCACGCAGTGTGCTCGCTCCACATCGGTGTGTGGCTGCATGAGCAGCATGGCACTTGGAGGGTGGTGTTTCACTGATGCTTCACATGTCAGGACCAACACCCTGAGGACTCTGGTCTCTTCTTCCTCCCCACCCCAGTAAACTTTGGGCTTTTTTTTATTGTTGCAGCTCTCTCTGTGTTGATATTCATTGCACTGGCTCTGAATGGCTTTGGAGGGATGTGCATGACCTTCACATCGCTTACGGTAAGTGAAGAATTATTACATGACTGTTTTATCCCTCATTATGCTGCGAGCTGGGCTAGCAGGAGAGAATTAAGTGGATCTTTTGCCTGTGGCTTGAGTGGCACATGTTTTACTTGGATGTAAATCAAAAATTGTATGCACTCATATCTGAAACCCTCAGTATTAGCTTGTTATTCTAAGCTGTGGATTTTTGTCTGTGCCTTGCTACCTGCCTCTCGGGTGAAGGTGAAAAGGAGTGTTTTTGTGTTGAGCTCGAGTTGCTGTGTGCCTGTACACAGAGTGCTCAGTTATCTGGAACAGGACAGGGGCAGTTGCACATGTTTGCACTGGATTTAGCTTTCACGTGCCGAAGGAAGGCACAAACCCCCTGCAGCCGGGTAGGACTGGCTCTCTAAGTGCCAACTAACTGCTGGGCTGCTGATGGGAATGATAACAGACTGGAATTGTTTGGGGCAGGGGAAGCCTTCCAGGTTTTCTTGGAAATGCTGAGTTGTTGAATGCACCCAGCTCCTTCTGCACAGACCACTTAGATCTTCCATTGATTGCAACCGTCATTCAGTGTCAGCTGGCTCTGTGCCTTTTGGGGTTCTTGTTGCCTGGAAATGGGAACAATATAATCCTCAAAGTAGCTGCTTTGTTTTCTGCCTTGTTTTCCTAACCTTGTAAGAGTGGCTGAAATGGGGCTGAGTGGAGAAAACAGCTCAGGAAGCACTGACATTTCTTAGGCTGGAGCTGGAAACTTTCTGCATCACCTTGAACTTGCTGCTAAAGTTGAATTTGCTGTTAAAGTAAAAACTTTAAGGTTGCTTCTGATTTAAGGCAACTTAGGCCTTGGCTGAACTCCTGAGACCTAAATTTGCCGGAGGCTGGATTTAGAGATCACGGTGTTTACTGTGATGTTACTGTGGTGGTTGTTTTCATCCATTCAAAGCTTTCAAAACCGCAGATGTTGATGTCTCATATCTATGCAATGCTCCTTTCTGGAAGCCTTGGCCAGTACCCCAAGGAGCTGTGGGGAAAAGGTTGTCCCGCTCCGCTTCAGATGAAGGGAAGGAAGAAAGGAGCACTAAGAGCAGCTGCAGGGGTGAGGAGAGGGCTCCCATCCTGCTGCTACCACCACTGGGTGCCTTGGTCTGGCCAAGTATCCCAGGGAAATGGATTTCTTCAAAGCCACCAGAGATGGTGGAAGGGAGGGCGTGGGAATACTGGCTGTGCATTATCGTGGCTTTTAGCCAAAGAAGAAATAAGCAGGGCCACCTATTAGTGCCCTCATTAGCAAGTCGGTTCCACGGCACTGCAGAACCACGGCTGCTGCAGGAGGGTTGGGCCGTGCAGGAAGGACTCTGGGCTCTGAGGAGCTCTGAACGAGCAGCGAGGCTGTGAGCTCGCGCGGGGAGGCCTTGGGTAGAGCCTGTCTCCAGCAGGCGCTCGTGTGTTTCTTGGAGAGCCCGAGGTGGCTTCAGGCCTGGATCCTCAACCCGGGTGCAGATGTTGCCTGTTGCACCTCTGAGCAGAGCTGCACAGAGGCGTTTTGCTACCTGAGGCGCGTGAGCGGCATCAAAAATAGTCTCAAGTGGGAGGGAGATGCGTCACCTGCGTCACTGCGTGCAGCAATCCATGCGTTGTGGCCGATGGATGGTACAAGGACATGCATTTTATCCATAGGCACCTTTCTAGTGTGCTCCTGGTGGCTCTGCCCAAGTGCCACAGCTGCTGTCTTGAAAACCATCCTGACTTGGTCCTTTGTGGGTCTGCAAGGGCCACGGGTCCCGCAAGGCAGCGGGGAGGGCGCTGGGGGTGGCAGGTCGGTGCCCGGCAGGGCAGTGCGGGTCACCTGGACGTGCCGCTTCAGGTGGAGGCTCAGAGCCCTTCGGGAGGACACGCCGATCAGCCGCTCGTGCCGAGCACGCACGTGGGCGCCCAGCTCACAGCAAGGTGACTCCCTTCCCCGCCAGCAACCTGAACCTTCCACAAAACGGGAGGAACCCTCCAGGGTGCCAGCAGGTCCCCTGGCACCTCAGGCTGCTCGGAGGTGCTGGAAAGAGCCCTCGTCAGCCCCGGGCTTTAATGTGGATGCAAAGGGAGTCGCGGAGGCCGAGCACGGGCGCTTGCCGGGCGCTGCAGCGTGGGGAGGAGCGAGCAGCCGTGTTCCCAGTGCTGGGAACAAGGTCAGGCCGTGCCTGGTGTGGAAATGCAGAGGGGAGACTCCTGCCGCGTGACTCGGGCTTGGCCAATATGAGCGGAGAGTGGAAATGGAAACAGATCCGTGTTGGTGGCTCTGACAGCAGCAGCAGAATCTGGCGCCGGTTCTGCTCCTCAGCTATTGCATGCAAAGAAATAAACATGTGTGATAAATTACCACAAAGAGCCTTTTATAGATTGTTTTCCTGTTCTGTTTTCCTTTCAGAGAATTACAGCTGCTTTGCTCTTATTCTGCACTACAAACAGTGCTCTTTAATTTGCCAGGGAGGGGGGGGAGCATCTTTGCATAGGGAAGCTTTTCTGCTCGGAAATCTTAGGAGTATTTAGGGCTCTGTGATCTCTTGTTTGTTGGAAAAGGGGAATGGGATTTTCCGTATGGCTTGGACAAATGGGGCGGTTTGAGGTTTTTCTGGAGAACATATTTTTTAATGCTTGCATAATGTCCAAATATACCTCCTGATAGGGAAAACAAAGTTCAGCCTGAATAAAAATACCATTCTTCAGTTGTCTAGTTCAGTCCCCTGACTTTTTCCATGGCTTGCAAGAAGAGGGAAACTGGATTTGATAATATTGCTGTACTGTCGTTTGTCGGTTTAAGCCATCATTTCCTACCATTTCAAAGTGTGTTTTTTGTTTTAGGCTGTTATAAAACTATAAAAGTAACTAGTTCATTCATAGGTTTTTTCTTTCCTCATTTGGCAGTGGGGACTCTTCAAGGAAAGACTGAAAAGTCCTAAGAGTAATCAAAGGTCCTAAACCCTGTAGGGGACAGAGGAGGGGACAATCACCTGCAAAACTGAGATGATGTTAATAGTGGAGAATGCCATAGCTGCAATGGGCCCCAGGAAGAAACAGTTACCCACTAATATAGTCTTTACATACTGTATCTTTCAGACAAGGGGTGAAATTAATTATATGTTGGGTGTTGCTGGCCTCTAAACAGCTGGAAGCTTTAGGAGTTTATCTCACTTTCAGTCTTTTGGAATTGGGACAATCCTACCAGTATAGGCAGAAATTACTGGGGTCCTTTGTGGAGTGTAAGGATAAGACCAGACTGAGGATCAGACCTTTCTGGGGGCAGAAAAACAAAGAGCCTTCTTGTTGTGCCTGTTTGTCTCCACAGATCTTATTTTTTTTTTTTTGCAAGGCTCACTGCTTTATAGACAGCTTGAAAAATAGGTTAGTAAATAAATAGTGTGTGATTTTTAGTAGCTGGTCTTTAGTAGAGGCCTGCAGAGGCCCCACCAGTGCTGGCGCTTGCAGTCTGCAAGGTTTCCTTTCTAGGGCTGGGCTGCTTTTCTCCCTGCCTCCGCTCTGCTCCTTTGGGTATTCTCAGGCTTTTCCACCCCCAGCTCAGCAGCTGCAGTTGCCTCTTACAATCCTATCCAATCCCAAAGCATCTCCTTTGTTCATTTTTTTTTTTGATGCCAAATAGGATTTTAGGAACCTTGAGCCTTTTTAGGACTTCCAGTGCTGGTGGAGGCAGATTGGGGTTTTCTCTGAGCGTGACTGCTCACTTTCGGGCCTGCTCTGTCTCCAGTGGCTCCCAATATAAGAAGATCCACCTGAGAGTTACTTGTCTGCTCCATGAAAAAGGCTTTTTGTCATCTCTGTGACTGGGGGACAAGCAGCCCCAGCCCGGGAGCAGCTGTGCTGGCAGAGCTGCTGCCCCGTGCCGAGCTCCCCAGCTGCTTGCTGTCACTTCTGGGGATAAGTGTGGGGCATTTGAGACAAAACAAATGCCCTGCCTGGCGACAGCGACCATCCTCCTTGCAACAACCCGCAGCTATTTGCTGCTGCAGATTCTGTTTTCTGGGATGCGGATTGAGGCCGCTGCCTCCGCGGAGGGATGATTCTGTGCCTGCTAACAGACCTTTGGATCCGTGGCCGTTTCCTGTGCGCAGCCCCTTGGCAGCCGTCCCGGCCGCAGGGATGCGGGGCTGGGTGTGGGGATGGATCCTGATCCTGGGCAGCGCTTGCGGCCGCTCGGGGATCTCCGGCAGCATCAGGCTCTGCTCGTCACTGCTGCTGTTCCCCGGCCGGGGTCATCCGAGGACCTGGAGGCTGCGCCGCGCAGAAAGTGCCGCAGTGAGACGGAGGGATGATAAACAGCCAGATGGATCCCGGAGCGTTCCTGCATCGGAATACTCGTGTTGTAAACACGCTGCTCCGGCCGTGACACAAGCCAGATTTGCTTGCCTTAACTGCCGCTCCTGGGGAAAAATGGATTTGTTTTTGCAGCCGGGAAAGGGGGATCTGAAGAGAGTGTTTGCTCACCCAGGTTCTGTCTAATATTCTCCAGGTCATTTTGTGCAGCGCTTCTAAGCAGATAAAATGGTGGTTATGCTCCAGTCCTAGGCACCTGCAGTGTCCTGCTTTGAGGCCCTCTGAGATTGCCAGGCTGCTGATGGCAACGTGATTTTGGGGAGGAGTGACCTGAAAAAGGAGATGGGAGGGAAATCTGTCAGCCCAAAGCTCCATCTCTGCCTGTGGACCAGCCTCAGGAGCAGGGGCTGAGGTCTGCAGCCTATGATTTAATGCTGTCCCTGTAATTTCCAGCTTGCAGAGCTTTAGGCAGTGACAGAAATTTGTTTTCTTTTGGTTATTTAAAAAGCTGCCGATTTGGGGAAAGGAGCTAGCCAAGAAAGAGCAGGGGCAGGTGCAATGTGGGACAAACACGGCAGTGCTAAAGGTAGTGAATGCCGGGTATGTGGTCAGTCTGGAAAGAAGCAGCCCTATTGCACGTGTTAATCTTGGATCATAGACACTGGCAGTGGAGACGCACATGCAGCTGGTAGCTCTTGTGTCCCAGAGCACAATCAAGAGCTACCTCATTCCTGGGGGAGGCATTCTTCAGGTTCTGGTATCCAGAGGTCTCAGTACTAAATATCAGGGTCTTGAGAGAGTTTCCTTCCCTGTTCTTTCCTACCCTTGGCCACAATGTGTTTTCAGCTGTTTTTTTTTTTTCTTTCCCCAGTTGCCCAACATGTTTGGTGACCTTCGTTCCACGTTCATTGCTCTGATGATTGGCTCCTATGCTTCTTCTGCTGTTACTTTTCCAGGAATCAAGGTGAGGCTGTCAGCTTATTAGTCATGCCTGGTACTCGTGTGCTCGGGTTTTTCACCATTTGGCAATAATGGGGGAAGAGAGAGGGAGACTATTTGTTAAAGCATTTGTTAGAGAAGTGTGTTTGCAAGATTCGGTTCCTGTCTGTGTTGCAGACTTCCCACATGACTGTCCCAAGAACTCAACAAATGCCATAAAATGGTCTGTTTGTTGCTCTTCCCCACAGCTTCACTCCAAACTTCTTGTAGCAAATAACCATATTTTGATGTGATTCCCAGGTTATATATGACTTTGGGGTCTCCTTCATCCTTATTCTGCTTGTGTGGGCAAGCTGCGCAGGATTAGTTTTCCTCAACTGCTTCTTCAACTGGCCACTGGAGCCTTTCCCAGGTCCAGAGGACATGGACTATACGTAAGTGTCATCTAAAATGCCCCAAAAGGTTATCCCATCCTAAACACTCTAGAAAATAGCAGCACTCATAATTTGGAGGAATGGACAAGAAACTCTTGCCTGTTGTTAACTGTTGATGCTTCTTGTGTTGGGCACTTATGTACACCCCTAGTTTGATGTCTTAACTGGTGAATATCTGTGCAAGGCTGAGCCATCCAGAGCATAGGGTTTGTGAAAGAAAATGCTCTGCCAGCAGCAATAAGCACTGCTGTACTGACGTGTGCCAAAATGGCCCAAGGGAAGTGTCTATCTGTGCTGCGGGATCCCAGGCTACTTGTGGGTTTGTAAATGAAAACCAGTGCTTGAATCCATCTGTTGCTTTTCTGACTCCTGCAACTTTGCTACCTCTGATTCACCACCCTGTGTTGCAGTGCTCATTCTCTTTACTGCCCAACAGGGTGAAAATAAAGTTCAGCTGGCTGGGGTTTGACCACAAAATCACTGGGAAGCAGTTTTACAAACAAGTGACGACCGTGGGGCGCCGTCTCAGCGTGGGTAGCTCCATGAAGGGCCCCAAAGAGCTGACAGCCTTGCAGGAGAATAACAAGCTCTGCCTGTCCACAGTGGACCTGGAAGTGAAGTGCCAGCCCGACAACACAGGTGTGGTTCCCCGGGTGCCCCAGGGATGCTTGCGCTGGCAGGAGACCAGGGCCATCTTTGCCATGCTCCAGACCTGTTTATACAGGACTTAATGTGATATGTGATCCATATATTGCCAGGGCTGGCTGCCAGCTGCCATTCTTTAAATGCAGGTTCAGTTATATAAAGAATCTTGCCCTTGTGTGCTTGCCTAAAAACACTGTTTGCTGCTGCCCAGGGTGGGAAGTACCAACATGCTACAGGAGGACACTGAGGTTGGTCGTTGCTGTCTTGACTGCTATCATGACCAAGTCTTTCTGGCTTGGAATCTCATTTTAACCCACATAATTGAGACTTCCTTCTTGCTGCCCTGTCCCTGGGTATAGCCTCTCGTGAGGAAGGCTTGTATGATCCCAACTGGTGCCTGTGAACTCCATGGAGCTGTCACCATGCACGGTGTTGATGGGACTAGCTAGGAGGTGTGACTAGCTAACCCAGGGGCCAACGCTTACTCTGAAATCATAGAATCACTAAGGTTGGAAGGGACCACTAGCGATCATCTAGTTCAACCCCCTTTCACATGCAGGGTCACCTAGAGCAGGTGGCACAGGATTGCATCAGATTGTGCCTGTTTGTAGTGAGATGTTGCCTTTTCAGCAACTTTATTATCTTATTCCTTCTGCAGCATCGCCCTCCTTCATGAAGAGCGTCTTCAGCCCCATCTTGTTGCTCAGCCTTATCACAATGTGTGTCACTCAGCTGAGGCTCATCTTCTACATGGGTGCCATGAACACCATTCTTGAGTTCCTCTCTGGAGATGAAGGTCAAGGTAGGGGAATCTGAAGATTTTGATCTGTTCCCTTGGAAGTGGGACCTGCCCCAGCCTCGGTCCTTGCAAGAAGCCACCGTGCCCGATTACTCAGCAGAAACACGGTGCTTGGCAAGTGCTTGTGCCAAAGTGCAGTGCAGCTGCTGGGGGGCTCTCCCAGAGCTGGACCTGGCCCAGGGCACTGGGGCAGTGAGGGAGGCACTTGAATGTCAAGCTAATTTTAGCCCAATGTCCCTTAAACCCTTTTCAACCCCAGATGGCTTGTTCCAAGTAGCCTCACAGGACAGACTGTGATGATGTTTTTTTTCACTGGGAACCCTATTTCATCAGGTATTTGCCTTGCTTATCCTAAGCAAGCACGAGCGCGGAGCAGCTGCCTCCCATGACTAATGGTTGGACTAGGTGTACGGCCCGGCGCGGGGGTGGGAAGGCTGAAGTCATCGCTGTTGCGCGCGGGGAGCTCGCGGCAGCCGCTCGCCTGCGTTCGCAGCTCTGATTCAGCACACGGAGCAAACAGGAAAGAGTACATTAGTCTGCTGCTGTTGAAAAGACCCAGGATTGCAAAACAATACTCAGCCCATTCCTTTTTTTTTTCCTTTTTTTTCTGGTGTCCTTTGTAGCAAGATCCAGTTTGAGCTTGCTGCGTCTGGCTTGCGCGCGGCTGATAAGTCAAGAGGCAGCTCCTGCGCCAGCGGGAGCGCGCCGGGGGAGGGCCGGAGAGCCCCGGCGTTCCCGGAGCCGCTGCGCAGCTCGAGCCTGCAGCGTTCGCCTCTTTATCTCCTGGCGCCGGAGCTAATTTAGACATTAAACAGTAAACAGGACAAACTCCGCGCTGCCACCTTTTCCATCACAGCTCTGCTTTTTGCTTACCCAGTAACTCTTTGGCACCAATTCCTTTTTTTGTCCCATTTACCCTTTTTGCTCGTTATTTTTCTTTCCTTTTTCTTTCCCTCCTTGGTATTTTAGGCTTAACGTTACGCATTTATGCTGCATATACTGCTTAGATCAAGCACTGCATTAAAGGGTTGTGCCTCTTAGCTATATCACTTTTCTGTGGCACCTCTGAGAGCTTTCTGGGTTTCATTTTTCTTTATTTTTCTCCTTTTTTTCTATTTTTTTCCTCTTTCCTCCTTCCCCTTTAGCACAGCCTGGGCTTGTGGCGCAGCCGGCTGCCTCGGTGTTTCCATGGCATCAGCAAAACGGTGGTATTGTCTGGTGGCAGCAGAGTCAGCAGCAAGTTCCAAGAAGCGCGTGGATCCCTGGAAATCTAATCCAGGGGGATCGGGAGAGGATGGGACACTGCGTTCCCTCGGGCTGGTTTTGACACGTGTGGGATTTTAGAGCCCTCACCTGTGTCCGAGCTCGGGAGTGCTGGGCCAGGGAAAGGAGAACAGAGCTGCCCTTGCAAGTAATGTTAGTTCCTAAGAAAGCGCAGAGATGTCTAGGAGCAGAACAGGAGAGAGAAGTGGGGTAAATAATGGAGACCAAAGTCTTTTAAGTTCTTATCAGGTGCTGCGTCCTTCCTGACAGTCCTGCTTCATCTGCATGGTGACTTAGACCTGCCCTGGAACCTAGAGGCAGGAAAAACCTTCAGCCCCCATCACTTATTGCCCCAAAACCCTTGGGAAATGGAGCAGTTAAGGAGTTCAGTAACCCTCTAAATGACAGCATGAGTAACTTGTTGACTCCTCTCCTCTTGTCTTCCTACTTGTCGTGTCTAGGAGTTGAAATTTGGCCAGGTCACTCCTAAATTGACGTCTTGTTACTAAATCTGGCAGTATTTGGAGAGCTGGGTGCGATTGGGGCGTGCTGGAAAGCTCGGCCACGCGCTGCTTGTTCAGGGCCGTTCCGGCTCCGGGACGCTGACGTTGGCCACGGGGCCCGTGGGGCTCTTCCCCTGCACCACCCTTCACTGTTTCTTCTCCCCAAAGCAACTACCAACCCTGCTGGCACTTTCTGTGTGTTGTTCTTCATCCTGGGCTGCAGGAAATGACTTTTTAAAGTGGTAGAAAAGCCAAGAGATTCTCTCTCTGCATCTGCAGTCTCCCCTTCCTGCCTTCTCCACATAAACTTTATTCCCCACTTCAAATTGGCTTTGGTTCTTGGCATTCAGAACTCAAGACCAGGTGTTCAGAGCAGCAGGAAGAAGCAAAGCTTGACAAGGAGGCTAGCTTCTCACCCTCTATTAAAAAATAACCCGACAAGCGGCTCCAGGAGTGTTTGCAGAGGGCGATACCAGCTGTCTCTTGGCTGTGGCAGCTGCTCCAGCGAGGTGGGATGTGGGGCCGCTCCGGGGCTTGTCCACACACCGGCCGCGGGGTCAGGAAGGGGCATTTAGAGACTGGAGCGGGAAGTTCCTCTTAGTTCCTGGCTGGGAATGTGTCACCTGGAGCCAGGTGTGGCCCAGCGAGGGAGCCCTGCTGGGTTTGCTGGTGACCTCCTGCATTCCCAGGTTAATTCTGGTATCCCTCGGGGCTCTGTGGCTTCAAGAGAGCTCCGGAGATGTGCAGGCAGGGACGAGCTCGACTCCTTTTGGTGACATTTCCCTTACACTGATGCAGCTCGGGAGCACCCTGTGCTGAGATGGGCACTTCTGGAATTGCATCTTTTTTTCTCGGAGCTGCGGTGCACTGAGTCACCAGCCCTTGCGAGGTGCCTGCGGATCCTCATGATCCGCAGGCACCTCGCATGTGGATCGGATCCTCACTGAAGTGAGGAAGTGGAACAAGCACTGCAGAGTGTGGGGAACTGTCTAGTAACAGGAGGGCAGAGTTTCTTCCAAATCTGCATATATCCCCAGTCCTACAGCAATCTACATAAAGGCTTCTTTAATACATGGGGAATATTCAGCAGTTTGGAGTGCTGAGGGTTGATCTCGGGTGCTTGGTTTCTTGCTGCTGATCCTCCTTTCTCCCTGCTCTACCTCCAAATTCATCTGTTCTGCGTGAAGCAGATTAGTCCTCACCTTCCCAGCCTGGGTTGTCCATGCTCGGCTGGAGCAGGAGCTTCCCAGCTGGAGCTGCCACCAAGGGAGCAGAGATGACGAAGGCAGGGGTGGCTGTTCAGGGGTTATTGCTTTATGAGAGTTTTCCTTGTTGTTCCTAGCCATAAAAAAGCCTTCTGGGACTGAGCATTTGCTAGGATGCCATTCCTGGAGACCTAGCTGCTGTGTTGGACTGATTGCTTTGGTTGTCCTAGTGATGCTCTCGTGCTTGCAAACCAGCAAGCCGAGTTTGTGCAGTGTAATGGTCTGTGTCCAAGAAGCAAATGAGTGAAATGGGGCTTTGGTGTTTCAGTGTGTGATTGTTTGGTGTCTGGTCTCTCTGTTGGTCAGTGGGAAAGGACTTCTGCTGAGTTTGCAGCTGCTGGGGTACCCCTTGATCTGATGCCCTCTCTTCTCTCCCCCGCAGTGAGTCTGTACACTTCCATTTTCGGGGTGCTGCAGCTGCTGTGCTTGCTGACGGCGCCCGTGATCGGCTACATCATGGACTGGCGATTGAAAGAGTGTGACGACGGCTCGGACGAGAGCGAGGAGAGCAGCGCAGAGCAGTGCGTAGCGGGCACCGCGTGGAACGCGCGCCCACGTAGCCGGCCCCCCTGCCCTACGTCATTTCAAACACTAAAGTGATTTAGAGCAATCTGGATAGGGCAAATAGCTAATGAGTACAGCATCATTATTTCTGTATGCCAATATATGACTTGTGACCTAACCCATGTCCCACTGGCACTGAGGGCTGGATTTGTTTTTGTATCCAGCTTTGAAAAGACTGTTTCAGAAAGATGTTCCTCTTTTCCACACCCACTAAAATCAGTTAAGAAAAGCAAATTTAAGTTGTAATGGAGGCCTTGGGCTATCCTAGCCTAACAGTGTGGGTAACCACGCTGAAATAATTTCCCAGCCTCTTCTCAGCTTCCCTTGACGGAGATTCCACCGTCTCGCTAGGCAGATCTCTGGCCTAACTGGTTTAGACAGGGCTGATGCAGGATGTGGAAAATCCTGCTGTGGGTCCTGGTAGCTGCTGGGCGTGTTTTGTGTAACACAGTTCTCGCTGTCTTTCCAGAAACGGTAAGAAAAAGAAAAAACGAGATCGTCAGATCCAGAAGATCACCAATGCCACCAACGCCTTTGCGTTCACAAACCTCCTGCTGGTTGGATTTGGAGTCACCTGTCTCATTCCTAACCTCCCATTGCAGGTAACTAGGCCAAGTGGATGGCTGTGCTGGCAGTGAGAGAATGGCCCTTGCAAAGGCTGTGCAGGGAGGCCCTGGGAGCCAGCTGAAGGCAGGAGGGCTTTTTGGCCCTGCTAGGAGAGCCTGGGGAGAGCCCCAGCTGCCTTACAGTTAAAGCAAATAATAGATTACAGCCTATATCTCTAGAGAGAACCTAAGGAAGTAGCTGTAGTTAAAATGTCAGAGCTGACTTGCATTTTCTTCCTTATTTCTAAGCTTCTGCAGCTGAGCTCTGTGGTCATAAATACTTTCCTACTGAGGTCCTCTCAGTTGTGCCTCTGTTTAACCTGGGCCTAATTTAAGCTGTGACTGTCAAAATTGCAGTAATATGCATGACACACATACAGGTAGTAAGCTATTTTAGTACCAAATGCTGCCCTGACCTATGCCCAAAGATACTCATGGGATTATAAATCTGTTAAAATATTTGTTCTGTGGCACCACCTGTCTCTGATGGAGAAATTTAGTGATTTTATGCTATAGTTGAACGTACCTTGATGATCTAGAAGAGCTGTAGATTGTAGATTACTTGTGTATCATCTGCAATAATTTGTGGAAAATTAACTGAATTGGCAAAGAGCTCAATAAAAAAAGCATTATGACCCTGGCCCTGGTTGCTGGGGACGTGTCTTTGTAACAGTGCCAGCTCCAAATCAGATAGGTCTTGTGTGGTTAACCTCGGGCACTACATACCGGCCTTCTCAAAGTAAGGAAATGTGCTGCTTTTAGAAACAAGAACAGTTTGTTTTCCCTCTTGCTGATTTTTAGGTTTTGGGCTCTTCAAGCCTGGAAAAGGAAAATAGCTTTTAGGAAGAGTGATGTGTACATCTAGATGGTATTTGGCACCTGACACTTTCTGCTTCTCTTTCCAGATCCTTTCCTTCATTTTGCACACAATTGTGAGAGGATTCATCCACTCAGCAGTGGGAGGCCTCTATGCAGCTGTGTAAGTCTCTAGTTATATATAGGGTATGAATGGCCAGGTGACCTTGTCTGGGTTGATAATTTCTTCATCTGTGGATGAGGGAGATGAAACTTCGTAGTCAGAGGGGGAAACTGAGACTTGCTTCCTCGATCAGTGCTGGACATGGTAGCTGGGCTGAAGTCCTAGCTGATGCTTTTGTTGTTTAGACCTACAGTTAACTCCTTTTACTGTCTTATTTACTGTGGTAAGGCAGCTATTTGGGAGCCTCAAGGGACAGCTAGGTTATCAACACTGAAGTTATAGTAGGAACTAATAGTGTATGTTTGTGTGGGTTTTTTCCTACAATGAGTAGCTATGTGCATAAAATAATTCAATATATTGTTCCTGGGCTGCTCTGAAATTACACTGGTAAAGCATTGCTCAAGATGCCCTTAATGAAACCTCCCTTTCCCAGGATGGATCATCTATCCTGTTTCCATCTTATCAATAGATGAATGTAAATACTCTCTTCCTTGTTAAGCAACACTTTGTTTTTGAAAACAGATCTGCTCCTCTGTCCTGACCTGTTGGACAGGGCAACAGAAAGAAGTTATTGATCTTTCTGTCAAAGGTTTTGATCTTAGTACATGGAGAGTCCAAGCTAGTAAACCCATCTCACGCTTGGCTTCAGCAATGCGTGAACTTTTGTTTCCATGGCAGTTAGAAACAAAACTTTTGTCCTAAGCCAGGTAAATGCTTGTTCCTGTACTTGTCGGCTTGCTTGTAAATTAATCCTGTCTGGAACTTCCTGAATTAAGTTATTTTTGGTTTGAAAGTGACTTTTCTTTGAATATTCAAACTTGTTGGTCCAATTCTCCTTTTCTAAGCTTGGTTTAACCTGATCCTTTTTAAACACTGCTTGGTCCTGAAGAGAAAGACGTTGCGCTGTTACTGAGACCTATTTTTCTATCAGTAGTATCTGGTATTCAGCACTTTCCAATCAACAGTATTGTTTAATTTGACATAGGATCAGATTTGTCCTCTAAAAAGGAAAACATGCTAACCTGTTGTGCAGGTTTCACTCACTTCTAAAGAGAGCAAATTGTTATGGCCAGATGAAAATGATTGCTCAGAAGCAAGTGCTGTCACCTGGATGAAGAGTCTTTGCTCATAACTAGTAAATAACAACATCCTTCTCCTTGTGCATTAGCAGCAGTAGTTGTATAAGCACTTCAAGCTGTTGTATGGTATAGCTACAAAATCTTTGCAATAACAAGATGTGACAATACATAAGTTTTAAAGTTCATCGTGAGAATAGTCTAGAGATGAGGCCTCTGGCCCTGTCTTCTCCAGAAGAGAATGAAGCTGGAGACAACAGGTTCATACAAACAGCTCTAAATAAAAGCTACAGGTCAGGGGGAGTTGCACAGAGGGCCAGGAGAGAAGTTCTTCATACTGTACCTCTCCTGGGACTGTGCTCTGTTAGTCTGTTGGGAGTGTAATCGGAGCTGGGTGATGTGAACCACCAAGGTGACACATAATAATGCTGCTCTTTTCTCTGGTGACAGATACCCCTCCACTCAGTTTGGCAGCCTGACAGGGTTGCAGTCTTTGGTCAGTGCCCTCTTTGCCCTTCTGCAGCAGCCTCTGTTCATGGCGTTGACAGGACCTTTGAAAGGAGACCCTCTCTGGGTAAGTCCCATTCCTAGTGGCAAACTTGAAATGAGCCCAAACCATCACCATTGAAAAGCAGGGGGCTCCTTTGCATGAACCTCGGTTACAAACAGCAAATTTTGCATGCTCCTCAGTCTGCTTTTACCTTGGTGCTGTCAAGGACCTTTTCTGTGCAAGTACTGAGGCGTGGGAGGGATGCTGTTAACCTCTGTGCCCGTATATGGCAAGGGAGAGGGCTGCTGGAGTGCTTCCTGCACGCAGCTGCCGTGTGGCAGGTATTGTAAAATCTCCTTGGAGCTAACAGCTCCATATATCAGTAAATTTTGATTTGCTGATATTGGGGAAAGCCCAGCAGCTGTTGAGGGCTATTGTGTGGTGTCTGGTAGAGAACCTCTTTGGGCAGCTCCTAACAGTCATGACACAGGTGGTCTTAAGAGCAAGAATAGGCTGTATGTGCCCACCCCTGTGTTCCAGCAACCTCAGGCTCTTCCCACAGCCACCAGTGGAGGTGTAAAAGAACCACAGCTTAAAATCTCCTCCGTCTTCTGCTTCTGAGACTGACAAAGGTCACTCCTGTAAACCAGCCATAGCCTGTCACGGCAACACTGCAACAGCCCTGCTTGTTTTGTGAAACAAGATTCCTTCTACCTCAATCCAGAACAACAGAGTCTTGCAGCATTTATTCTATACACATGGTGCTCCAGTCACAGGAGTATAAATACAAATACAGTGGAGGCTGTTGCCAGTACACTGAAGAGGGCGTCTCCTGGATTGCCGGTGGCTGAGTGATGTGGGTAGGGTTCTGACGCGTGAGTGTGCACGGCTGGGCTAGTTTGGTGCCTTCTTAACTTCATTTCATCTTCGTTTCCTGCAGGTGAACGTTGGCCTGCTTGCTGTGAGCTTCCTGGGTTTCTGCCTGCCCATCTACCTGGTCTGCTACAGACGCAGGCTAGAGAGAGAACGAAAACAGAAGAACGATGATGCCAAACTCTTCTTCAAGATCAATGGCACTCCTAATGAGGAAGCCTTTGTGTAAACTGGTGCTTGGAACATAACCTCCCCTGTACAGGTTCCTGCCACATCTGTGGGCTCTACCTGTGGCGTAAGCCAGGCTCTTCCCTTCCTGGCTCTGCCAGTCTTTGCTTGGCACTGGAGCGAGGGCTGTGCGGCAAGACTGAACTTTTCTCAGATACATGGCAGGAAGAGAGCTCCCACTCCTTCCTGCAGAACATGGGACACTTTTTCCTTTTTATAAAGGCTACCCAGTTATTGTGTCTTAAATTATTCCCTGATCACACTCTCCAGCAGCAGTGTCTCTGCTCTGGGGGGGGACTAGGGAAGAGAAGGATTTGGAGGGATGGGGGAAGAGGGAAGAAAAACCACAATTGAGTTTGCAAAGATAACACTGAAGTCTGATGTTTTTCCCTCCTTCTTTCCCCAACCTCAGCTTGTCTCAGATGCAAGCTGTACTCTTCCCTTAAATTTGGCAGTGGCATTTCTGCTTGAGGAGTAGCTGGGCCCGGTGGTTTTACTGTCTATCCAGACATATCCCAGACTGTTCCTGAGGCAGGGAAGAGAATTTCTTCCTATGTGTATGAGCAGAACTTCAGTATGTTGCTAAATGCTGGCTGCTGATGTTGACAGCTCCCAAATTCTTTATTACTACATATTGCACAGACTGTGAGCAATGGACCTGCCTTCCACACTGAAATGAAGAGCCTAGTGGACTGCTTGGTCCTATCCCAAGCCTTCAGAGGCCTGGATTCTTCCTCCTGCTGCCTGTAAACCACCTGTACCACGTCATAAACTGTCTACAGTCCTGAACCTTTCAGATAGGAATTGGATCTTCTTTACCAGTGAAGTGCTTTGAGACTTGTTGCCTTTTGCCGCCTCCTCCCTCTGAAATGACCCCGGGAGAGGAGCAGCAGCTTGTACTTAGTAAAGTGGAGAAGCTCCTTGAAGGTGGGTTCTGGGGCTGCACACACCCCTCGGTATTCACGTGTCAAGAGCCGACTTGCTGTTAAATCAGGAGTGCAGAGTGCTGCCCGCCCCTGGTAACTGGATCCTGCGAAGGCGCATCAGGGCCATGGGGCAGCATAGTTCTTCCTCTAGCCATAGCCTATTTACGTTGTTCTGATAATAGTCCCTGAGCTGCTGAACACCAGGTTACTGTGACTGACCAAAAAGCTGCTGGTTTGGCTGTATGACAAGCCTTCTATGATGTCTGTACTCTGTCTGGACAGAGTACACAGTGATTGATTGTACGATGACGCTGACTTCTAGAGCAGTACGTGTGGGTAAAGGTGCCCTTGGGTCTGTTTTGCCACAGAGGAAATACAAAGGGAATTCTTGCTTATTTTTATATTGGTTTCCCGGGTCTTGTCTAAGTGGACATCTCTCCCCTCAACCTTCGGTGTGGTCAGTAGCTCAGCCTGTGGCTCTGCAATGAGCACTGCACCGCGTGGAGCTGCTCTGAGCAGGACGGTGCCGCGTTGAGGGCGGGCATCGGCGGCCACTGTGTGGCCGTGCAAGTGCTGGGCTGAGCTGGTGGCTGCGGGGAGGTTGGAGCAGAGAGCAAAGAAGCAAAAAGTGGTTATGAAGATGTCGTGGTGGGGCCTTCTGAACTGCCACCTCCTGCACTGGCGGAAAGCCTGGCAGCGGTAAGTCATTCAACTTCATGTCTGGTTGGAAAAGTGTAAAAAAGACTCGACTGCTGTCCCACGAACTCCACGTTGGGCATCGGAAACATCAGTGCACCTGCTCCTGCTGGTGAGAAATTACTTGGAAACTGCATTTTAGCTGCAGTGCCCGTGGCTTGAAGCACGCAGGTGCTCAGCCCGGCCAGGCCTTCACCTAAATCACAAGCTTGGCAACCTCTTGCCCAGAGCTTGGCAGCCTCTTGCCCAGCGCCTCGGGAAGCGTCGCTGGATGAAGGGAATGCCGAGGAGCTGGTGCCCTTGCGAGGACACGGGGCTGTGCGGGACGGCAGCGCCACCTCGAGTCCCTGCCTCCAGATGCCTCCTGCCGCAGTTCAGAAGCTACTACACTCCGGTACCTTTAAGTCTTCGGTCACTTGTTTTAAAATGACTTGCCACTGAGTATTTTACACACTTGTGGATTTTTTTTATGTTACCTTTATTAAATGTGTTTGTTCCAAGACAGCCTTATTGCCTGCTGTCAACAATGATATTGTTTGAAATTTTTCATTTTCTGTTCGCCTTTAGAGCTTGGTGATGATTTATTGACCTTCCCAGCTCCCTTTTCCCATGTGTTAAGCAATAATTAGGGAGGTGCAGTCCTGATTAGGTTTCCTGCTTGCTTGCAGTTTGTCTCAACTATGTGCCTAGAAATCCAGCAGCAGTAGTTCAGCTTTCCTCTATTTCCAGAGGGTTTTCCGCAGATTCCTGCATTCTGCAGTGCTACGCTTGCTACTCATAAATGTTTCTGAAAGACTCCCACTCTTGCTGCAAGGTATGTGTGGGGTGAGAATGATGCATGTCTGAACCATACTCCTCAAGTTCAGAATATCTGAAAATACTGCTCCTTGAGGACCTTGGTGTGGCAACCAATTTTGCATTAAGGTTATTGAATTTCAAAATCCTGAGCATGGCATCTGGCACTCTGCCACCCAAGTCCCCGATAGGAATGTCCCTGTAAAACAGTGGAGTATGTCCCAAATGGCGCATTCTCCTGAATACACTGTGGTGGGGCTGCTGCCTTCCAAGTGTGCTGCTAGATTAAATGCAGAATATCCTTTTCTTCCTGCCATCCACATACCTAATTCAGCTCCCAAATCGTGTCCTGCATGAGGAATACTCCCCAATCCAGTTTTGTGCTAAAATACTGGATAAATGTGATCAGTGTCTCTGATGTGGCGCAATGTTTAGGAATTGTTAGCTGGAAAGAGGAGGAGAACACAGGCCCCAGTCAAGGGTTCAGGCTCCATTTGGGGTTCGGAGCAAAGTGTGTCCTGGGCTGCAGTCACAAGGACATAGGATGCTCAAGGAAGCTTCACTCATCGCGGGTCGAGTGGATGGAAGGGAGTCTGTCTTTCCAGGCTTTTTTTTTTTTTTTTGTCCCTACAGGAATTTGTTGCCACAGGATGCGGTGGAGAACAAAGTATAAGCAGGTTTTTAGAAGGGGCTAGTTTAAACCCTGCTTTAATACATCCATTAGTTCAGGGAGATTTAAAGTTGCTCTAAAGAACTCCAGTGAGGAATAATTTCCATGTTTCTTTGCCTCTATATACCCTACTGCATGATGGATACACTGGGCCAGGTGGAATGATCCTATAGGGTTCATTTAACTCCTGTAGCTGTGGACCAGACTAATTTTAAAGGCAGCCTCTGATTTATCTATCAGCAAAGGTATATGTGCATGGATAAGGTGCACACACTGTTCTGAATGGGGCACAGTTAGTTAAAAACTGCATCTCCGGAGAGCTGGGCCTCTTCTGCCTTCAGCTTCCTCTGCATTGTCTTGCATGGTGCAGGAAACAAACGTTGTTGGGACCACGCTGTTAAACGTGTTTGCGGGCAGGCTGCCTTGAGCTCTGGTGCTTATGGAAACATAAGCTTGGATTACTTCAGTCTGGCACGGAATACAGCGTTTCTGCTTCCCGGCCAAATGATGCAGGACAAAGAGAATTCCCGCTGTGCTCCTGCGGGAGCCACCCAGTGGGGAAAATAAAGGGGCTACCGAAGGCTGGAGAGCTACATTGATTATATCAGTATTGCCTTTACCTGTATAATTAAAATATAGGCCCATGTGCTCAACTAGTTTCCTAATTTCTGAATTCTAGACCTTATAAGCATTTTTAATGTCCTTTCTTTTCCCCCCTGTCTGTATTAGAAGTGCTAGGAGGTGGTTGAGGAAGAGACCTCATTTCTTCACTAGAAGCATCCCCAACTGAATGTAATTAAAGAGAAAACCCATCTGCAAGTCATTGCTGTCTGCAGGAGCATACGGACCCAGTGCTGCTGCTCTGTAAAGGTGTTCTCTGTCTGCAGAGAGCTTGCATGCATTTAATAAGTGTCTTTATTTCAAGAAAATGGAGTGAGGAAGGGATGGAGCTTTTCCCTCGTACTGAGATGTCAGTACCTAAAACCCATCAACAATCTTTATAGCACTAATATAATGAGCCTATCAAGCGAAGCTGAGGAAATCTGTGCTATTTTGCTTAATAGGAGTCTTGTAGCTTTATTCAGTTACTGTCACAGAGTATTTGGATCCTTAAGATATAATTGGGCACAGATGTCTGCAGAAAATAAGCAAGATTTGCTGCGAGTCCAGCTTAACTGCAATGCTGTTACAGTGATTGAAATGTTTAACTCCCACGGCCGCGCCTGGCCTCTTCATGCTCTGTCTGCAAAGGAAAATTGTAGGCTAATGAGATCTTAACTAAAACAGTAAATCACCAAAATGTTTTAAAGTAGGAGGATTCTCTCTTGACAAGCTGATGAATTTGCAAAATACACTACAAAATAGAAAGCAGATATTCTCTGGGAAAAGAATGTAATTTTAGAACAACACGCTTTCCATTACTTTTTTTTTTGGTGTGTCATCTGAGTGTTCTTCCACCTGCCTTTATCTACAAGGCTTTTGGTGTTCCCCGCTTCCCTTTTTAGAAGTGCCAAGTATCCATAACACAAGTTAATGTTAGTGGTATTCCTCATGGAAGGGCAGGTAAAAACAGACGCTTCTGATCAGATTTCACAACATTTATCTTCTCTGGAAATAGATGAAGCAGTCATGTATTATGGAGGTGCATTCTCACATGTTAATTATAAACTCTAGAGGCCCTTGATTTTTAAATTATTTTTAATTTTTTTTCTCTCTACCTCCTCTAGGAAAGAAAATAGGAATTTGAAAATTCCTGTTTTCAAAATATCCCCGTCCTTTCAGCCTCCCGGGCTTAGCCTCCCCACCACCTCTTGATCCTGATGCTCTTTTTTATTTGCTCCTTTTACTGTACCTGTCAGCGTTGAATTGTAATTCAATGTGTGTGTAAGGTGATGTGCACTCTTACAGTACTATCTTAAAAATTAAATGTGGTATTAAGTTAATCACTGGTTTTCCCTTTGGGGCTGAACATAATAAAGTTACTGCTTGGTTTGTACGGAGGCTGTGTTAGCGCAGGTCTTTTGCACGGTATCAGTTCGCCACCCAACCTGCTTGGCTGCACTTTGAACAGCTCCTTGTGCTGCTGCTTCTCTGGGCAGGAGTTAATGGGCAATTAATCTCTCTATGAGTAAAAGCTTTTTTTTTTTTTTTTTTTAATTTTATTTTGATAGCAACCCGAGAAACAGATGAGCTAACAAACCGCCCTAGCCTTAGGCTGGAATGCTGCAAAAGACGTACTGCACAGCGCAGTTGAACATACTAAATGTTGAAAAATATATTTTGTTAAAATATATGTTAAAAAATAGATATTTTTTCCTATTCATTTTCCAATTCCCGACACAAAAATAAAATCCAGCCCTCTTTAGCCATTTTCCTGGCTGTGCCCCAAGTACTTTCAGATAGAGGCCTAATAAAAGGATTCCTGGTGATTCTCTCTAATAACCCTGTGGGTTATTGCTACTGCTGAGCGTAGCCCACACTGCGGCACCTCTCAAGCGGCGGGTGCGGATGCCGCAGAGGGGTCCCCGCTCCCCCAAACCGCCTCTGCTCTCACGGGGGCCGTGTCCGTTATCTGCGGGCTCCGTGGCCCCATCCCCGCTTCGCCTCGGCCCTCGTCGGGCCTCTCCCTCCCGCTGAGAAACCCGCTCAAGGAGGTTGGGGACACGCAGCGACCGCGGGCGGCGCCTCAGGGCGGCGGAGCGCGGGAAACCCTCGCGCCCGCCCCCCCCGCCCAGGGCAACGTCCAACGGTCGCGCGCCGGGCGAGCGCGCGCGCGTGGCGGCTGGCGTGAGCGCGCGTGCGCGTGCGCGGCGCCGTGACGCAACGGTTGCCGCAGAGACGCCCCGCCCGCCGCCCCGCTCCCGCCGCTCCCCCCCCCCTTCCCGGTGCCGGCGCGGTGCGGGAGCAGCGGAGCGGCCCGGAGGCGCCTCTCACCTTCAGCGGGGCCGGCCCGGGCGCCGCCGCCATGGTGCTCATCAAGGAATAGTGAGTGCGGACCGAGCCTCCTTCCCACCCTCCTTTCCTTTCCTTCCTTGCCCTCGCGCGGCGCTGCCCGCCGTGTCCCGGTCACCCGCCGTCCTCGCCGCGGGCCTGGAGCACCGCGGGGGCGGCAGCGAAGGTCGCGGCGGCGGCAGCGCGGCCGGGGCGCCCCGCGGGCACCTCCGCTTGGGCGCGCGGAGCCCCCCGGCCTCCCGCTGCCCCCGCACCCCGGGGGCGGCCTGCGGAGCTGCCCCCCCTTCCCCGCCGCGGTGGCGGCTCCGCAGCGGCCGTTCGGGGGCCCCGGCGGGGCCGGTGCCGCCGAGGGCCTCGCCTGGCTCCGTGTGGCCAGGGCGGCCTCCCGGCCCGGGCACCGCTGCCTCTTCCCGGGCTGCTTTATCCTTCCTTGGCATCTTGGTTTGTCTTGGTTTCCACAGGGTTGGGGGGGGTCTCACCTCCCCCTGGTTGTAACGGGCCTAGTGACCAGCCTGCTTTATACCCCCTTGGTAATTTCCACCTAGAAAAATCAAAGAGGAACAAATGTGACAGATCTAAATAGCTCCTCAGCTTTTTCTCTCTTTTTTATTTTTCCTTCACCTGCCCATTCCTCACTGTCCCTCAGTCTCCCCCGGCTGTCGTGTCCTGTGAGGGGGGAGCAGCCGTGGCCTGGACAGCGTGTCCCGAGCGCCCGTCACGTCGCTGCCCCGTGCGGTGCCGGTCGGGCCCCTGCGGGTCAGCACTTTGGCAGGAGGCTCCTGCTGCACCTTCCTGCTGCTCCCGTTTCCTCTGAGCCTTCTTGAGCCTGACTTTGAGATGCTGCTTACTTATTATTTTATTAAGTGCATTCCGTCCTTTTAAACTTCTGATTGCCGGAAGAGGGTTGTTTTGTGTGTATGTGTTTGTTTTCCCTCTCCCTTTTCCTGGTGGAAGGTAGCTGTGAGCTCGGTGACAGAGTAGAGCCTTTCAGACCTTTCCGTCAAGCGCCTTTACTTGAGTGCCAATGTCCTGCTGACAATTCCTGTGCCAGACCTTGGGGACCTAAACTTCCAAACTCTGGCCCTTGTAGTTACCTTTCATCTTGAATAACTCTTTTTTCCCCCTCTCTCATCCTTGACGTTTCTACCGAGAGGTGGGGGAAGGATTTAACAACAGCAGCACAGCTGTGTAACAGACAGAAACACAGGATAAACTCAGTCACAGATGCACGAGAAGCTCCTAAACTTGCTCATCTATCCCCCTGTTTCGTTGCTCTACAGCTACAGTTGGTAGGCATGCGTTTTCTCTTATGGCAGCTGTTTTATTTCTGTTCCAGTGCTGCTATCTGTTTCATGAGCCTAGGTACGGTTTCAGCCCTGCCGCGCGCTGCAGCGAAGCTCCCTTGCCAGGGAGCTCTGCTCCCTCGAGCGTCTCGCGGCGCTGGGAGCTGCCCCAAGCCCGAATGCCCTCCCCAAATCACATCGCTTGGTATTCTCACCACGGCAGCTAATCTGACTGCTCTTCCACACTGCCTCTTCTAGAAATAACATATAAAGAATGAACAAAAGTCAAGAATGAAGACTGGTGGGCAAAAGTCAAGTATTATTTTTTTTCTGACTTCCATTTCTATCTTCAGAAGGCCCCCAAACCTCTTGTGCCTTATCATTAGCTCTTTTGTCCTTTTTTTTTTCCCTCCCTTCCTTGTCTCTGTTAAAGGATGTGTGACTCTAAGGACAGTCAGAGATGCAAAATCAGTCAAATAATTTACTTCTGATTTCTTGTTGTTATATTGGTTCTTGTATAAATCTTCCTCAGTGTGGGATGTACAAGTTGTCCATTTTAGTGCTATTTGAGACTGTTTTGAAGTCTCGCGTTCCAGGAAGCAGTTGTTAAGATGTTCAGAAACCACTTGGTTTGGCATGACTTGGGGAGCAAGACTCTTCCTCACTGTTTCATTGGTTCTGGTGCCTCAACAGCCTGCTGCCCGCCTCGTGTAAGTGGTAAAAATACAAATAAGCTGCGTGTCATGTGAGGAGATTATTCTTTCTGTAACCCCTTGTTACATCCTTCCTCGTAAACCAAACAGGTATTATCTGTTCCATAGGTATTTTAGGAGACCTTGCCCTGTGTCAGTTCTTTCACTGACAGGCGATCTGTATGATCTGTCTTTCCTCTGCAGCTTCTCTTACTGATGGTTATGCAGCAATAGCTTTTGTTCAATGCTTTCATTTAGTGCCCTATCAGTCACAATTATTCTTCATTTCTACCTATCCTTGCCACAGATAACCTGCAGTTTGTCTTTTTTTTTTTTTTTTTCAAGCAGTTGACGGCATTTCTAATCAACTAGTGACGAAAATTCACACTCATCCTCATTAGGGCCATACGTTTCTGCAGGTTCATTAGGCTCTTTTTTTCTCTCTCTCTCTCTCTCTTTCTCTCTTTTTTTTTTTTTTTTTTTTTTTTTTTTTTTTTTTTTTCCTCTCTCTCTCTCTCTCTCTCTCTCTCTCTCTCTCCCCTGTTGTGGATTTTTTAAGTGCTAGTTGAGATCTTGCCTCGTCTCCCTGTTTTGATTTGAGCTGCAGTGGGAGACCTTGAGGAGAATCTGAGCGCGGAAACTCACTTCCCTTTCCTGTGGAGTGACAATAATGACACTGACCTTCTCTGCAGCTCTGCTTCCGTTTGCTGTCGTTTGAGGCAGATCTTAATCTAGGAGGCATCCTAAATGTTCTGCAGTATTTTGGGGCCTTTGATATAGCAGGTAACCACATCATATAGTTTCTCACCATCTAATTGTGTTCTGTCCTGAAGTTGGGAGTGTCTGTTCCTAGTCCCGAGAGGCTTTTCCTTTCTGCCCTCTTGAGTTGTTTTCTCTCCTCCTTCCTTATCACTTGACTACCTATAAATACTAGCCAGCCCCCACATTCTTTGTTTGCTAGGCTAAATGGATTGTAAACTATTTCACTTCTTTCTGTGAAAACACAACTGCACGATATTTACATCTATTGCCTCCTGCCTTCTTAATCAGAATTTCATTAGCGTAAGTCCACCTTTGTATGCCAGGTTTTTCCAGATAAAATACTTGAATTCAGTTCTAATTGAATTTCTTCCCTGTGATACTTTGTGTTCCATCTTTATTTGTTATTCTGTCCCTCTTTGGTTCTTACTGCAGCTTCATCCTGTGCCAGGTACCTAACTCAACGTCATATTTGATGGTCCAGTCTATATGTGGTAAACCAATTTTCCTTTTGTTTTCCTCTGTATAAGGAGTACCCTGCTGAACTGGACCAAAGGTCCTTTCCCACCTTGCCCTCTAGCAGATTTTTTAGGAAGCAATATATAAATAGTGAACAGAATAATCTTCAGTGCATCTTTCCAGTAAGTGGCGTAGACTTCCATGAATTGACCAAATCCCTTTTTAAAATTACTTACGCTTCTTGTGATTGGCAAGGAATCCCATAACTTAATTATGCATGATATACAGGAGTGCTCTTGACTTGCTTGTTATATGATGCCTAATGATTTTTATTATGCCCCAACAGTTGTTCTGTTTTAAGAAATAATCATTGTTCTTTTCTCCATTCACTCCTTCACACCATTCACGACTTTGTAAAGTGCTAACCTGTCTTAACCCTTCAGTTGTCTTCTGTCCCAAGCTGAGGACCCTGATGTATTTTCTTCTAATGAAGAAGCTTTTTCTCTTTTTCTCTGATCGCATTTGTTATCTTTTTCTAACTACTCTCTATCCTCTTTGAGAAGGAATGACCAGAACTATATGAGATATTCAAGACAGTGATGCATAGGAAATTATACAGAGATATAGCTCTTATCTCATGCTTTTTGTTTATATTCTCCGCTCCACTTTCTGAAGTTGTATTTATTCTTGAACAGCCACTGAACTGATATTTCCACATGGACCCCAAGATACCTGCTGGTGACAACTAATGTGGGGCTCACTATCCCACATGTTTGGGCAGACTCAGTGCCTGTCGTACATTATTTTGCTTTACGGACACCGACCTTCATCTGCACTTTGCAGCAGTGTTTTTCTGCTTGCTTTTGCAGCCAACATAAAGCTTTGCTGTCCTAAGTAATCTTGCACAACCTATAAACTTATGCCTCCCTTACAGCTTGTCCCTGTGGTGTCTGCTGGTAACATTCTTCTCGCATAGGGAAAAAAATATCACTATTATTATTAGCTGATTGTTAATCCTTGATATAGATGACTTTTTATCCCATAATATCTACATTTCTTTGAGACTTATCAGTGAAATTCTTCAAAGCTTAAATAGAGTCTGTAAACTGAGGGTGCTTTTCTGTGTTGAACCTGTCTCGGAGGTGTGAGTTTGTTTTTTGGAGAGAGCCACCCCGACTGTTTGTGTCTATCGCATTCACTCGTGTGTCTAGCAGCTTGTTACACGGCCTTGCCTTAGAAGCCATACTGCCTTAGTGCAATTCCTTGGCCACCAAAAAGCTTTCTGAACACCGTTTGTTGTTGTTTTTCCCCTGGTTTTAATAAGGCTGTCTGGGAGTATTTCTGGAAAGCTTCATACATCTTTGAAACACTTCTTACAAACCTCCTTTAATAGCAACAATTGTTTTCCATGCATTTAAAAACAGGCATTGTATTCACTGTGTGTTAGCGCTAAGTGCGGTCTCTCCCTTCTCAGGATTATGGAAGTTCTTGATGTTTTTACTTGGGTTCTTCGTGCCAGTCTAGGGAATGACTGCTGCTGAGCTATGAAAAGCCTTTTCTCCCTTCAAGAAGTATCAACACACTGAGCTCCTGGGGACTTGTATCCACAGTAGCTCTATCCATTTCATCTCTCTGTCATCCTTTAGTTCCCTGATTTAACATCAACCTTGCTGAAACCAAGAGAGAATATATATTTAGTTTGGAGAACACAGGTGACATTTCTAAAGGCCTTAATAAAGCTGCATCTTTATTGCTTCTTAAATTTTTTGAAAGGACAAGAATAAAGCTAAATCTCAGTATGACTTCTGGCAGTTTTTGCTCTAGTCAGTTGAATCTAGAAGGCAATGAGGAAACCACAACGTGAAACCAGTGACTCATGTGTAGAAGTGGCAGCTCCTCCTTTCTCTGTCAGCTGCGTACAGCTCCTCTGTTTGGTTGCTTCCGACCACATAGGACATATAGAGACGTATTGCTATGGTGTGGCTATTGCAGATCACTGCAAAATTGCCCAGGTACCTAACAACGCTCCGCAACAGCTTGTCAAGAAACAACATGGGATTATGGAGGAGAATGTATTGAGAAAGAACTTGCAACAATCTTGATCCTCTGTTTGTTCCTAGCCTGGGAAGATATTACCTAAAAGACTCTATGATAAGATTATAGTTTAAGATTGCAATTAAGCTGTATCACACAAAGCTTCTCTCTGAGGCTGTTAAACAAATAGTTTGGGGACCAAAAAGCAGGTGCTATGGATGCTTGTACTAGAGGGAAAGGAGACTGAGAGGCGAGGAAAGCTGTGTAGCTGTTGCTGTGAGGAAAATGTCATCTAAGTTTTGCAACCGCAGGGCCATTTGTTAACTTCCTGTTCTGTTTCTGTATTCTCTTTCAGTCGTGTTATCCTGCCTGTGTCTGTGGAGGAGGTAAGTCCTTTTTGCTTTCCTTCCTCCTTTTCAGGCCACAAATAAACTTACAATCAAAGCGTCTGGTTTGAACAAAACCTGCAAAACGCAGAAGGATGTGGCTGTCTTCAGAAGCTGGCTTCAGAAACCCCGTGTGCTCTCACTTGGTCACTGTTGGGTTGGCCCAGTAATTTAATTTCTCTAAGCCTCAGGATACTGATACTCTCCTGTAAAGTGTTTTCGGATCTGTTGATGATAAATCTCAACTTGTCAGATTGCTCTAAAATACAGTTCCTTCTTGATTAATACTGTTGTTCTTTTTCTACTCCCCTCTCCCTTCTCCTTTATTTTTTGAACTTGAAGAGGAAGCTTTAATACAAATTGGAGTTATCATTAATCTGGGTTTTTTGTTTGTTTGTTTTGTTTTAGTTCTTTTGTTACTGTTTGTCTAAGAGCTTAAAACTATTTATTTTGATTGATGAGGCTGGTATATCAAAGCAAAGATTATATAGGTACATCCTAAAACCTTTTAAGACCCATCTTCTCTAGATGTTAACAAAAGAAAACTTTCTTCTTGTTTAGTGAAGGAGGTTGTGGAAATAGGGATTTTGGTTGCTCAAGTGGCCATGGAGTAGCTGTGCAGTGTCTGTATCTGATTCCTTGTGGTATTTTGCAATTTACCCTTCATTCTTCCCTTTTTCTTAACACTCTTCCCTTCTGCACTGCACACCCTTTGCAGAGAATCTGACCCTGTAAATGCTTTTCCCATTGCCTCTGTTCACGTGGGGAAAGTAGCTGAGAAAGTGGAATGTCTGAGTCAATAGCAGTGCTGGGGTAGTCTGCCTCTCCCAGAATCATGGAATGGTTGAGGTTGGAAGGGACCCCTAGGGATCATCTAGTCCAACCCCAGTAGGGACACCCTGAGCAGGTGGCACAGGGTGGCATCCAGGTGGGTTTGGAAGACCTCCAGAGAAGGAGACTCCACAACCTCCCTGGGCAGCCTGTGCCAGGGCTCTGTCTCCTGGATGTATTTTTGGTTATGGCCCTTGACTGCAAGTCTTCAGTCTGAGAGCTCTGTTCAGGGGCTCATTCTGACACTTAGGGACAGCTGTGAGGACAGGACTCTTGTTCATTTTTCTTTCCCATGAATATAGGATTTTCCATATGAATTTCTGTGAATTAGTCCTTATCTGTAGCTTATATGTTTTTTACACGAAACTGTTTCAAGCAGTTTTGACCCAAATGTGACTAACCTATTGGAGTAGGTGTGTTTAGATCTTTTATTCCACCCGTGTGAGCGAGAGCTTGACAAAGAACAGGATAAGTCTTAACAAGAAAGTAAAAGACGCCAACTTGCAAGTGGCAAGGGAAGCATTTGCAAAAGCTCTGTGTCAAGGAGCTCCGGAGCTCGGTAAGGGAGGACCTCAGCCCGAAGAGCAGAAGCCCTTCTTCATAATGAGATACTTCAAGGTATCAAGCTTGTGTTAAGGGAAAGTCATAGCATCAGTATACAGATCGTTTCTTTGAGGCGGTTAGACGGGATGGAGCCCAACCCAGGGGTTTTCTAAGTTCTCTGATACTGGGATTAACCTTCATCCAGTTAAAGCGAGTCTCTTGCTCTGCTCTTTTCCCTCCCGGACTGGCTGTTCAGTGCCAGGCGTGTTTTGAGCCTTCTGTGTTGGCTGCCTGTATAGAAAATAGAGGTTTCGGGCAATACATAAATCTCACTGGAGCAACTTCCTCGTTGGAGGATGCCCTGCAGGCATCTGTTTACGAAGGTGTTTTTCTTTACCCTGGGTCCAGGGAGCGCAAAGAGTTGAGTAACCAACTGAAAAGTCTATAAAGTGAAAAGCAAATAAATATAACTAGAAGCAAATACTAGAGAAAACACCTTAGGAATGCACCAAGATAGGGGAAGTAAATATTGACCAAGCTTAATTCCTCCCCAGATGTGCATATGATCAGAGTGTCTCTGGAATGATGTCCCTTGTCAAGAGCAGTGGGTTCTCATGTGGTACACGGGCAACATTCCAGGATACAGTTCCCTAAGCAGGAGGGGTTCTTCCCTTAGCTTTTACATAGGTGCTTATATCACTTCGTAGCTTTAAGGATACACTAAAGGAGGGGTGGTTGTGGCTGAGCAGAAGGGTGACTCTTGCCTTGGGGCTGTGCGTTGCTCCATCCTTCTTCCTGTGTGCAGGAATGCTCACCCATCTCTGCATCACCCGGCCGCTGGTCTGTGCTTGTCTGTGCTGCAAAACAGCTGCTAAAACTTTGTTGGTTCCCTTGACTTCATACACAAGCTAAATAAGGATGTGGAGACTGGTAGTGGCTCTTGACTGTGCACTTCCTTATTAATCATCTGTGATGGGTGGGGAGGACACTCCTAATTTAACTTTATGTAAGGAAATTTTGCTTGAAAGACCAGAGAGCTCACATTCTAAGCAGGCAATTTGTTGCCAAAAGCCTGTTGCCAATGTATAATGCATAAAATGAAATTAAGTTGTGTATTTGAAGCATTGTAATAGGACTGAGGGAAATCTCCTATGTCACTGCATGATTCTGTTCAGTCCCTTCATCTCTAACAAATGGAGCTTAATCAGTAGTAAGAAATTCAAGAATAAACAAATGATCGGGAAGATGGTGGGGAGATGTGACTTAAAAGAGCTCAACACTGAGTAGCTTAGCCAAGTAACTGCTCAGATAAGAACAAATGGGAGGAGAAGCCTTAGTGATGACTAAAACTTGAAGGCTGGGATGTAGGAGTTGGGCTGTAGCAAACGCCTTCTGCAAAGCATCTCTGCCAAAACGCGGTCCTGCGCGGGCCACGCCGCATGCTGCCCTCCTGCACTGCCTCGTGCATCCCTGCCCTGCAAAGAACGGCAGCAAAAACCAACTCGGTGCGTCTTAGGTCCACTAACCTTTACTCTTGCAGCCTCCCAGTGCGTCACGTTGCCCAGTGTCACCTCTGAGAGCAAGGACTTGAGCTGCTGTGTGGGTGTCTCACCAGCTGCCACTGAGAAATGCTGCTATGGATTAGGGCTGTGTGTACACATTCTGTGCTGCCGCTTTGTTCCTCTCACATGGGAAGGAGCTTGCCAAACACAAAGGGCTCTTATTAATTGTGTTCAAAGCTGTTTGCAGGAAAATAGCCGTTCTTGAGGAAGATGGCTGCACTGAAACGAGGCCTTCTGAATGAAATGTGGTGTTACAAAGATAGGTAGGCTGCTGCATAGAAGATGTTGTGACAGATCGAGAAGAGTTGCTGTCTGACAAAGAGGAAAACTTTCCGGGAGCTCTCAGGGCTGCAGGGATAACTCTGTCTGCTCTAGACTTCACGGAAGCAGAACCTCCTGTTAACTTCCACAGGCAGGTGCTGTGGGATCTGCCCGTTGGGACAATTTTATTTGGGCTTTTTCCTCTTTTATCAACACGATTAAAGGATCAGAAATAACAGGGAAGATTAAACAGTGAAGATGCCAAACCTAAGGGCTTATCCTCTTAGTGTCTGAACTTTGACCCACGTATTTAAAAGGGAAAAGGAATGAATGAGAGGCTGTTACTAAGAGGAATTAAGTTTGTTCCTCCGGAGGTCTGCCCTGCAACTTGCTGTGCTGCCCTCAGTGCCATTCTGTGCTCCCCTCTAGTGCTGTAGCTGCCGAACTCATGATGTATTCTCTTCTCTATGAGTGCACATGTGTGACTCTTACTCTATTAAAATGCTCAACTTCAAAGATTTAGCAACGCCCGTGTTTTGCTCCTCTGGAGAGAGGTGAGTGTTCTGTTCTGCATGGGTCATCTGTAGTTAGTCACGAGGAAAGCAATATGGTGTATGAAATGTCAGGAGGCAGAGAGTTATATTGCAGCCCCAAATCCAGTCTGAAACCCAATCTGCTGGTGCCGGTGCAGGAACTGTCCAGTGACACGAATGCTCTTTGGATAACCTGGGCCAGCACCTTCTGCAGTGATCCCGAGCTGCTGCTCCTGGCTGAGAGCTCTTGGGGAGGCCGATTCTCCTGAGTGCTTTTCTGCAGGAATAGTCGAACAGGGAGTCAGACTTGTTAAATCTGGCTTTGTGGTAAACGCTGAGACTGCCCAGGTTGACCTGGGCACGTACCAGAGCACTAGTTTAAATCCCTGTGCTGTGCTGCTGGCTGTGCCCCAGAAGGAGGCCAGTACATCGAGCTTCACACCTTTGCCATCACATCTATGCTCCCCAAGTGAAATGTCTGCCTGAGAACGTGACTGTTGGCACCAGATGGTTTAAAACCCCATAGAACTTGGGTTCCGTTTTATTTTGGATGCTCTGACAACAAAATTTAACTACTCTAGAAAAACCTTCCTTCGCTGCTGGAGATGGGCCAGCAGGCTGTTATTTCTGGGTTGCCAGCTCTGAGCAGTCTTTGACTTTCCCAGTCTGGATTTCAGTGGAGGGAATGCCGAGTGCTCCCTAGTCCTGATTTTGGTGCGCAGTCCAGTGCTGGTACAAAGGAAGAATAAGCAACATTCTGTTGCTTTGTAGTTTGAGTTTTGTTTTGAGAGGTTCTCTAGTTTTATTTAATTTTTTTTACTTAGTCGTTGTTCTGATGGCCGACCCTTTCTGGAGGAGCTTAGCAGGTTTCCAAACAGCCCTCCCATGTGTTGCCTTCAGCATCAGGGTTTTCTTTCTGTCATTTTCACTTCAGAAAATTCCTGTACTTGACTGTGCTTTGAACACTTCCTCTTGACCTAGTGCCTTAACTCTATCCTCAAATCTTTTCTGATTCCCTGGCTCTGCTTCAAAGAGGCCTGCATTAATTTTCTTCATTTGATCATGTTTCTGTCAAGCTCTGCATCCACTTTTTCACCTCCAGAGGCAAGAGTGCATTGGTGTTTACATCCCATGCAGAGAGCAAAGTTCTCTTGCCCATATACTTGATTTTGCTCTGGTTTTAACTGTGAAATATTTGGGAGAAACTTCTTATGAAAGCGGTTGTATGGCAGGAAATAATGTGGGCGATTTCTGAGGGTCAATCCTGCTAAATGAGTCTCTTCAAGAGACTGAGAAATGTTCTTAAAGGTAAGAATTTTACTGTCTGCAGAAATGCTCTGCTTTGCCTCTCAGTGGTTTACTGCTTGTGGCCAAGGGGAGGTACGTCATGGCAGTCTGCCCAAAGTCAAACAAAAATAGGTTGGTTGAATAAGCTTAAGTTTGGACTATGAATAATTCTTTGCAATCAGAGGGGAGGAAAAATGGGGATGGGGTGACAGAATGGGCCAACTGGCCCTCTGAGGTGATAGTTTATTCAGTTATTTCATTGAAGTAAAATTTAAGAACAGATTTAGGTATAAGGAAGTCATTTGGAGTCACCTAAAGATAGTTGAAGGAAGAAGGGCTGGGTTGGGAAGGGCCTGAGAGAGCAGTGTTTAAACCAGATTCAGAAGGAAAATAGAAGTTCAGTGAAGAAAATAGCCTAAAATGACTGTTAATTTTGGCAAGAGATATTTAGGCATACTAGTATACACATAGAGACTAAGATTTCTTGTGAAACTCCTTGGGATTCTTATGCATTGTGCTGTATGCTCATTAATTTAGGACTGGCAGTGCTTTTCACCTGAACAACTGTGTGCCAAAAAGAGTGCATAACAATGAATTTTGCTACTGCACAGATGATATCTCCTGGATTCTCTCTAAATGTCATTCTAACAGCCCTTTCAACTTTTGTATTACTTTCTTCTGAATTTGTCTGTGTTTTGAGTTTGAGAGATTCAAGGGTTAAAGATAGTTATGTTGTTGGCCCTGCTTTCCTCCTACCACTCCAGCTTTGCATGTCAAAATGAAATTACATGAGCTGCTTATCTGGCCACACAAGTGGATATTATTTTCTCAATCTTCTCCTTAGATAATAAATTTACCCTTGGCTTCTCTTGGTAAAAATATCATAACTCCTTCCAAATTACAGCTATCGCAGTAACGTGTCTTTAACTTCTTTAGTATCAAGTGGGACAGCTGTATTCTGTGGCAGAAGCTAGTAAAAACGAGACTGGTGGAGGGGAAGGAGTGGAGGTCCTGGTGAATGAACCCTACGAAAGAGATGGCGAGCGTGGCCAGTACACACACAAGATCTACCACTTACAGAGGTAAGCGAAGCATCCCGGAGGCGGACGGGGTTAAAAGGCAGAACCAGGGGAAGATGGAATGGGGGCTCATAGTGGAAATCACAGATTAGGAAGGGTTTGGAAGACACAGAGGTGAGACAAGAACTACAGCAGCTCGTGCACAGCGCAGCTTGAAGTGAGCATCATTGCAGCGCCCATTTGCCCTCCTCAGCATGGCTGGTGCCCCAAGAAAATCTGTCTCTGAGCCCCTTTTTGAAGCAAAGATAGTCCCCTTATGCAGTGTTTTGATACTTGAATTTCACTATAAAGCCAAATGCCTCCTAAATTTTAACCTGTGTTCACCCTACATGTTTATTTTTTTCTTTTTCTCGTTAGGTGAAGAAGGCTTAGTTGAGCCTGTTCACATTCAACAGTCTCTAGATTTTTTGTTTTCTTTTTTTGTGGTGTTTGGAGGGAACCCCACCAATACCACCACCGCATACCTATGACTTCGGTCTACGTTTTAGGTGCTGTTGTGTCTTTCTCTGAGTGTCTAGGCTGTAGCCCTTGCTCCACGCGGCTCTTACTGATACCTCTGTCCCTGTCCCTCAATTCTGCAGCAAAGTGCCAACATTTGTGAGAATGCTGGCCCCAGAGGGAGCTCTCAATATCCATGAAAAAGCATGGAATGCCTATCCCTACTGCAGAACCGGTGAGTATGCAGGGAAAAGCTGGGAACTGCTGGCTTTTTGGCCTCTCTTTAAGGGGAAGTAGGAGGGGAGGAGAAAAGAAGTAGGCAGAGGAGAAGATGGTTCAGCTCTTACCCTGGATTTCTGTTCTCTAAGCCCTTGCAGTGGCTCAGGAAAAGCAAAATCTAGTGTTGTGGAGCTGGGATATTTGCCTCTTCCTAAGTTAGCAGTTTGAAGGGAGCAACAGTGTTATGTGATTGAGATTTCCTTCGTTGTGGGATCCCAAGTTAGTGAAACGTGAGCAGATAATGCTGTGGCTTCTGGGGTGGTGGGAAATGGTGGCTTGACGCAAACAGCAAAATCTCAACCTGCAAGTGTGAAGTGAATCCCTTTGTAATCTCTGGGTTGGGGTTCTGAGAGCTGTGCAGAGGCACAAACTCATTTGCTGCTGCCGTGAGGAATACTTAATAACCCCAGTGATAGACACCAAGATACCAGCCACAGTGTGTGACCACTGCTGTTTTTCTGGGCTGTCTTTGTTGCTGTAGGTACTGCAGCTTTGACTCTGCCTCCAAGCCTGCACAGTAGTTTTGGCTGCCTTTTATGCTGTTTGTATCTTTCAAAGATGCATTTTTTTGCTATTTGGCAGAAGTACGATTGCTATGGGAACTGTAAACTTAAGAATCCCAACTGTTCTTCGAACTCAATATGGAAAAAAAACAAATTTTCAACAGAACTTGCTTAAGACAACATAGCTTTAAATGGAGTGTTTTAAACTAGGGATATGCTTTGCAGTGAGGAAGGTTAATATTCTTAAGTATGTGAAAACTGCATGGGTTAATCGTGGTGGCATGGGTATTTCAAAGGCACAGAGTTCAAATACTGCCATCATAAATAAAAAATAAGTTTTTAATATGCCATTAATCACTCAAGATGCAGAAACCAGAACTTACAACCTAGTTTTCTCACTTCCGTGTAGTTTTATTTTTGAGTATCGGTTGCTTATCAGTTGAGCAGTAATATCTAGTTTGTTTCCATGCTATGAACTCTGGCTGGTTTAGATGCCAACAATTCTCTTTCTAAATCCTTAAATTGTGGACACAGGTCTAAGTTGACTCCATCCGATTTTGTTAATATCTAGTAATATCTTCCTCCTCCTTTTTCCCTCTGCCAGTGACTGGAACAAAGGCATGGAGTTTCACTGCTAAAATTGCACTTGCCAAAATCCAGCACAATAGAAAAAACCTTTAGATTTTGCTATGCCAGAAACGGTATAAAGAAGAAAAAACCCTCAACTGTGATAAACCTAATACAAAATGCAATAGAAAGTGTATTGTTGTGGGAGCTGGAGCAGAAGGCAGTTTTTATGTGGAGGCTGACAAATCTGTTTACAGAATCTGCCAGCCTGACACGAACCAAGAAATGCTCAGAGACGTTGCTGAAACCTTCACTTGCTGGTACTGGGCAGGAGGAGGAACTCGGGTATGGAGTAGGTGCCTTGTTGGATTATCATTTTACACTGAGCCGAGTTCAGGTATTTAGGTCAGAAGTGAAAGGACTGGGATAACCTCACATACATTTTTCTCTGTAGCACAAAATACCTCAGTGGCTTTCAGAGCTCTTACAAGTGTTGAAACTTAAAAGCTGGGGATGCAGTAGGAACTCAGTTTGGATCAACAATGCTGGAGTTGAGTGGTATCCTGCCAGGATTTTCCAATATTTGGGTGATATTATTGTGTTTTCTTTCTTGCACAATGACTATTACACAGAGCCTTTTAAGCTTGGAGAAAAACTTTTTGGTTGTGCAGCACAGCGTGTTTTTTTAAATACACAAGACGTAGTGATCATCCTTACATTTCCATGTCTCCTCTGAAAAGCTCAGATATCACTTTATTATGCATATTGTATACACCATTATCAAACAAGTACTGCAGATGTACCAGAATATGAATCGTAAATGAGGTGGTTGCTTATATGCATTTATAACATGTGCAATAAAAATGAAGCGAGGACTGCCTGAGAGCAGCACCATGGGCTGCTGCCAAGGAGAACAGCAGTCTTAGCTCTTTTCTTTTGCAGTCTGACCTAGATATTAATGTCATTTAAATGCTTCCAAAAAAGCAATTTGTTTGTGTTCCACCCTTCTGGGTGTCAGCATGAGTTGCCTGGGGCCAAATGTCAAGAAATGAGAGGTCAAAACTGTAGCTGAAATGTGTAGGAGTTACTGCTGTAACACCTCAAGTTCACGCCTCAGTTTATAACAAGCTGAGCATCTAACCTCTAGTGGACATTTCTAAAGAGATGAGTTTGTTCCCTTTAGAACTGAAGAATCTTTCCTCTAGGAAGGTGAACGAACCTGTTTTAAGACAGCTCTTGTGGTGCATAGTAATGAAAAGCACTTTGTCGTGGGAAGGGCTCTGGTTGATAATTATTGCTGTCTTACCCAGTATTTCATGTGGACTAGTAGGAAACTCCTCCTTGTAAAAAAGAATGAAGTGTTCTTTGAGACAAAATTAAGTCTTTTAAAAAAAATGACCCAGGCACCACTTGTTTCTGCTCTTGCCTTTTCCCCCACAAACCCACGTCATTTGAAATAATCAGCCCTCTGTAAAAAGCAATTCTCAAACTATGAGGGGTTTAGACTAGTCTAAGGCCCAGGCAATTAAAGCCGTTGGTTTTCCATGATGGGTTTTAAAGCATGGTTCTGTTGTCAGGATGTTGGATGGGAAGTTCACCAATTTGAACAATACCTTTAAAACAAAATTGCTTCTTCACGAAGCCCTCATGTTAAACTTTACAGTTAAATTTGGTGGTTTGTTCTAGCTCCACAGACATCCTTATTCTGAGACTAGCCTGGAGTTGCTCACGTACTCCAAAGGCTCAGGTAGAACCGATGCTGACTGTTACAGGATCTTTAATTGATTTTCTGTGTTGAATAATTGAGCCTTACTACCCAGGGAGTTTAGTTACCCTGAGCAGCAGAGACACAGAGGGTCTGGTTACTGCATGCAGGAGTGATGAGGTCTGCCCTGGCCTGAAATGCAGCGTGTGTTTGCTTCAGAACTATGGAGAGGTTTCTTATCTGCAAGCTGAGAAAGGATTGGTAAAATGCTGCCAGCTGAACAAACTTATTCCATCTTCTCATCCAGCTGGCTGGTGTCCAGCGAGCAGAAGTGGCAGTACATAATTAATTGCTGCTCCTCTGGGTTTCTCCAATTCTGAGAATTTCCAGAGGAGAATGGGGCAAAGTTAGCTATTTTTAACAGACTTCCAGAGTTTCTTTCTTCAGTAATATCAGCAGCTCCCTGGGAAGCTGAAATTGTCCCTGTTGTGCTGACAGTGGGAGGAGGGTGGTTGTTGCTATGCCTTCTTTTTTTCACTAAAGTGCTGTATCTCTTTCTTTTCATGTGTCGATTTCTTGGACCAGTTATTACAGTAAGTATTGTTTTTACTGATGACTTGTGCAAGCATTTGCAATGTCTGAAATTGTAAATCGTTGTAATTGTGAATCATTGTAAGATCAGCCAAACTCCCGGCCCCCTTATCACCTGCAGCACCTCCACAAACAGCTTGTAACAAGGGACAGAGATGTTTTACTGCAGGGTTTATGTGTGTTGCAATGTACCATTGCTCAGATAAACAGATTAAAAGAAAGTTCCTATCATTATGTCCCTCTGAGTAATCTGCCTTCTAAATTTGATATTTCCCTTTCCCATGCCAAGTGTTTCACTGGCGTGTGTTTTTGTTTGTACTACCTTGAGCGAGGATAGAGTTACCTTTGGAAGGCTTTTTTTAACCACAGTCATAACTGGGAATGGGCAGGGTTCTTTTTGCTTACTTGGCAGGACTGTGCTGCTTGTCCCTTCCCTTCTTGCACAAGAACTATCAACCTATCAGTTTGATACTCTTTTTCATTTGAAGAGTTGCATCCAAACATGTATGGAGTGCTAGGTGAACATTCTCCTTGAAAAGCCAATTTATGCACGTTTACCTTATGTTACCCCTTCTAATTTCTAAATAATGGTAGCCTTTCTTCTTTAGGCTCTTCTTCTCCCACATTTCACTAAAACAGTGTTTTTTTTCCAGTGAACATCTCGTGGTTTGTTTGGTTTTGTGCACTTAGTGATCACATAACTTTTCTAAAAGCAACCCCCATGTTTACAGATAAATCTGAAGTTCCCTCAAACCCCAGTCAAGTTACAATGGTCAAATTTGAGTTGACTTTTCTGCTGCTTATCTAGCTAATAAGAAGACAAATTCTATTTCCAAAGAATAACCAGAAGCTTTATTTCAATGACAGAATGAGTATATGAAGGATGATTTCCTGATCAAAATTGAAACCTGGCATAAATCAGATCTTGGAACACAAGAGAATGTAAGTACTTCTGTCACATACTCTATCTCTTTAATCCAAGAAAACTGCTTTCCTTGCTAGTTTAAAGAACTGCTGGGCAAAACTCTCTTTATTCTCAGTGTTCCAGGATTCCAAATGCTTATTTCACTAGTAAGGCAGAAACTCTACGTGGTAAAAATTCCTCTCATTACCTCATATGTGCTGAATAAAATTGTACCTGAAATGCTTGTGCTGCTTGAGCACCTTTCTTTATTAGAAGATCTCGAGTTGTGCTTTACTGTGGTATGTCTGCCCTGTCCCTAGAAGGGGAGTAATGGGTGTCTGCGTCTCCATCTGTTTTTTACTGTCACAGGAGTGCTCTGTAGCTGGATCATTTACATTTATCTTGTGTTTTCACTGCAGGTTCATAAACTGGAGCCAGATGTATGGAAAAATGTAGAAGCTATTTATATAGACATTGCTGATCGGAGTCAAGTACTTCCCAAGGTATGGTGGGTGGATAAGAACTCCCTGGGGTTCTTATCCACCTCTTACTTCAGGAAAGGTAACACACAAATGCATTTTCAGGAATGGTCACAAATAAGAGGACAGTGAGGAATGCCTTTTTCCAACTTTCCGTGTTCCTTAACGTGGTTGAAGCTGGATGGAGGGAAATTTGCTCTAAGAGTCCATATCAAGTCTGGAAAATGTAAATATATGTAAAATGTAGATGTAAAATGTTGCTTAGCTTTAGAGTGCAAGTAGACAATATATATACATATCTGGATAGCATTGCCCTTACCATACACAATTTTAAAGAGCATCTCTTTTGATGTTGACCTATGGTAGCACATTATATCTCATAGCTAATGTTCTAAGAAGCACTGTAGTTACCCTAAGAAACTGAGGGATATGTCTATGCTGAAAAAGAACCACCCCCCCCAAAAGTAGTGTGTTTGAATTCCACTACTTGGTATTTCTGATACCAAGTTTGAACTTGACTAATTTACATATTCTTAATCAGAGCCTTGCCATTTAAACAAAAGTAGTACTTATTTTGGCTTCTCTTTCCAATAAAGATGGATTTGCAAAATGCAAGTAACATCTCATTTCTGACAATAGAAAATAGATCTGCAAATATAGACTGTTCATAACTAAATGCTCTGAGAGAGCAAGCTGAGGCCACCTGGAGATGCTTCTGACAGTAATTTAATGATGATTTGAGTCCATTTTCATTTTAATTGAAGTGGGATTCAGACTAGACTGCACATCCTGATCATAATCTAACATGGATACAGAGGGTGCTACAAATTGTATTTGCCATTCAATAGAGGGGCGTAACTATTGTCTCTTTATTTTGGGTGATATTGTGAGTTTGACTCTATTTCTCTTCCACTATGCAATATGTGAGCATCATTTCAATATAGCACCTGGGAAAATCACCTGATGCTACTGCCCTGGACAGCGTAGGTATTTTCTTCAGCAGCTGTTTTTAGCCTCTGATGAATAGGTGGAAAAAATAAGTATCCTGGGAGTTTACAGATCTGATAGTAATTTGTGGTTTATCCCAAAGTATTCCTTACACAAGTTGCATCAGCTTCATGCCACGTAGGTCTGGGATACAGCACAGGAGGGTGAAATATATTCCCTTGAACAAAGCCTGAGCTGATGGTGGAGTCCGAGTGAAAATATCAGCTCTTCCGAAGTGAGTTAGAGGTTTCTCCGCACCAAGAAAATATCTCCTGTGGGACAGTGGGCAGCTGGGTAACACTAGGATAACCTGTGTTTTGTCTTGTGCGTCCACCCAACAGGATTACAAGGCAGAAGAAGATCCAGCAAAATTTAAATCTGTAAAGACTGGACGTGGACCTCTGGGCCCCAACTGGAAGGTGTGAATTCCATGAGTTCAGTAACCCTATCATTTTGCTTGCCTGAAGTACAGCTGATGGGGCTTGGGACCGTAGAGATGCGTGTAAGGCAGTGAATGTGCTTCTGTAGCAGGACACAGAACTCAGCAGGTCGTATGTTCTCCTATTAAAGAAACTGGAAGTTTGATACAAATAGGACGAGTTCAAAGGAACTTCTAGAACTGTCTGGTGTTCAGCCCATGAGCTCACCCAGGGGAACTCAAGGATGAAATAGCTGAGCTACGAGCAGCAGTGCTTAACCTTTCATTTAAACCTTTGGTGTAGGAAGAGTCTAGATGGTGAATATGTTACTGTTCTTTAAAAGGGACTTGGGGTGGGATCTGTGGAGCCACGGGTATTCAAGATTTCTAGCAGACAAGCCTAGTTGGAACTGTAATAAGGGATGAAAGTACTGAACATCTGCTTGGGAAGAGTGAGTATGGTTTTTGTAAAAAGATGTGAGAAATTCTGCTTTTCGGACTTTGTGGAGTTCTTCAAAGTCTTGACCATCATGTAGATGACCCAGCTGATAAAATCTATCTGCATTTCCAAATTTTTCTTTGTTATGGACTTTGTAAAAAGACTTTTAAGGAAACTAAGTAGCCATGGCAAAAGGGTGAAGGTTCTGAAAGAGATTGATTTAATGGAGGAAAAATGGAGAACAAAAGATAGGAAGAAATGGTGCATTCTTAAACTGCAGGGAAGGGCACCAGTGGAGGTGAACACAGGCTGTTTGCATCAAACTTATAGATTCTCTAGAGAAGTTGATATTGACACAAAGAGCTATTTTCCTGGAAATGTTTGACCTGAGTCCTGGTGTAAATATCTTTATATCTTTGCAGAAGGAGCTGGGGAAGCAGACGGATTGTCCATACATGTGTGCTTATAAACTGGTAACAGTCAAATTCAAGTGGTGGGGTCTGCAAAGCAAGGTTGAGAACTTTATACAGAAGGTAAGTGAGCTCTTTGGGCAAAGATGAGGAGCTAAGGTGTGTTTCATCTCCCATCTCCTATAGTCATGTTTTCCTTTTTTAGGCATCTGCTGAGGGGAAAAAAAAAAAGATGTTTAAAAAAGAGGGGGAGGGGAAAAATAGGGAAAAAATTAAAAGTGAATAATTGATACCCTGGAAAGGGTTTTTTTGTTTTGTTTTGTGTTTGTTTGTTTTCTTTCTCTGAATAAGTTCATACCTCATGAACTGCAGCAGAATACCAGACTCAGGATTCAGAACATGCAGTTTTCTAGGCAACATCAATGTTCACGATTTGCCTGTAACTTCAGATTCTAAAGACTCCTCAGTAGTTGATAATGATAAACTACAGGGCTGCTTCTGCCAAAACCTGGGTTTGGTTGTGTAGTTCTTAAAAGAGAACTGTAAGGAGCAATGATCATGCTGCAAGATTTTAAGTATCTATAACAAAAGCCTTGAACAAAGCAGCATCTTGAATCCTTTTCTGTTTCCATGTCTCTTCAGCTGCACATTTGCTTCAAAGTAATCAAGTGGTTTTTGTTGAGATCAACTTATCAGATGCAAAATCATAACTGTAGAACTGAAGTGCCCTTCCCTAATGAAAACTTGCCAAGACCAATTGCGTACCTTTATCTAGTAATGATCTTGCCTGGCTTATCTCCTATAAAAAGGAAATAAATTGCCTGTAACTTGGACTAGCTTGTGCACATTAGTTACCTCCCCTGAAAGATTTTCAGCCCTGGAAACAAGTTTAGACTCGTTTCAAATCACTGCAAAAGGGAAAAGCAAGGTAGGTGCATTTCAGTCCTTTACATTTGCTGGCCTCTAGTGTTTAGCAAGGCAAGGGCTTTTTGAAAACAGTTTTTATTTTGATTCTGCTTTTCTGTGCTTCTTCAGTCTTACCATCATGCTTTAAGTAAACCAAGCCTGGAATGCTATATTCAATCAGAACAATATTGTCGAGTCAAAGGAAATGTCTAAGGCATTCACTAATTTGTCCAATGTGCAGGCTGCTGTCTACGCTTGGAAAGAAGTATTTCTTTAGAGATTCAAAGCTCTAGATGTTCTCCTAAAAGAATAAAACTGAGCTAGTTTCAGTTCCAGTTCTAGCAGATCTACAGAAGGGTATGTCAGGGAGCTGGTACTGTTCTCTGAGAATTGTTATTGTCTAGTTAGATTCATATAAATTGTTTTCTCATCATTTTTACATGAAAGATGATTTTTTACATCATTTTATATGACTTTACATCGTGTTTCCTCT
Organism: Nothoprocta perdicaria; assembly: GCF_003342845.1. Taxonomy (NCBI): domain Eukaryota; kingdom Metazoa; phylum Chordata; class Aves; order Tinamiformes; family Tinamidae; genus Nothoprocta; species Nothoprocta perdicaria. The sequence goes on from NW_020455755.1 coordinate 4,017,558, forward strand.
TCCTTTTTCAGCAAGAAAAGCGTCTCTTCACAAACTTCCATCGGCAGCTCTTTTGCTGGCTTGATAAGTGGGTTGATCTGACTATGGAGGACATCCGTAGGATGGAGGAGGAGACCAAGAGACAGCTGGATGAGGTCAGTGAAAAAGCAGGGCAGGGGTGGGTTGTGTAAGCAAATGTTTCCAACCAGTACGTTCAAGAGAGGAAAGACTGCTCCATTGTCCCAGCATATTGTATATTGTCCTCCTGCTATTTAGGTCATGCTGCTTGTGGTTTGAATGATTGCTGTGACTTAGTTGCTCTGGTATCTCCTTCTAATCATTATGGACTTCTCCTTCCATTTGTTTTTGAGTCAATAAATATATTGTCGCATAGGTAGCACAGAGTATGAGTGTCGGTGATTCATTTATGACTTAATCTTCTCTTAACTTTTCCCCAAAGCTGGATGAATGATCATTGGAATCCCATTTCCAAAAATCAGTTTGCTAAAACCATTCTTTAGCTCTCAAATTTGCTGTTAAGGAGATAGTAGTTCTATGATTTGAGGGTGTTTTGCACCCACCCTCACCTGGCTCTTCAGGATACTGGATTAGTTTTGCGTTTCACATTTTCATGTTTCATTAGTTTCACATTCTGCTCTTTGGCTAATGGTTACAGATTGTCAGAAGACCTGCAGCTTACCAAAAGTGGTGTCTAGATCTGCAGGTTCCCAAGAACTGCTTTGCAGTACTGAGATATAAACAAGACCTTAGATAAAGGAGATTGTTTAACGTGTTCCACGCCTACAGAGTTTGAAATAACATCATTTGCGAATCAATATTTGACATGTGTTTCCTCTTTCAGATGAGAGAAAAAGATCCAGTGAAAGGAATGACAGCTGCAGATGACTAATGTGACTTCTTCCTTGTGCACTGTAGGTATTGAGAGTTTGACAAAACTCATTGCTCTGTTTAAGACAAGTACATTTTGGACAAATGATCCCATTTGTAGTTGCTAGCAGTCAAACTGTAGTATTAATTGATAATAAACCTGTTTTACTGGTAAGTCAGTGAGTGAATTTACTGTCTTGTTTCAGAATTATTCTAAAGCAATATTTGAACTGAAAGTTGAAGTAAAATGTGTTAGAACATTTTGTGCACATCACTGCTGTTTTTATTTCATTATAATGCATGTGTCCATTCCCGTGACTTGCAAAAAAACAATGTCAGTCCATAAGGAATGAATTGGATCTGCAGATACTACCATTTTAATGCATTTCTAGAATATCATTTGTTAACAGTATTTATTAGTGGACTAAAACGTGCATCAGTGCTTACCCATCAGAGAGGAAGGACGAGAGGAGTGTTTGAAAGCTTTAACTTATTCCATGCACTTCATTATGAGCGTGTTAGCCTGGGGGATGAGGGATGTCATATTGGAGAGCATATATGAATTTGCCCTTGCTGACTAACCCCCTAAGCTCTATTCCTGCCACATTTGATGGTGACGTAAGCAGTGCTGAGAATGTTAAACCATTTTCTCTTAAATCATATAATCAGTTTTGGTTTGGACTTTGGGAGAGGGTAGGCAGGATTTGAGTGTGGGTTTTTGTCTGTTTGTTTTCTTCTTTTTAAATGTGATACTGGGAAAGTGAGTAGGGGACAAGAAAGAAAACACTGTCCATGTTACACAGAGATGAGAATTCCAAGTCCAAAACATTTCCAGGGCAGTAAATCACAGTTCTGGCTGCCCTTGGAAAGAATGGGGCCTAGCCCCGGTTTTATTAGGGACTGTTTGCACCTGCATGTGCCTTAATAATTAGTGGCTATTTGGTGATAAGAGAGGAACATGGAGGGGAAGTCTTACCATCTTCCAAATTTACTAGATAGACTTTAATCTTTTAACAAAATGTGAACTATTTAGTTTCCTCGTCATTTCCTCTAGTTTTCAGAGAGTGACTTGATGGTCTTCTCATAATTGTACCGTGGCCCCTGGAATTGCTAGGCTATTTAAGTTGCAATTTGTCAGTCTCTGTTGGAAATTTTGCTTTGGATTCGGGCTGAAACGTGGTGCGTTGGCACCGTGCTGGAGGCAGCATCTGTTAGCAGTTACATTAGGAGGGTTCACTCTGACACTTCTAGCACACTTCCAAAGTGGTTCTGAAATGTTTTCCTGTTGTCTCTCTGTTTTAGTTTGCAAGACAGTCATCAGGAAGGCCTGGGGAATCCACACGCTTGACTGATGGACCATCTCTGGATCAAGCCTTTCTATATCCAATCGGCAGGCGATTTTAAGTCTCCCTTAGCTAATTCTAGATGCCCTTTAATATTGTGAGCAAATAGACTGTCTGGTACTAAGCACTCCAATGTTAGCACGTATATGAAGGAGGTAGCTCCTTGGAGACGTGTGACTTAGAGATCGCTGTATTTACGACTCCTCCCTCCTTTCTTTTTTCATTGTGTTCAGACCAACTTCCATGTGGCCCTGTTTGATTTCCAAGTGTCATTTTTAGCTAAATTAGTCTTGTGATGTGGTGACTTAGATTTTTTTTTTTTTTTTTCCAACTGGGATAAACTGCCACCTTTGTTTCTGCCCAGCCCTTCACCATTCTTTGAAAGTCTGTTTGGAGAGGGAAACAGTCAATATTTTAGAGTGCAAAACTATTCCATAAACTTCTGTGCTCTGACCTTGCTCCCGAGGTAACAAATTTGACAGCGTATCATCTGAATGCATAATCAGGAGTAGCCAGATACAGCTCTTGGTCTGCAATGAGTACGTGGCTTCTGCACAGCAATATCTCAACTCACCTGTGCTAAGACAGAATAAAGACTGAGCAGAAGCCGTGTTGGGCAGCCCCATGCTGGGTCCTTCTGCATAGAACTGGAGTTTCAGTTCAGTGACCCCCTTGTGCTCCCTTTGGCCTCTGTCATCCTGTTGTCCTTTAGCTTTGTGTGTCAGTCTTAGAAAATCACTGTAAAAACTCACTTGACAAATGTTGCAACTTCCTGGTTCTTTCTTTGGTGAGATTTAGCATAGCACACCAAATTAAAAATATTTTGATTAATAATAATGTGATTCTCCCGGGCAAATTAGAACGTAGCAAAGCTCGTGTTTAAGTAAAGTTTTTGGTATCTGATTACCTTCAGGTGCCTGGGTCGGTGGTTCTGCTTAGCAATAATATTCTTCCCATTGCCAGACTGACTTGAAATGTGCTGCTTCTTTCTAGAGAACAGTAACTTACAAAAACCTGCAGTTGTTTTTTAGGAGACCTGCCAGTTCTTCTAAGTTACAACAGATTCTGTTGAACAATGAAATCAGCTCTGGGTATTTAATGAACTCTAACTCTTTCTGTAACTATCCTTATGTTGATATCAGCTTTAGACAATCAAATAAGCAGAATAGAATTACAAAAAAAAAAAAAAAAAAAAAAAGTGCTTTTTAAGAATATATGAGAGACATCCCCCCCTCCAGCTTCTCTGCTTATGAGTCAGGCCCAGGGTTTGACACCCCCCACAATAGGCATCACTTTATTTTCCATTTCTGTATTTGTTGGCACCAATGGAAAATACTGTATGCCAAACACAGACGTGGGTGTATCTGCACTTTCAAGGAGTGTTTCGGGCACTTACTAACACATCTGACTCCTTCAGCCCTTTCCTGCAAGCAGGAAACCCTGAAACGGCCCCAGGCCATGCTGAAAAGTACTGCTTGGGTCTGAACTGTTTTCAGCGCAAGGAAAGACAACTCAAGATCCGGAGGGAGAGGATGGCTTTTGGTTACTGGGGAGGGGGCAGTTTATCCCTTTTATTTTTTTAGTTTGTTTTTTTGCCTTACTCATGTCTAAGTGCAATAAGCTCTGAATTGTACCAGTAACTCTGGCGGGCTCTTCTCAGTGACCTCAGGCGGTTTTGCGGGGTGGGAGGGATGAGGGATTTTTAGCAAACTCACCAGGCAGAAGTAAAACAAACTTACTGTAAAACCGGCGAAGATACTAAATCTTAATCTGCAAGGCTGTTTGGGACCAGGATATTGTTTCATGGCATCTTCTCTAGGTGTTCAAGAAGTATTTTAGGAGTGTAGGCCCCACTTAATAGTTCTTTCAGTTTAAAATACTTTTAACTAAAAATTGATGCACTGACTTCTGTTTGTGTTCGTTGGTTACGTTTCGAGGGATTCTTACACTTGAGGACAACTCGAGAAAACATAGCACGTTTGTTCTTTAAATTTGTGTTATCCAAGAGGCTTTCTGGCCGATGACACTAATCGCTGTGGAAGCAGATTGTAGCATTCCACCGTGCAATCCTGTGCTGATCCTCTGTTTTCAGAGTAAGAGCTTTTACATAAAGCTTTCCTGATTAGTGGAAAAAACAGAGGGGGGGAAAAAATGCAGGAACTCCATCCCGAACTGGCGTTTTTCTCCCCTTTGCTTGCTCTGCTCCCGATTCGATCCGAAGTGAAAGCATCCCTCAGCCTTGGGATAGACGCGTCCCGTACCGGCCTGCGGCCCCCGATCCCCGCTGGCTCCGGAGGGCTTCGCACTGGGCTCCTGCCCGGCTCCGGGGCGCTGGTTGTGCCGTGACCCCCAACGCAAGCGGCTCCGAGCGCCGCGGTGCCCCCGGCACCCGCCCCTGGGTTCCCCCCCCCGCCCCACCACGTTCTCATCGGTTCATCGTGCTCTTTCCTTTGGCAACACACTTTGTAGAATGGGTTAGATGATCTCGTCGTTTCTTTAATGTGAGTTTGTGCCTTTTTTGTCTCCTAATCTTCCAATACAGGCATATTGGAAATGAAATCTAATAAAATACTAGACCGAGCTTGTACGCGTCCACTCCTTTGTTTGGAGGGCAGCGAGGTGGCCTTGGGCAGCATGGAGGGCTGCAGAAGGGGGGTGCAAAGGGGGGGTGCAAGGAGAGGGCGT
>NW_020455755.1:4022573-4041036 GCF_003342845.1 Nothoprocta perdicaria
CAATGAGCGGCGGGCGCCGCCGCTGAGGGGAGCGAGGCGCTGAGGGGAGCGAGGCGGCGCCCGGGGCTGCCCCGGCCGGGACGCGCCGAGCCTGAGGCCGGGGCTCCCGCTCCGCTCCATTCCGCTGCGCTCCCCGCGCTCCCCGGCCAGGCCGGCGGCATGGAGGCGGCGCGCTACGGCGGCGCCGGGGAGCTGAGGTGAGCGGCGGCTGCTCGGTCCCGCGGCGGCAGCCTGACGTAACGGCCGGGAATTAGCGAGACCTAATCGGCCGCGTTACGCGGTCACATGAAGCGGGCAGGAAAAGCCGCTTTTCTGGGGTGAAAGCGTCGCCGTCGCAGCGCCCGGGGGCGGAGGTCCGAGACCTGTTGCCCAGCGCAGGGCCTCGTCTCCCCTCTCTTGGCCGGGAGGGAAGAGCGCGGAGGTGTCGCTGCCTTCGAGCTCTAAGTGTTTTTATTTTATTTTTACCCTATTATTATTATTTGCATCATTACATTGTTTCCTCCTCGCTGATAAACTGCGGTGCCCCCTTGTGAGCTCTGTGTGACCTGGGGAGGCCCTTGCGTGCGCAGCGCGCGAGCCGCTTTGTGTAGCGAGGATTAAAAAAGGGCCACAAACCTCCTGTGTACCTAGAGGTGTGCTCGCCGTCGTGACGTTCTGCTACGATGACTCCGCAGCCCTAAAAAACTTCTCTGCTCTTGAGTAATGACAGAAAGGGAGGACTCTGAATGCTCCCTCTGTATGTGCTTTGCAGGACCACACACATCCCTCGCTGTTAATTCCTTCCTGCAGGCGCAGTCATAACCTGCAACCTTTAAGGGTGCCCCTCAATTTTCTTTTTTCATTTTTTTTCTGGTGTAAATTTAAGCACTGTAGTTTTTCCTGTGTTTGTATTAGTAGCGAAGGTATCGAGGGAGTATAATTTCCATCAGTAACGAGTGCTGACTTCAGTATTATTTGAGTTTTGTATCCTTGGGTCATTATCTTCAGAAATTACTAGTTGGAGAGAATTCCCAAGTGATGCATCTCTTTCTTTGAAACTAGGATGAGATCTGCAGCCAACAACCTTTTATTCTTCTAGAAATGTATTTTAGGATCACTTTGCGGTAGCTTTTGCTTAACATCAGTGTAGTCTTATAAGGAAAAGTAATTGGTGGGAAAAAGTGTGAATCACTGAACTAGTTTGGGATGCAAGGTCACTTTCTAGTTCTTCTCTGTATTTTGTGTGTCACCTTGAGCAGACCCTTGATTGTCAGGGGCCATAAAAGTGATGGGGATATTGGAGGGATTATTTAACCGTGTAGCAATGTTTATAGGGCCTCTGCACAAGAAGTGTAAAGTGAATTTGTTTTTAGAAGCTGAGATACAGAAAATCAAATCAAAAAGACAAAAATATTTGTCTTAAGTAAAGCAGTAGGTAAGTTCTGTGGCGAGCACTGGAAGCAGTTGAGTGGAGTGGTTTTGGTTCAGTTTTGGACAGAACTAAGTATTTGTACGCCTGGAAGCTGGTGATTATATTTCTGCTAACCTACCATGGAAGCACATGATTGATTCAAATCAACAATAAATTCTTTTGAAACTTAAGCTTATAGAATTAATCACATTAAATCTATTAGGAAAAAATGATTCAGTGTGTGCAGCTTTTGTAACAAGCTCCTGAGTGTGCTGGTAGCGCTGCAGTTTTTCAGCACTGCTGAACAGCACTGCATTTGTCCTGTTTGGTTAGAAGCAGCGCTGAATCTTCACGGCCCTGAAGACAAATCACTCTCTTATACTTGGGATTTTAATGCCTTAGTCCTTTGGAATATAGTTGCTCTTTCCTGAGCGAATGGCATCGTTCGGTGGCGAAGATGCCCCCCAGGATGCCGCAGCCCTCTCCCTCCAGGACCTGGAGAGCCCGCACGGCTTCCGCAGCCGCTCCGCGAGCCTCAGCAGCACGAGCTCCAGCAGCCGCTTGCACCTCCGGCAGCGGGTGGCCCAGCTCATGGCTTGTGTAGAGGACATCAGCTCAGATGATGAAATTCATGAAAAAGTGGCGCGCACGCTAGATGAAGCTTTCCTTATCTGGGGCAAGAAGCTGAAGGACAAGTGGCAAGAATTCAGGTTTTTGATAGCTGGCTTTATTTTTTATACTAAGAAACAGGCTTCTGATTGACAAGTCATGACAAAAAATCCTTGTTTTCTGTTAACAGAAATTTGGTTAGGGAGGTTAGATGCTCTTCAGGCTACTTATTCCTGTTCAAATTCTAGCATTGGTGACTTTTTTTTTTTTTCTCCATCTTCATTGTAGGCTGCACATAGTTACCTGGAATGTGGGCACAGCTTCTCCACCGCCGGATGTCACTAGTTTACTTCAGCTCAATTCACTGGGTCCAGCTATGGATATGTATGTTATTGGGTAAGTAGATGTGAAAGAAAGTAAAGAAGTTGCTCTGTAAGTTTATTGCAAAACCTGTGTTTCATCAGCTTGGGGATGGCTACACAGTGTGAATCATCTCTCAGGAGGTGGCTTGATACTATTGCTGTAGAAGATGAAGACTAGAGTTAATGACAAAGAACAGAGGTGGTTTATAGCAAGGGACTTTTCTCCCCTTTCTGAAGTTATTTCATGTGACAAAACACAAAATATCCTTTCTTTATCTAAGTACAAAGAATTAAAAAAATATTTTTGATGGGAAGCTGTCTAAAGCCAGTGTCTTTTAAAGAAATTGGTGCAACCTAATTAGGTAGAATCTGCCCTTGCGGGTTTGCATCACCTTTTAGTGAAACTGTCACCTTTTCCGATTTGGTTGAACATGTCAAGACATGTTCTTTGTTAGACCTGTGGATGAGTGAAATTGCTTGTAACTGAAAAACTGAACAGCATTAAGAAATGTGGACAGAGGTCTATCAGAATGTTGTCATTTGTGTTCTGATAAGGTTATATGAATTCTGTCAAAACGTGATGATCTAGCGTGACTAATTTTCATGTGTTCAGCTTACAGGAAGTGAACTCAAAGATCACAAATTTTCTCTCTGACTTGGCATTTGATGATCCTTGGAGCATTTTTTTCATGAATGTGCTCTCACCATTGGGCTACGTCAAGGTAACAGTTTACATCTCTGAATGTCACCACAGTGAAGAAAATTGTCTTCTCCAGTTCCAGTCAAACTTTTTTTTTTCCCCTCGGACTGATCTCTCTATATAAAGATAAATAAAATAAAGCAGCCATTGGGAATGTTAAAAAAAAAAAAAAAAGAAAGAAGACATACTTCACCTTAGTACAAGTCCTTGCTTATAAGCATTTAAAATATAGCCACAGGATGACATTCAGGCACTGTATAGTGTTAAAATGAAATCCCTGTGGAATGCGTGGCTGACTGGATTCCTAATTTATTAAAGCAGAGCTTAGGATGCACTAATGAATGGATGCTGCCACCTAATGGTTTTTGGCAAGTCTTAATTAGCACTAATAAGAGGAGAACCAGGTCACTGACGTGCCTTCCTGGCAAGCCAGGTCAAAATCAAAATGGGCACCTAGGAGAGCCAGCTTTCCACATGACTCCTTGCATAAGCTCCATTAAACGGAGGAGCAGTTGCCTGTTCTGTTCTGCAGTGAAGTTGGGTGTAGAGGTGTAGTTGAGGTTGGGTGTAGTCCTCCATGGGATGTTTTCTCTCTTCACTAACAAAATCTGTTCTTAAAGCATTAGGTTGTTGGAATTAGATTCTTTTCATCATAAGCAAGGTCTTGTTTTTGTCTGGGAATGGTTTTTCCTTTATTTGGCTTTACATATTGGTTGGATTAATAAGAGTCCCAGCAAAAGAAGCATCCGTTGTGTTTTCACACATAGTGAGGGCCTGCAGAAGGAGGTTTTATACTGAACTGTGCATCTTGAGTTAATTCTGCACACACAAAGAATAACATACCAGTATCTTAATGCAGAAACAATGTCTTACATGTTCCTTAATCATTTTTGCTTTGGAAGCAGTAAATCCAGATTCAGTAAATCCAGCAGATTCAGTAAATCAACTTTTACGGGCATTGAAGCAGGAGTTGCTGCTGTTTATAGCTAGTAACTTCTGCAGATCTGCAGATGCCTACAAGTAGCTCTTGTGGTTTTTAGACATTTCTATTGGTTTTCAGAACAAATGGATATGTGCTGAAAGTTGGGGGGTTTTTTTGGTTTTTTTTTTTTTTTTTTTTTTGGGTGTTTGAGGATTCGTAGATTTGTGCTATTAAGATCATGGATGAAAAATCAAGGATTTGTCTCTTAGTGCATGGGATACTTAAAGATAGAGACAATGGGCTGGTGAAGCAGACAAAATAAAAAAAAGACTTGTAAAGAGCTGTATCAACAAATACTCATGTGTTGAGGTCACCTTATATTTGTAATCCCTGGAAGTGACCCTGTCTGTCTCTGTTTCTGTTCCAGCTCTCCTCTGTTCGCATGCAGGGATTGCTCCTTCTGATCTTTGTGAAGCACGTCCACCTGCCTTTCCTACGGGACATTCATACCCAATACACACGCACAGGCCTCTATGGATACTGGGTAAGGAACTGTCTGAGACTTGGTTGCTTTGCTTATGTGGTGCTTATGTTGGTGTGTGCCTCTAAATGGGTTTATGATGGGAGAGAGAATGTTTGGTTTCCTTAGTAATGAATTAACTGACAAACCGTATGAGTCGTGCCTAATCCAATCTTGTATACAAGTGCTGCACAGACTGTAGTATTTCCACAGTTTATTAGCTGAAATAAATTATTACTTTCTTGATGCTTATTTGGATATAAATGAACATGATTACGTCCTAAATAGCAAGACTAAAAATGGAATAGTTGGTGTTAATAATTGTATTTGCAAGTATTGATCATAGTTTCAGATATTCAGAGAATATTGTTGACCTTTCCTACCAGGGGAACAAAGGAGGAGTTGCCATTCGCATGTCCCTCTATGGCCATACTGTTTGTTTCATGAACTGCCATTTGCCAGCTCACATGGAGAACACGGAGCAGCGGTTGGATGACTTTGAGAAAATTCTGGAAATGCAATTTGAAGAAGAGAATATTCCCAGTACTCTGGATCATGAGTGAGTTGTACTGACCCTGCTTTGTGTATATAGTTTTTTTGTCTATTGTACTCTCTAAATCTGTGGCGTTCTGCACTTCAGACTTTTCTTAGATCACTTTTATGTCATTCAGTGTGATTTCTGAATGTGAGGAGAGCAGACTGGAAATGGTAACATCTTCCCACGTCAGATTACACTGAATTTATTAGCACATCAAGTGCAGATATCATGGAAACATGAAGATTGTTAGAAGATAAAGCCCGTGTATATGCAGAATATTTCTGATTGCTGGGAATTGTTTTCTTTCTCCATGTATTTGTGTAAAGATTTGAGTTGTGTTTTGAACTATTTTTGTTCCCGCTGAAATTCTTGGATCTGGTTGAAGGCTTCTTGGCCTTTACTTAATTGATAATTTCTGTAACTATATGAATTATACATAATTCTGATGACTTTTTTTTTTCTTTTAAGCATTCTCTTTTGGTTTGGAGATCTAAACTTCCGAATAGCAGATTATGGCATTCATTTTGTGCGAGAATCGATAAATAACAGACGTTACAATCTACTGTGGGAAAAGGACCAGGTATGTTGACTTTTCTTGTTTTTTTTGAATACAAACACAACGCATTAGTTAACAATGTCTCTTGTATTTCTCTTTTCTATTTAAGAAAAACAAATTCAGAGTAGTTTTGAGCTGGAACAGGTCTAACTTTGTTCACAAACATCTTTGTCAAAAACATCATAATTAATTGCAAACTTGCTCTTTTTTAGTTTCATGGTAATTTCAAGTGCTCATGTATGACTGAAGCTTTCAGTGAAGTTCCATGGCGAGCGAATGGTTCCATACCTTGACTTAGTCTCATTTTTCTTTATCTAGTAATTAGCTTTTAAAAGATAAGGTGATGCTGGAGTTTGTTTTGTGTAGAACTGCTACAGAGATTCTCAACTGGCCGTATCATCTGTCTAGCAGTAGCAAAGTGACCTTCTGTGTTTTTTTTTTTTTTTTTTAAATATTTTGTACTTACTGAAAGGTTGGGTTCTATTTGGACTATGCTCTCAGCTCCTTTTCTGAATATTCTTCAAGCTTTGTTTTTTAAATACTGCTTTTAAAAGCTATTCTTTATATAAACATCATTTCTGCAGTTAAATATGGCGAAGAAGAAGGAAGCATTTCTTCAGGATTTCATAGAGGGTCCTCTGCAGTTTAAACCTACCTACAAGTTTGACCTTTATTCAGATGTATATGATACAAGGTAAAAGCGCAGTCAAGATGTGTTTAAGACATGAAATATTAGAGTGAACCTGGTGCTCGAGTAAATATCACTTTGCACAGCAAACCTAAGCTTTCCTTAATTTACGAGTTAACTGAGGCTGCTGAACTCTTATTCCATGCTCAAATCTGAGTAAATGAATGTTTCCGCTGATTGTGTGAGGGAAGTAGCAGTGGCTGAATCACCACAGCTACTCTTTATTTATTTATTTTTATTTGGAAGGAATAATTTCACAGAATAAGATAGCACTTGTTGAAACGTTCATTTTTTTTTCTTCCTAATATCTGAGTTATGTTTTGCTCTGACTGTAAAGTTTATTGTTAAATATTAATCGTGCTTCAATGGAAGAATAAGCTCCTGGCCAAACAGGGGTTTTGTACTGATGTTTTTCTTTATTTCCAGAGAACAGAAGTCCCTGTTTTGGTTTAAGTAAGAAGAAAATTTTCTGGATTTCCTAGATTTGTAAATATTTCTGAATCAAAACAATGCACCTCCTGAGCTTTGGATTTGATTTTTGTGAAATATTTGAAAATCAGATAATAGCTGATTTTCTTCAGGGATTTTTTTGAACCTATCTGAAAGCTGCAGTGTGATCTCCTCTGCTGTTGCACGATTAGGTAAATTCACTCATTCGTATCCGAAGACTTGCAGTCTAAGTATGAACAAATATAAAGGGAGCAGCATAAATCCAGTTTAGAGTTATGAATGCTATATGCATCCTGCTTTTAAAGCTAGCAGAGGTGATTTGGGTTGTTTGGAGGGTGACTTCAAGTCACTTGGGGTCTTCTAAGCATCCTTGCCAAGTTTGCTTTAAATGAAGCACACGGTAATTTGTTATCTCTGATGCCTTTTTTTTTCTTCCGGTTTGGCTCTGAGGTTCTTCTTTCCCATCTTATGCACCATTTTCTCTGAAGTAGCAAGTGTATTAACTTAAGCTGTTCTTTTGATATTTTCTTGCACAGCAGAGCAGACATATGGCAGCTCATAAAGATATCTGTCGGTTTATATAATTACTGAAGTAAGTGGGATATGGCCCCTCAGTCATTTAAAATCTTTCCACCTTATTATAGGTGAGTCAGAACTATATATGGGAAGGGGTAAAAGAAAAAGCATGTTGAGCATTAAACTAAATGACATTTCCAGATTACGATGATTTTGACATTCAAAGTTACTAAACTGACAGTTTTCCTTACACATCCTGCTCATTAACCTTTATAATTCAATCCAGTCCATTCTAATTCCTCTTCCATAGGGTATGATCTTTTCTCCATTTCAATTTGAAGTGATACATCCATACAGAGGGTTGCTGTTAAGTCTTCTTCCCACTACAGAGAGAACCACGAAAGGCTCATGTCTTCTGTTGTTATTGATATGGTATAAAAGGAAACTCTGAATTATGATTGCAGTTTGATGTATAGCACAGTTGCAGGCTACAGACTTTTTCTTCATTGTGAGATTCACAGCCTTTTCTTATGAGGCAACAGTAGCTTCTCTGGTAAAGATTTGAGGACTTTTAGATAAAACATTGCTGTGTCATCTCCAATTAGTATAATCTACGTAAGTTTGACCAATTTTAGTTATTAAAAGCAATTTGTTCTAAAAAAAAAAGTTTTGAATAAGGAAGTAAATGTCATTCAGATTCTTTCTGCATCCTTCTTAAAAGTTATGTCCCTTTTCTGAGAACGACTGTGTTCAAAGTCTGAGTCAGATCATGTATTATCTCATTGTTCTTGCATGTTTTTATAGTACGTTTTAGGAGAAAGTATCATTTCCTGTAGAAAACTTGACTAACCCATGGGAATGCCCCTTCTTCTCTTCATTTTACTCCTCTCTTTCAGAAATCTGTGAAACTTACCTCCTATAAATGGAGCTGAGTTCAAATTAAGGAAACCTTGGTTGTAAAGCATGGTAAAGAGCTGTAAAATGAAGTTTGGATGTGATTGCTTTCTTACATTAATACATGTACTTGAGAATCTTAACTTTGAGTAGTTTTTACACAGTATTCTTAGCTCTTCGGCAGCTTTTTTTTTCTACTTACTTCACTTTTATCTTGCACTCTTACAGTGAGAAGAAAAGAAAGCCAGCTTGGACAGATAGAGTTCTTTGGAGAGTGAAGAATCTCTGCCAGCATACATCAAAAGAAACTGAATTACCTGAAGAAGAACAGACAATATCTGTTACTTTGAATAACTATATCAGTCACATGAGTTATGGCATCAGTGATCACAAACCTGTTACAGGAACTTTTGGGCTTGAGGTGCTGTCTCGCCTTAACTCTTTAAAGCTAGTGTGTTTTATTGAGCCATTTTTCTAAACTTTGTAAGTATTTGTAAGAATAACTGAAAGAATAAGAGCTGGTTTACTGTAAATCTTGATTTTTATTCTAGGTGAAGCCTCTTTTGTCAATTCCTTCTGTCATATTGAAACCTGAGGGTGAATGGAGTGCTGAACATGATGTTGTAATCAGTTATTCTGCAGTGCCTGAGTTCCCAAGCAGTACTTGGGACTGGATTGGACTTTTCAAGGTGATGTTACCAGTACATCATAGCTCTTTACTGGAATGAAGATGGTGAATGTGACAGGAAGAAGTGATTTATTGTGATTTTTTACAAACCTCCTGTATCCTTGGTAGCTGGTACTTTTGTATGCTGAGAGTTTAACTCCATGCAGAGGCAGATGCAGGACTTTTCATTCTGTGTAAGATGTTCTGCTAAGTGCAGCTGGTGATTTAAACAAAATGGTATGTAGAAGCTATGGAAAAGAATAGTCCTTTCCAAATGCCTGCAGTTCAAAGAGCTCTCAAAAAGAGAGCAAAAATAGGAGGAGGTCAGCAGAAGGATTAAAAAACAGAGCATTTACATGTTCTCGAATACCAAAGGTTCATACGTGCCCCCAAAATGTTTTGATTTTTAAAATACTATGTTTTAATTAGACCTTCGGTGAAATAGCATGTCTCTCATGGCTTTTGAGTTTTCTATGTGAGATGTGTTGGTCCTTCAGGGAGTTGACAGTTTGCAACTTCCTTTGCAGGTGACGTTCAAGCATGTAAATGACTATGTCACTTACGCTTGGGTAAAAGATGATGAGATTTCTTCTAACAATGACAGCAAACAAGTAAGCCAATTATAACTTCTGAAATAGTAGCATTCAGGGATCCATTTGTTCCATTTTTACTTTGTACTTTGGTTCTGCATCCCCCCTTTTTCCCCTTGCTATTTTTCCTTTATTTTTGGGTAACACAGTGTATTTTCTCAGGTCTGAATGTATTGATGAATTGATCATTTGTTCCTTTCTAGTAGTGATTAACTAAAGCAATTAAAAAACCTAAACTGTTTTGGCAGGGATTTCTAAGAACTGCAAGATTTTAGGGTAGTACAAAACAGAGGTTAGTTTTGCTCAGCTCTTAGCTAACAGTTTGTTGCCAGCAGGAGGCAGTTCAGCTCCCTCTGTCTTCCTTGATCGATCTTGCTGTTTCCCTGGAACAACTGTGACTCTTTTTCTGACTTCTTGCTGAATAAATTTAGTTTACTAACATGGTGAACAGTACTCACTCTTCCACCCTGGCTTAGTTTTCAGATAGTCTAATGGGTTGTATCAGTTCCCCTCCTCTCTCTATAGGTCTGTCTGTCCCTTGGTTCAACTTCTCAATTAAACAGGAAAAAAATAGCATACGTGTGTGCACAGGCAGACAAAACGTGGCCGGTATTCTAGAATAATTCTGCCCGGGTAGTTTTCTGTGGAGTCATCTGATCTCCAGCATGCGTGGAAGGGGATTACAAAGAAATATCTCACCCTCTTTCTAAAGTAGCAACCTGGTTGGTTGACTCGGCCAGAGTATGTAGCCTTATCGTGAAGTTTTTAAGGACATTCCTAGGCATGGGTATTTCCCTGAGATGTGAATGAAGTAATAGCATTAAATTTGTCTTCTTCTTTTCAAAATTATGTTTAAAAATGGCTTACTTGTAAATTCTGTATTTATGGTGCTATGAATGAATTTTTTTTGTGAATTGCTTTCTCTGTGGAAGTAATCCCTTGCCTATATTTTTTTCTTGTTTACAGGTTTACATGAATGCTGAAGAAATACCTAATATGGGAGGAGAATTTGTGCTTTGTTATTACAGCAATAATATGCAGTCAATAGTTGGTGTCAGCCAGCCTTTTCAGGTATTTTCAGTATTTTTGGAAGCTTTGATTAATGGTATTTTTATTTCTTTTGCTTTCATATGCATCTGAACATAGGTGTGTGCAATTTTGTTAATACTGGGGGAGATTACAGCAGTAAAAACAAGAATTATATGTGCTGACTAACACCCAGTTAAAAAATGCTGATATGCTAAAAGTAGCTGTTACAGCAACACTTTCTTGTAATGAAATAAAGCAGGTTAATTTCTCTCAGGTTTCATTTTTGGAACTTCAATCTCTGTCAATTTCTGTCAAAAAGTTGGCAGCTTTTTTAACTACGTTACTACCTTTATATATCATACATGAACCCTTAGTGCTCCCTCCTATGGTAGTCACACAGAAGTGCTTTCTGTATGTTTAGATGCTTACATTTGAGAAAGAAGGAAGAGCTGACGCTCAAATTGGCTTTTTTGGGTGTTTGCTTGTTTGTTTTAAAGGATAACTTAATCTGGATAAACTAGCTGAAGTGACCAGTCGTTGCTGCTTTTACCCAAGCACTTTTTTGCCAAAATCTTTTTTTGTGTGTGTGTGCATAATTTTCATGCTGAGATGATTGTGCTAATGTGTGCTAGATTAATTTAAATATAACTTTCTTGCTATTCTTGGGTAAAGGGGTTTTAAGAGACTCTCAAAGTCTACTTAAGTACTGAAGATTACTAGGCTGGTAAAACTCAGTGATACTATTCATACTTAATGCATTAGAGAAAAAAAGTTGCAGAGTCCAGTGTTTCAGCTGTCTCCAAGCATAAGATGTCCCACAAACGCTGGAACACACTTGTCAGTGGTATGTGGATACAAAGCACTATAGGAATATGAGAAATCATGTTGGTTATTAGGAATGCCTTTCTTTTTTCCATGACAGTTAATGTTTTGATATCAGAATTTAATGTTTTGCTATTATCATTTTTTTTTAAGCATCATACTTGTTGAGTAGAGATAGCGATCGTATCAGGGAGTATGTAGGACATCTTTATCTAATGGTATACTGACAGTATAGAGCAAATGCAGTGTTTCTGAATGTTTGTGCTGCGTTTAATGCTTTTTCAACTTAATTTCTTCTAGATTCAGCCAAACAGAACATTAATAGGAAAGGATCTGGCACAGGAAGAGTTCAGTTGGATGCGAAAACCTGACAATCTGGAATCACATAACGAATTCTGAAGTCAGAAAAGGCTTTTTCTAGTCCTCATTCAGGAGTCAGAGATGACTGCCTTCTTTCTCTTAGTAATTATAGGCGTTTCTTCTTAGAAGATGAAGTCAGGTAGTGCAAGGGTCCTACAGGTAGGGCTGTTTAGAAACTTTATAAGCTCATAGAAGATAATGTATTGTGGAAACAGGTGTTTTTATTGTTACAATGAGAGTAACTCTGATGTTCCACTGGATGGGAACTGTAAAAATAGCACCTAACAAGCAGACGTTTGTAATTCAGTGACTCAGCTTACAAGTAAGTTGCATTCCATAACAGATTTTGGACCTGCTCCTTTTTTTTTTTTTTCCAGAGAATATTTTATTAGTGATATGCTTCAGAGTTGTAATCACTTAATTGCTGATGTTTGAGTTTAACTGAAGTTATTTTTAAAAGTATTTATTAGATACAGTTATCTAGCTTATTTTAATCTTTTATTTGACTTTTAAATGTAAGCTAATTTGTAACCTTTTGAGAAACACATGTGACAACAGGTCCCATGAAAACAAAATTTTTAGAGCATGTAAGTTCTCCTTTGGTAATAGAGTCCTTTTTCTTCTGCCTTACTTCTCACTTACAATTCTTGCAGGATTTTCCATCTGTAATTCTTCCAGAATTGATATATCAGTTCAGCAATTGATATATAGTGATATATCAATCAAAATACGCTTTTTCTGATTTTTTTGATTCTTCTTTTATAAAGTAATTTATATAACAATTTGTCTGTTCCCTTTCTCTCTTTGATTGAAAGATAAACACATACTAGTTAATGATTTGGAGTTAAACTAAGATCACACCTTTCAGAGAGATATGTCTCATGTAAAGAAATGATTTAGTATAGGTTAGCAGAGAAGTTCAAAAAGCATTTGAGGAAGAACTGGGCGATTATGGCAATATCCTTGTTTTCCCCTGTCATGTTGTATTTAGAAACTTAAAGCCATATTTAAGTATTTCTGTGATGGCATTTTGCCACATAAATAATTGCTACACTTACTACAGAGACCACATGATTTATAAATAGAGAATTTAAATGGAACAAGCTCTTTCTTATGGCATAATCCATGCTACCAAAAACTATAAGTCTCTTCAGTTTATAGTAATCAGTCCGCAAAATTTCTTTTTTTTTCAGAGGTGCTTCTACTTAAATGTATCTTCTACATTTGGGAGTGGAGATAGAATGATAAAGATCAAATAACTTAAAAAAAAAAAAAAAAGTCATTAGCTTTAGAAGTGGGTTTGTTTGATGAGGAAGTAGAGATACCTGAGAAGGATTGGAAGTAACTCGGTAGCTCTGAATGTTCCTTGGGATCTGAGGCTGCAGTGCTGAGCAAGAGCACTGGTTAGTCTCCCATGTTCTAGATACAGCTTTCAACAGCCTAACATGCGTGATAAGTAGGTTTAGGAACTAATCACTGCACTGTTGGTTTGAAAGGAAAATAGAAAATTCAGCTCAAATGAAAGAGAGAAGCAGAGAACATTGATGTGTGTTTTGGAGTGTTGCCTGGGGACTGAATGGATTCCTTTTTGCTCAGGTTCTCAAAGTGTTGGTTGTTCTTAGGATTTTTTGACAAGAAAGAGAAATGAGCACTCTGTGATACCTGTTTTAGATAAATTTCTGGGGTTTAAGAGTCTTTAACTCTGTTAGGGTTTGCACTCTCTACAGATTGTTTACTTTTGTTGCAGTTTGAAGTTTAAGAGCACTTAGCCTGTAAAGTTTAGCTTTATCTTAGCCTAATGTTTGGTGTTGAGAATGGTTTCTGATTGTCCACAGTGATGGCAGGTTTAGTTCAGTGCACTGATTCAATCTAGCTTGATGCTGACACCTAGTAGTCTTATTACACTTTGGAGCAATATTGAAAACCCTTTTCATATTTGTACCAATCTTGCAAGACTTTCTTTTGTACTAAAGCTTTCAAATACTTTACTTTCCACGGCAATTACATCTTGAGATAAATCCCTCCTAAACTTCAAATAATCTGCAGTTTTTGAGTTCTTGCTCCGCTTCTACTATTACTTGTGTGATTGTATTACGTGTTCCATGCAAGGAGATTCCAGCGGAGGGCTCAAAGCTGAAAGAATTGTGGTCTCTGAATTCCAGACTGCAGCTGGTGACATAACTATGGACCAAGATCCAGTTTCTTCTAATCAGGGTGCATCTGCCATTCAGGAACGGCTCAGAGGGGGAGCCACACAGCCACGCAGGGGCACTTTACATGGGCAAGAAACCTAAGCTCCTTAATGTTGCATGGGAACCGAGAACCTTCTCAGGCCCTGGAGATAGAAGCTGCATTTTGTAAACTAATCCTTTGCACCACAGGACTGCACTGCAAATGCCCACAGCAGCTGTGATTAAATCTGCCTGTGCGTAAGAAAGACACCGCACAAAACTGTCGCTCCCTTCTTTCATCCTGTGCACACAGTAGCACCCTTAAATATTGTTTACGACTGTTACCTATGGTAGCTTTTCAAAGTATTCCATGACCTGTAAAATATAATTTCTGATGAAATTTCTCTTTCTTAAAACACCTTTAATTATGTGTTATAATCACTGGAAATGTTTTTATTCCCATGCTTTTTCTTTTCCTGTACCACCGAAATAAATCCTGACCGTGAATTGTTCGACATGCTTCTGTTAATCTGAGAAAGATGAACTGGGGATAAGAGGGGGGATTCATCCCACACATAGTAGCAATTCTCCATTTAATTTTCGTATTTTTAAAATGCAGATACATTTGCATTCTAAAATACAAATCAGTAGTAATATGTCTTGGATTGAAAAGCACAGGCCAAATACAAAATAGATTTTCTTTTAAACAAATAGAAGTCTTTCATTTAAATGAGTTTTAGCATTTAATGAACCTGAGTGATACAAACTTCTGTTTTGATTTTTTTTTTTTCCTTGAGAAAAGATGTCTCAATACACTGAAATATCAGTGTGTTTTGATTGTAGGGAATAAATAGCTCCTCTTGCCTTCACCCTCCCTTGCAAAAGATACCGCAATAATATTGAATTCTGGAGTGCTTTTTTTTTTTTTTTTCCCCCCTGCAGGAAACTTATATTTTTAAACTGAACAAGCACTTTATTGCAGTGGATTGAGCTTTGTTCCATGCAAGAAGGAGATGCTAATATTTGCTTTCTCTAAAGTATTCTTTCTTCTCTATTGCACTGCTAATTTCCTTCTCATTTACTGAGATATTCGTTTGGTTGAGGAGATTTTGGTATTTTCCTTTGTAAAAACATTTAAACCATCCAAATTACCTTTTTTCATTTTATTTCTAAAAGCAGGTTCTTCCAAAGACTCTTTTTCATGAGTTGCATGCCCTGAAGTTTTCTTGTCTTTTTGATAGATCTATTACACTACATATCAAAAATATTTTTGTTTTATATAAACGTTATATCAATTCACTTCCATCAGAATGTAACTCCTCATAATTCCTCGCTGTTGCTCATGATTTATTTTAAAATAGGAAAGACATCTACCAAGGCATGTTAGCCAATACAACCGTCTTTAACTTCCATATAGGATATTTCTGATTTGCAGCTAACCGCAGGACATGTAATGTATCTCTGCACACAGATAGTACAGCTCCGTGTAAACAGGAAATATTTCCAAGATGTCTTGCGTGTTTGCTAGACCCTAAAAATACACTTTGATAAAGACTATTGTTTCTACTACCACTGCTTCCTTCTCTGTTCTTGGACACTAAGTGACACTCAGATGAACTTGCCTTAATATATTGCAGTGGAAAGGCCAGTCCAACAAAGCTTGAATTAGGTTTTCCTTGAGGAAGGAAATGATATCTTTTTTTTTTTTTTTTTTTTTTTTGGGGGGGGGGGGAGAAGTCTGCATTACTACCAGGAATATATCCGATGATCCTTTCCATCCTCGTCCATCCTCAGATACAGGAAATTCAGTATCCAAATGTGATCTCCAAGGGTTCTTTGTACTCGTTGCTATATAAATGCCAACAATATTAACAACTTTTTTATCTACTATTTTTCCCCCTAATACCAGACTTAGAATGGAAAAATATTCTGTGGAAAGATGGAAGTTTTTGAGGCCAGTTGGCTATTTTATCTTCATATTCTTTAACTCTTTCCTCACAGCCAAGGTCAGACATTAGAGTTTTGTCATAAACAGTCCTACAGAGTAAGTTACTCCTTGTGTGGCTGCTCTGTTCAGCCATAGTAAATAGCTGAACACACAAAGGATCCGCTTTAATGGGTGACTTCGCTATAGTAAAGCTCTTCAGTTGCCCTTAAGCCAGAATTTGCTAGTTTTTTTTCTCTCGTGTCCATCGTAGGAAATCTTGTACAGTGCAAGGCAGTTTATTTTTTTCCCCTGGTTAGCTACTCAAGTTTTTATCTCTACAGGACTTTGAAGGACTTCCTGTAGTTACCATGTGAGCAAAAGGCAATTTTTTTTTATTATTCTTCCTCTTTAAACCAAATACATGGGAGTGCAAGATGAGGCACTTTTCCTACATGAAACCTCGGGGTAGATTTGTAGTTTGCCATGAGAGTCTTCCGTGCTAATACCTATGAAACGGCATCCGCAGCAGCTCGACTTTCCTGAGTCTAAAATGGAACATCAACAGAATTTTACAGCAATAAACACAAACATAAATTTAGGTTTCTTGGAACCGTCTTGACACATTGTAGCTGGTGGAAACTGGTTCTTGAACTTGATTGTTCTTCCAGCTCACACTTGCACTTAGTATAAATACAGGGGTTCAGCTCTTCCTCTCATGACAGGG
Source organism: Nothoprocta perdicaria (assembly GCF_003342845.1). Taxonomy (NCBI): domain Eukaryota; kingdom Metazoa; phylum Chordata; class Aves; order Tinamiformes; family Tinamidae; genus Nothoprocta; species Nothoprocta perdicaria. The sequence goes on from NW_020455755.1 coordinate 4,039,009, forward strand.
ATTGCACCTAGCGAGAGGCTCTCCCGGCCGCTCTGAATTCTGCTGCCCTTGAAATTGTCTGTATAAAGCGGAGAGATTTGCCAGGCTAAGCCTTGTAAAGATGGAATTGCAGATTGAGCTTATTCCTACAGGAGAAATCATCCGTGTGGTCGGTCACAATGAGCGCAAGACTGTAAGATGCCTCTTTGTTGTTCCCTCTTTCTATCTAATACAGTCTTATTTATGAGATAACTAACTTGGTAACTGTGTCCTCACATGATAAATTGAGAAGGGGAGAGGCTTCTACAGTACTAATCGTTGACATGATTGTAGTCATGTTTTAAAGAATTTTCTTTCACTACAACTAGGAGCAAATTTTAATATTAAATGATTGGGAGTTTAGAAAATGATTAAGGTGTTTTCCATGTAAACTACTACATGATCTTACAGTCACCACAATCAGCAGTTGCTGTCATGACCCAGTAGTGTTGACTGTATCGGAAAATTGGAAGAACCTTCAAAATAAAAAGGCAGGGAAGCAGTTTTGGAAAAGAGCACCTTGATCCTCCTTGGTTGTCTGTTTTGTCATTGGATTCATGCTTCGGATGTCACGCAGAAGCTCTTGCCTTAAAAGTTTGGGGGTAGAGGAACAATCAAAGGGACAATAGTGTCATCTTGCTGAATTGCGTTTACTGTTGTGGCTGTTTCGCTGAGTTAGGGACAGGACTTTGTATGGACGCGTATAAATGGGAAATCTGGGCGAGCTGTTTGTTTCCAGTTTGCCATGGCAGTGTTAAATAGTTCAAAAAGATATAGTACTTCTCTAAGAATAGTTTCAAGTTCCAAGGATCGGAATGAGTGGTGGTTCTCTGTGATTTGCTGTAGAGTATTTTCTGCTTGGATCTATACACTTTTAATTAAAAGAGTTTAAAGAGAAGAAACAATTGAAAACATCTTTAAATCCCTCTTATGTTTAAAAGTCACAAGTGTGTTTTTTCTTCTGCTTGCTAAGGCTTCATTTTCTGAATATGAAATTACGATTGTTGATTATAGCTAATAACACAATTCATTGCGCTGAGGGGTGAATAACTCACATTAAAAGAAAACCATCCCATTCCATAATTACTCCTCCAATATGCATAAACTAGTACTTAATGCACAGCCAAAAAAAGATGCAATAGGTTTTAAAGCTGCTTAAGCAATCCTGTCACACCTAAATGCCCGTGTGTATTCATGTCCCTGTCTCTTTGCCATAGGTCCTTGAAAAGTGTTTAATAGCCCTCCTCCTGGTAACAGCAGTGCGGTGGGCAGAGCCAGCCTGGCCCAGAGCACCCCTCTGTGCGCAGTGTCTCCCGAGTAAGTAACCTGAAACTCGGCCTGAAAAGTAGCTAAGACATTTGCTGTGTGCATTACCCAAGTGTTAGGTAGAGCCGCGTTATTTCCAAAAAAAAACCATCGTCAGGAGATGCGATAGTTGCCACTCGGCCGTTCTTTGGTTTCCAGTGAGCACTGCGGGGAGGTTACGGCCGCCTTGCAGCAAAGCAGACGGTTCCGGCCAGGCTACGTTGCCTTCCCCACTGGGAGCTTCTTTCAGAGCTTGCCCTCTAAAACTGGGGGAGAGAAAAGCTCTAATTAAAAAGTTAGAAATACTCATTAGCAGCACGGAGGAACGTCGCTTGGAGAAGGGCACGGGGCATGTGAAGAGCTGCAGGTGCTGCGGGAGTGGCTGGGGAGGAGCAGCACGTGCTGCCCCGTGCCGCTTGCAGCCCGAAACGCCTCCACCCGTTGCGGGCCGGGGCGCACCGCTGCTGCCGTCGCGGCCCCGCGGCGTTCAGCCCGTTGGGCGCGAGCGCGAGGTCCCCCTCGCTGTGCTGCAGAGCTGCGCTTTGCCGGAGCAACTCGGCCTGCCCTGCACCCGCAGGCCCTGCCGCAAAGAGGCGGCTGCGGCGCTGCCCCTCCAGCAGCAGCAGCGACGGCCTCGCCTGGCGCTTTAGCAGCTGCGGGCCGGGCCGGGCCGGGCCGGGCCGGGCCGGGGCCGCCCGCGGCGCC
>NW_020455755.1:4041235-4070750 GCF_003342845.1 Nothoprocta perdicaria
GCCCCCCGCGCGCCCGGCCCGGGCTGCGGCCGCGCCACCGGGCCCCGACGTGAGCGGCGTGCCCGGAAACTCTCCAATCCGCCCCCCGAAAAGCGGGAGCCTCCCCCGCGCGGCGGGACCCCCGGCCCGCCCCGCAGATGCCCCCGGGGGCTCGGCGGGCGCGGGGCCCCGGCCCACGCCGGCAGCGCCGGGCCCGCCCGTGGCGGCGGAAGCGGCGCCGGACCGGACCGGGGCGGGGGGGGGGTTGGCGCGTGTGTCCGGCCCTGGCCTCTGAAATGCCCCGTTTTGGGGCGTTTCGCCCGTTTGCTGGCCGCGTGGCGCTCTCCTCGGGTTGCACAGGTGCCTCCGAAGCGCTTTCCTCAAGGCCGGTGGCGAAAGTCGCGTTTGCAGGTGATTCTCCCAAGGGTGCCCATGTGCTGCGCTGGTTTCTGTGCCCGCCTTGCCCCTTCCTAACAAACTCCGGCTTTATTGGGCAGGTGGGAGTGATTTTGGCAGAGAACCCAACTCTGTGCCGGACCCATCCTAGTCTAGTGACTTGAGCATTCAAAGTATTAACCCGGTTCTAGTTGCTTCTTGTATTGCTTTGTAGTCTTGCTTTGTGTATTTTGAGGGGGGCTACAGAAGGAAAATAACTCTGGGATACAGTGTGGAGCTCCATGCGGTATTTAGGCTCCCCAAGACTGTTCCCGGAGTCCAAGAGCTTCTCCACAACTTCTCAGAGGTGCCAGCGGTCTGGGTTTAGTGAGTGACAAATGAGAAAATTTGCTTGGTTGGCGGGACAAGCCGTGAAAGCAGAACCACATCTGAGAATGGCTTGGAAGGGAAGCGTTCTTCTTTCATCTCCTTTTGGAGCAATGGATAATTACCAGCTGTCAACACCTTCTGAAAAGTGTTTTAGAAAGTGCCCGAGGCGCACAGAAGTGATGAGTTCTTAATTCTCACTATAGGCCCTGGTGGGGCAACTGCTGCTCCGACATCTGAGGGGTTTTCACTTGTGATGCTGGATTATAATCGTGGGGTTTTGCCTGGGTAAATGCAAATGTTGCCTTCTGCGCTGTGGCCAAAGGGGTGCTAAGCTATAGGCATCCTGCACCTAACGTATCCTGTTGTAAAGGGTGTATGTATATGTATCTTTAATATCTGAATCATCATACAGTAAGGGAGTGAAGGATCCTGTGTGACTCAGGACTCCAGACTGTGCAATTTTTGTTCTTTGTTGTACTTTGCATAACAAATAGTGAAGGAACTTCCGTGGCTTCAGACTCTTGTGATTTCAGGTGGTGTTTTCTCTTTCTTTATTTTTTATTCTTTTTTTGTTTTTATTTTTTTAAGAATTAATAATATATATACAAGAAACAATGTAGATCCTAACAAAATTGTTTGAGCTGAGTAGAATTTCTTTTTTTCTTTTTTTARTTTGATCTAAGCCTAGATGGACATGTGAAAACTGAGGGCTTAGGATGCTCATAACAGATCAAATACAGTGTTTCTGAGAATTAGTTCAAACTTTATGGCCTCTATGCAAAGGTAAAATAACTTCAGTCTTATTCTAGTGGCATCCAAGCAACAGGAATTGCTCGTTTGCTTTGTGGTGTAGCTTTTTTTGTGCTGAAAGTGCTGTACACTTTCTAGGAAGTGAACAAATTCCTCTTCCACCATCGAAAGCAACCTGCACCACAACACAGGAGGAGGAAACTGGGGTAGCTGGGTATGAGTTAAAGCTGCGTCGTGTTTTCTGTCCAGTGCTCCTTTACTCACCCATGTGCCCTCAGCTGGCAGCTCTGGAATTCCTGTCTGCAAAATGCGGAGGGTGCTGGGGCTGGAGCTGCTTGTCCGTAGGTTGGGAAGAGCCATGGGTGAGTGTTGCTCACGGCGCGCGCGCAAACGCCTAACGTCATCCGTAGGACAAGGGAACACTGGGGGAAATCCAACACGTTGCTGCTGCTGCAGAAAAGGGAGTGGAGAGAATTCCCCACAACGCGCAGCAGAACTTCCCCTGCGTTTGTGTCCTGCTGCCTTTTGTAAGCACGGAGCTGCTGACCACGATCGCACACCTTTTTGCGTGGGCCAACTATCCCTAGGTAGAGCTGTGTTTGTGTGCTGCTGAAATGCAGCCGTCAGGAAACCAGCTGGTAACGTGCCTTGCCTCTACGAGGGACAGGGAAATATGGTTAATTTTTTACAGAACTGGTCCAGATTAGAGCTGACCAAACAAAATGAGCAGTAAGTTTTAGTCTGGAGCTGCTTCCTAGTTCTGTTCACCACGTGAACACCTGGATGTCAGTCTGTCTGTGCCAGCACAGCGCCTGTTACGGCATCAGAAGAGGCGTTACGGCATCGAAAGAGGCGGCTGGGATCAAGTGGAACGTCTCTTCTGGTAGCAGCAGTGCATTACACTGACATGAAGCAAACGTAGCTGCAGCGTGTGCTTGACTTAAGGTCTTCACCACCTTACACTTCTCATCCCTTTGTAACCAACAGTGAGTGATGTGGTTGGCTTTGACTGGGGTTGCTGTCTTTAGGGTGCTGATGGAAACCATGCAGTTAACCTCCTATCAGCCTTCCCCATGGCTGAGGTTGGTACGGGTTGTCTTTACAACGAGCTGTTGACACTTGTTATTTTTCTGTCCAGAGGAGCCGCTTTTACTGTCCTTACTCCTTATGGATGCATTAGAGGGGCAGGCAGCCAGCTCTTCCCTGAAAGCATTGATACAGATGGACGCAAGTGCTATAGGTAAATGTGAAAAGCTAAGAAAAATCTGCTGTGACAGAAGGCTCTGGAGGGCCAAATTTCAAGTAAAGTGCAACTGAGTCATGTTCTGCTGGGAAAAGAAACCACTGTAGCCTTTAGAGCCCTGCCCTACATTATGTCTTCTTAATTACCTGGAACAGTAGACTCAATAGCTTTTCTGCTTAATGTATATCTTGAGTATGGTGTGTCCTGTGTTATGTTGAGGGTGATAAAGCTCTGTATCTACAACTTCCATGCAGCTTGTGCATGCAGCTTTCCTTGACAGCTTCTTTTCTTTGGCAAAGAGCTTAATTGCAAGTGGTACGACCAGCTTTTATTCACTGGGACACTTGCATCTCTTTAACCAGTGCCTTGACCTTGATCCAACTTGGTCACCACCCTTCCTGTAGTTGGTTGAGCAGCTGATAATAAACGGACAGCGAGTTTGAGCGCTCGGCAGTGCCTTTGGAGTGCTCTGGCATTTGCCACCTATGTGGAGAAGTCCTGGAGCCAGGGAATGCAGCAGCCTGCAGGTACCGGAGAGCTTTGTTACCAAACGGGCAGTGCAAATGCTGGTGGCAAAGCACAGGGATGTAATGTCAAAATGTGTCCTTGTTTTAGCGAGGAAGCTGATGGTGTGTGAATCAATCGCTCACTCTTGTTCTAATATGCACTCAGTCTACTCCAGCCCTTCCCTCTGCCACAGATTTTTCCCTCTCTCCATAAGAGCCTTCTGGAATCACTATGAGGTAAAAAAAAAAAAAGATTCATGCAGACAAAAACACTGTCATGATGATGTTCAGTCTGCTGTTTAGATACAAAGTGTGCCGTGGAAGCTATAGCTGCTTTAAAAGGCTGTGCCTTTAAAATTACGATCTCAGTAATTTTTTTGGAGGCACTTTTCTGGCAAAATAATTACCATGGGTGTTTGGCAGTCAGTGTTTAGTTGTAGTATTCTTGTCTCCAAGCAGTTTTCATTCCTTCTAAGGATAAGATAGAGACATTGTCCTGGTCTCTGGAATAGTGCACACCCGTGCCTGGAAAACAGCCTCTAGAGAGATTTTGAGACTTCGGGAAGTGTTTGCATCCTAGAAGGTGACATTACGTTTCATTAGCAGAGTGCTCTGTGGTGCCTTATGCCAGCTGCCCATCACCAAGTGTATTTAGCCATTTTGCTAATGAAGAGCGGGATTAATGAAGCAGCTCTGGTTCAGCTGGAGAGCACTGTTTGTCAAAGGGTTTTCATGATTTTACATCTGTGTTTTTACTTCATTACCACATACTCAATATTTCATGCCTGTTTTTATTTTAATTTTCTTCATTACCTCCTGCACTCTAGTCTGTCATGGTGGAGGTGTCCAGAAAAGCCTGTGTCCAGAGATAGTAATCTATTTAACTTAAAAAAAATAAAAAAAGAAAAAAAAAGAAAAAAAAGGCCACTGAAATAGAATAACTGGAACTGCAGAAGTAGGAGGAAAACTATTTTCCATTCTGAAATATGTCTTTGTTCAGAGCTGACTGTTGGGTTCTCCAAACTTGCTCAGAGTAACTAATAACTTCTACATTATACAGTCTACACTGAGTCATTGTTTACTCAGGGAAACGGCTTTCAGCGGCCAGACTTGTTTGCTCGCTTCAGCAACTGAAACATGCAGTCCCATACGTTACAAGGCAGCACTCTATAATCAACGTTCTTGAGGAACAAAACCTGCTACGTTCTTGCAGCGCTCTACAGTGTTGCATTGTAAGTAGTATTTCTGCAGTTCCTGTTTTTACTGGGAGCTTTTTAGGAAAGGCTGATGTATCCCATGGAGTAGCCTTGACAAGATTTATTTACGGACTTGTAATATTTTTAAGAGCAATTTAATGCAAATTAGAGCCCAGAAAGCTTTGTTGTTTGCCATAGCAGGTTGTTTTGTACTCCCAGGGCTTGGAGGGCTCTTCAGAATTCCTGCTCTGCACCTTGCAAGGAAAAGCCACTCCTTGGCATCAGGAAGCTGGGATCTCTGTCCCCAGTGTGGAGCCCAGATGGCAAAACGTGAATTTTTTCAGCCGGAAGAAGTTTCTGGCCTTTTCTGACTGCCTTCTATTTTATGTTAGCATGTTATTTTCTCACAGATCTTGCAAGTAACTTTCCTATCCACCCATTGCCTCTATGAGCGTTGATATTACAGCCGAGGTTTGTGTACCTGGTGTTTTCCAGCGTACTGAATAGACAAATCTGAGTGTATCCAATGCAGCGTAATAGGCTGGGCAGCAGTTTGTGCATGTGGGAATAAAAGTGGGTGCTGTTCAGCAGGCCTGACTTGCATGTGAAGGAGCCATGTGGGAGGAGCGCTTGGACTGTTAAAATTTAATGTTCTTTTGACAATATTTTGGATCTTCCTTTTGACTTTATACATTTCAGAAGTTCACAGCTCTTTCAGCTTTTCTTCAGCTCTACAAAGTACCCCACTTCATTTGTGCTTGGAGTTGTTGCTTTTAAGGGGATCAGATAATTTCTAACGTTAATCCTGTTCTTCTGTCTGGAAAGCTGGTGGAGAGGAACTGGGCTCAGCAACTTATGGAGCCATTAGCAAAGGTGGGACATGTGCATTTGATTAAACAAGCATGGTGGGACTTTATACCTCCCCTAAATCCTATGAAAACATTGCTCCGACATGCTCACCGCAGGAATACCTGTGAGTGCCCCACTGATCCGACCGTGCCAGAGCTTCTCACCCTGTTAACATAACTAAGAGTCGTGGTGGAGCCCAGAGCTGCTCCCAGCACCAGAGTGTTTCCTGGGGTGTAAAGCTGGGCTTGCACAGGGGCAGGATGCCGGGGTGGAAGCTGCTTTGTGTCCCCTCAGCTAGAGCAGGGGCAGAGAAGTCAAACTTTATCTGCATCTGTCCAGGTTCAGCCCTCCTCTTTCTATAGGGATCTTCATATCCCATAACCCTTGGAGGATTCTCTGCTGGCTGAAACCTGCAGCAGACCAGTTTCCTTTTACCCCTACACGGGTCTCTGCAGCCTCCTGATGTAGTGGATGCACAGGGCATTTGGCAGAGCTGAAGAAAAATTAAGTTCTGCTCTGTGAAATAGTTTAGGGTCCTGTGTATGTACCTTGGCTGTCTTGTTATTTCAGGTATCACCTGGTTTCAGTTGTTAAAATTCTGGTTTCCAGCAGGGAATGTCTTCAAATTACTTGAAATCTTTGTCTGTAATGCAGTAATGTTGGCTTTGTCATTTAGATTTTTTTTTTTTTTTTAAATACCCAAGATTATTCTTTAACACTACCAAGGAGATGACTCCTAAAGTCACTGGAGAAAAACTGCTCTCAGGATTGCTTATGCAAGAAGTGGAGAAACCAAGCTAGGAACAGTTTAGGTAATAGAGCGGGGTAATACAGACATTTTTATGAGGTATTTCTTAAAACAGGTCAGTGAATCCTTAGAATGTTTAAAAAAAAAAAAAAAGAAAAAAAAAGACTCTATGAATGTTGCAGGCTCAGTATTTTTTATATGATGTAATTAAAGAATACATGGTTTGATTATAGGCCATCCGTGTAGCTGGACAAAACTCTAATTGTTACTCGTCTAAAATGCAAACATACATAGTTTGAGCAATTGTGTCCTGATACAACAAGATAGCATTAAGGAAAGGAGAGCAAATAAAGAAGGAAAATGACTTGTAGGTGGGTTGACTTTCCAGGAGACTGTTGTTGTAGAGGGTGATCACTCTGGGGCCTCTTTGCTGGATTGGGAAGAGTGACCAGAGTGGTGAGTCCTTCTGGCACTGGGGTTTGAGACTGTCATGTGAACAGCAGATATTGCAAAAGATGCAAAGTTCTGTGTGTAAAAACAACAAAACAAACAAAACCTTGTGGAGGGAAGAAGAGGGTTTGGTCCTTCTCCCTGAAACTGGAACCTGATGGATCAGTGGCCAAGTGCCTGTGCCTGCCCTAATGGTTGTGTCTGTGGGGAATACAGGGCAGCGCTGCCCAATCTTGGGTCTGGAATGTGTTTACCTGGAAATTACTGTTATCCAAGCAGCTTTCTCAGCTCGCACTGAAAGGAAAATTCCTGAAAGTGGCTAAAAGTGTAGGATGGGAATGTGAACTATGTCCAGGCTGAAGTCCATGGAGCTCCAAAGCTGTACTCGTGACCATTTACTTTGTTTCTAGAGCCTTCAGTTAAGTTGGCTGTTTGTCATCAAATGCATTTTTGCCTGAAATACTAGTTTTCAGCTGTCAGAAACAATCAACTTCTGTGAAAGGGTCACATTGCCCTATCAGTTGCAAATGGTGAGCTGAAGAAGATGAGTGTTGCTGCAGGTTGAGTGCATGTATCCGTGGAAAAAATCTCCTCTGAACATTGTGGCAGGGCGGTACTCTCAGAGGAAACATTGTACCAGATCTTGCATTTTGTTTTGGCTCAGTTGTGAGGATAAATCCCAGTGAAATGGTCTAAAAGTGACTGTCAGCTTGGACCCGGCTTCCCGTTATGAACAGTGAGTTTCACCAGTGGCTTCATTAGCACCATGACTGAGTTTTGGGAGTGCCATTTTAGGCTGTGCTTTCCCTGGCTCCAAACTGAAAGGTCCTAATTACAAACCACTTATCTGTCCTGAATAGTTAATCAACCCCAATGTGACACAGTGTGTGTCAGAGTGAAAAAATCAATCAGGCCGTGCTCAGTGTGGGCTGGACTGAGATTTGCAGGTTGATAGGGAGTAGGGAGCTCCTTTGGGTCGCTCACTGGCTCTGTGACAAGCACGTGCAGTGAGGTTCCCCGCCAGCGCCTTCCTCCGTGGCTGCAAGCAGAGCCCAGCATCATGAGCCCTCACTTCCGAGGTGCATTCCAGGCAGTGCAGGTACCTGTTGTGTAGCAGGTCTGTGACTTGGCCAGGTGTCTTTCTGCGGGCAGACCTGGGGTGACTTACAACACCGTGTGCTTGGGGTCAGGTAGTTCACACTGTTGGTTTCCTGTTAGTGGAACACTGTGACAGTCCTGTAACCTCTAGCGTCATTCCTGGTCTCAACCTGGAGGCGGCTGCTGGTAATAAACACGCATCAGATTGCTCACATCTCAGAGTTTTAATCGTTTTAATCATTTTTAATCACTTGTCTGTGTAAAGAGTAGGGAACTAAGTAAGCAGCCAGAGGTTCGAGCTTCCTCCACTTCATTCTCAACTAAATGACCTTCTTTCATGTGTCTGCCCAGAGGATGTATTCCCCTGGTATTTAATGTGCAATTTCATGTCAGTATAAGCCTGTTTATACTGGTGTTGCTCTAGTTCAGCACCCCTTTTCACCCCTTGGTGAGACAGCTGAAACCTAGCTTGGAAAACCCTAATGGAGCTGGGACAGGAGGAAATGGAAACACCAGCTTTCTGCTGCGTTAGTGCCCTGAAGTCTCAGCACAGAATCATAGAATCACTAAAGTTGGAAGGGACCTTCAGAGATCGTCTAGTTCAAGCCTCCTGCGCACGCAGGGTCACCTAGAGCACGTGGCACAGGATTGTGTCCAGGCGGGTTTTGAAGACCTCCAGAGAAGATTCCACAACCTCTCTTGGCAGTCTGTTCCAGTGCTCTGTCACCCTCACTGTTAAGAAATTTTTCCTTAAGTTCCTGAGCCAGACGAGCATCTGTCACGGTGCAGAGGAGGGAGCAGGACAGGACAAGCCCGGCTGGGCTGGGCTGCAGCGCAGCAAGGTCAGGTCAGGAGAGCTCAGAGCAACCCTGGCACCTCGGCGGACGCTCCGTGCTCTCTCCTCACCCCAGAGGAGTGTCTGCAGTTCCACCCAGCGCAGGACACGGCTTGTGCAGCCGCTTGCTGGTTATGCTGCTGCGTTGGGATCCCGGGAGTCAATGCTCAGGAGAAGTTTGAGGTTGCTGGAAGCTTCTGCAGTGGAGCCGGGGGACTTGTGTGCGCTGCTGTGTGGGCTGGCTGGTATTAAAGCTTCCCAGAGCACAGGGAGCCCAGCCAGCTGTTTGGAACAGAAATTATAATTAGTTGTTTTCTAAATGATGGCTTTATTAAGCTTTGCAAATAGACTGTCCCAGCTCTGCTTCCTGTAATGGGGATTCCCAAAATGTAATCCTTCTTAGAGCAGTGCCGGTGCCCACTGATGTGGTATCAAGCTGGGAAGAGGTAAATCCAGGTGCAGGCAGCTGGGGACGATCCTGTGTGGATAGGGAGCCAGGAGAAAAAGGTGTCACTGCGGCCTCCCACTGGAGCAGCACCTGGAGCAGCCGGGACCACGGCGAGGAGCGTGGCCCAAGCAGAGGACAGCGGCTTGGCACGATGTCGCTCTGCCTTCCCTGGAGCAGGGTTCTCTGCTGCTTCCCGGGGTGTTGCAGTTTCTGCTAGGAGTCAACGTCCTTCGCCCGGAGGGCTTGGGGCTGTGCGGAGCAGCGGCACGAGGTCAGGGCGCCGTGCGAGCCGAGCGTGACGTGCTGCTGGACGCAGCAGAGGGGACGAGAGAGAAGGAATGTGCCTGCCTGCCAAAAGCCTTCGTGCCAGGGGTGGGCCCTGGACGAGGGCCCGTGCTGGGCATACGGGCAGGTTTGTGCAGCCTGTGGCTCCTGTCGCTCTCCTGACCAGCAGTGGCACCCATATAAACAAAGCCGGGGACTCCATCCCACAACAGCAGCCTTGGAGAGGCTCTTTGTACATGGAATTGAAGCGCCGCGTGATTTAGCAGACTGCAGCTTCATTGTAAGGGTAGGAGGCAACCAAAGGTGTTTTTTTTAACTGGAATCCTCCAAGTCCCGTGTTTTACACAGGAGCAGGTCAGCGTTTGGAGGAGTGAGGCTTGGTTTCATAGGGAAGAACTTCGCGTAGCTGCTCCTGGGACCCATCAGCTGTCCCAGCAGTGCTGCAGAACGTGGAATTTGGAGGCTGACTGCACAAGTGTGTGCTGCCTTTGTGCTGCCTGTCGCAGACACCAGGAATCCAGGGAATGTAAAGGACTGTCTCCAATTCCTATGCCGGGTGCTCCCCCTTCCACTGCTCCTCTAGGGGCTATAGGAAGCAGGAAAAGAGGGTCAGGCTGGGAATACAAAGGCAAATCGGAGGAATCTGTGAATACAGAGGGTATAATGCCCCTTGCTCACTGCGTTTTGCCACTCCCATCGTGGAAAGTCTGATTAAAGCCAGCTCCGACTGTCTGAACTATACATACAGGCAAGAATGCCAGATTCCCTTCATTCCAGCCTGCTGACTTCAAGCAGGACTTGCTCTGACAAGCTGGAAATGAGGCCTGGCAGCTTCGTGTGCAACTCCAAGGGCTTTATCTCTCTTAGACACTCTTCCTTGCATTTCCCACAAATACTGCTCTGCTGGTAGGAGCTGTTGTATACACAGGATGCCATCAAGCACTTATGCCTAAAGCCCTGCATTGTGTAATTCTCCTTAGAACAGGCAAGGAAAAGTTAATAGAGGGACTGGCGCCAGGCCCAGAGGAGAGCTCGTTCTGCCTGCGTTGCAGCCTCGTTAGCTGGGGAGCAGCAGGGAAAGGCAGCTCTGCCTCTCGAGGCTCTTCATCCCCTACCAGCAGCTGCTCTTTTCCTCAGCCCAGCCTTCATCTCCCACTAATAACACATTTATCCACAGCCTCCAGCTTCCGCAGCAGCCCTGCAGTCCCTCATCTCCAACCGAGCTGCTCTCCATCCCCGGGCTGAGCTCCCTCCTGGGCGTCTCTTCGCTTCTTCCCCGTTTCACCACAGCGGGTGAAAGTCCTTTGGCTTCTAGGATCGTTTTGACTCCATCAGCAACTTCTGCTTTCCTGCCCTTGCCCCCTGGCACTGTTGCTTCACTGCTGCTTCCTCCCGGAGAGAGATGCCAGCTCTGCACACCTGCTGGGTTTGCATACACAACATGCGTGCGCACACACACACACACACACACACACACACACACATATGTACCTTGTATTTTTTAAGCCATTTGCTTATGCTGCATATGCAGCCTTTCAGCTGGAGCTCTTACACTCTCTGACCTATCTCAGTTGATGATCTCAGCCTTCAGTAAATGCTTTTCTGGAGTGAAATCTATTTATGAGACAGAATGGTGGTTCTAGAGTGTCTCTGTGTCGCCAAATACAAGAAGGACAGGCTCTTTTTTTCATGCTTATTTTAGTTTCAATATGAGTGACTCGGAGAGTGACTACATTTTTTACATATGTATAATATTAGCACATGAATTTCGGATATTTTTAAGCTCCACAGCATAAATCACGCACCCTGATATAAAAAATATTACTGTGAGTTAATCAAACTGGAGTAGTCATAGTGGTTGTGCTGTGACTTCTACTAAAATGGTATCTCTTATGTCATCCTAGTTCTCCAGAAGCAGCTTGCCAGTGTTATTTTAGGTTGTGGAGGGTGTGTACACGTATATATTTACTAAAAAACACAAGAAGGACTTACCAGCATCAAATGTCTGCCCAGTATATATCAGATATTTTATTTTCACAATTATTTGTGAGTTGACAAACTTTTATCTTTTCTTTCCCTTTTTTTGTCTTCTCTGTTTGAGGGAGGGTGGTTTTCACAGAGGCTATGGCCGTGACTTACGCCCATAGAACTAATCCTGTTAAACAGAGGGCATCCCAGTAGTTCCAACTCCAAATCCTCTCCTGATCATGGGAATATGTTTTCTGGATATTATATAAAAAAGATTGCTGAAATACAGACTCTCACTTTCCTCTTACAGGGCTTAATAATGTGCAAAGAGCACCTTGCTCAGAAGTGGTGACAAAGAGGACTGGGACCGTGTTGTAGCTGAGGATTTTGGAAGCACGGCTGGCATGAAGCAGCAGCCGTAGCATTTAACCCCTGTGTTTTATTCATCTTGAAGCAAGTGTAATTTAAAGTGGCACCTCTATAATTGATGAAGTGTCTTTTTACCATTTGTTTAATTACCCGTTTCAATGCCTAGAAAGCAGCAGATCAATAATTTACAGCGATGAACTTCCCCGAGTCCCTCTGTTTTTCCAGTCTAGCCGTGCAAGCGATGGTTCCTTTTGAAGCAAACTTGTAAGTTTTCATGTTTATCCTTCTCTTTAGTTGCATTTCAAAAAGAATTAACCCTTTTTTTCCATCACGGAGGTAACCTACACAGCTGAGCTGACCTCAGTGAGGCAGGGTTAGTCTCAGGCCACACACACTCTGTCAGCTCTCTGGTTTTGCAGGCTGCCCTCACTATTGTCAAGTGCCTAAGGCTGGGTTCATGTTGCTGCACGAGCAAATGATGCTGCCCAGGCAGTATCAGGGAGCTGTTGGGATAGAGAATTGGAGCAGCGGGACTAAAGCTGCTGCCGGCAGTTTGCAAACCCCACTTCCATGCAGTCTCTGAATCCCTGTTATTCCTCTGGTCACGTCCTCAACTCTGTGGCCTTACATGGAAGGGACTTCTATATAGATGGAACATACACCAGTGTCCTCAAAGCAGAGGGTCACCTTTCGCTTCTCTACCTTGCCTTTCTTAATGTTCTCATCATCTGCATTTGCACAACTAGACGTTTCTCCTTTCCCACCTCTGATTCCTAGGGCTGCTGGTCCTCCTGATGGAGGCCAGAAGGCTGAAAAACAGTTGGGATTTTGGATAACTGTGTGGCCTCCACAACCATCACACCAAGCTGTTCATACCTGAGTCATAGGAGCTATAGGAACTCCTTCCCAGTCTCTCATTTGAGTTGAATATCACAGCCAAGAAGACGTTTTCTTTGGTGTAATAGTTTTAAAGAGGGAAAGCTGCTGTACTTACCTATGGCTGCCTATTTTGTCTGCCTTGGCAAGATTTTTGCAGTTTCTCAGCCACTCAAAGTAGGACCGTAGGTAAATCAGAGGGAGAAAGAGAGAAGGGCTCTGGACCCGATCACAGCTGGGGAATGAATGTTTCCACTCACCACATAGCCCATGTTTATCCAGGTGTGGAAAAGGCATTCCTGGGAACCACAGAGGAACAGGCCTCTTGGTTGTTCTTTAGTGTGTATTTTGTGTTTTTTTTCAATTAAATCTATGTCTCTGATAAAACAGAAAATCTTGGAAGTGCTGTGAGCAGGAAAGCGTGGTCCTCCTGAGCGTGCAGAGAGCTGGGACCTTCTCTTGGAGATGTTCTCTCTTCTTCAAAGGTTGCTACCTGGCAAACCAGTGACTTTTCTTTTTCCAACAATGCTATCACCTCTTGCTATAAAAATGTTAATGTGATAGAGTTTGGAATCAATCGGAGAGTTCATTCCTGAAATTTTTGGAAAACATTCATGGGGATCGTGAGGTGAGTGCAAGCTGACAGGTGCTGGGGTGCCAGTGGATGCAGGATGTCATTCCAAAACGATGTCTGTATTTTCCATGTAAGCCGGCATACTTTTGCCAAGATAAAGGTTATATCTGTAACTGCAGAATACCTGTTTAAGGATAAAAATGGTCGCAATTCACACAAAACTGAGCATTGCGGGTTCTCTGTGGGCTCCCCGTGGCACCTTTGAACTGGTCGGAAGGCGATTAGCTCAGGCAGTGCCCTTCCTCTGGTGGCTTTTCCCCCACTTTGCCGAAGCGAGAGAGCAGCCAGGGGAAAGGGAAGCGGCGCAGACACAGACACGGGCCCAGGCAGCTGCAGCAGCCGCTGGCCACGCGCTCCCCGCGGCTGCCAGGCCTCGAGGCTGCCAGGGAGCTGCGCCGCCTCCCTGCCTTCCTCTGCTTCGCGAAGCCGCTTGGCCCGCTGCTTTTAGCACAATGTGCAGTTTCTGCACATCCCGGGATAGTCTTGTTTGGGGGCTGCGATCTAGTTCGGATTTAACCTCGGTTTTACTTCAGATTAGCATTGACATTTTTTCTTAAACTTTTAAAGGGGAAATTCATGGCATGGCAGTAATGGAGAATGCTATTTTGTGGCCTTACAGAGAGGGGTTTGAAATATGCTTGGTACCGTGTGTGCCCCTGATTGCTTTAATTGAACTTATTTATAACTTTTCACCCTCGCAAAACAGCTCCCTGCCTTAGGCCAGCAGTGTTAGCTTGGGACACGGGGAGGGAGAAGCGGTGGGAGTGCAAATGGTGCCTGTGAACTCTGTGCTCCTAAGTCATCAAATGAAAAACGCCTCGGCTCAAATATCTGAAGCCTTAAACGTACCCTGTTCTGGGCTCCCGGAACTTGGCTCTGCTTGAGAGTTTGTAGTTTGCTTATGGCATTGCTAGGTTTACATTGAGAGAGAGTCACACCCAGAAGGAAAATAAGAGTGTCATTTCTCCCCAATGGCAGCCGCTTCTGGTGTCAGAACAAAATGTCCCAAGAATACTTGCAGAGTGGCTTTTTTCGTTAAGGAATCCATAGACTTTATTTATAAAAACAAAACAGAATTTCAGGAAATGTATTCCGTGTGGGATCCCGTCACACATGCTTTTCAGGAAAGTTTTATCCATTTTACTTTTCAAGCGTCCTACAAGCTTGAATGTGCCTAGTATGAGCTAGGGGTGTTCAGGTTGCTGGGTATCAGAGAAGTTCATGAATATGATGGAGAACCAGAAATTCAAAAATAGCTTTGTACAGGCTTTACCAAAGGGAGAAGTGTCAGGTTAAGTAAAAGAAACAAGCTAGTCTGGATATTTTGGAGGGAGGGATTTCCTTTTTAAAGCTGTTTTTTTTCAGGGCCAGGTGGTCAGGTTTTGGGTGTGGTCTGTTTTAATGCCTTAATGAAAGGTGCCAATTAAAAAATGTGGAGGTTGGAGAGACAGCAATCAGGTAGAGGTCCTTTGTTTGCTGTAAAGCTATCTGAGATTGGAGTTAAATCCTTCACTTGGATGTCTCTAAAGTGATATGTAGTGACATAGTTAACAATACAGTTACTCAGATAATCTTCCCTAAATTTCAGATTTTGCCTGATAAAGTAAATGAGGCAACTTCAACTTAACTGTTCTGATGTCAGCAGCTTTAGATGGAGAATTTCTATATTCGAGAAGAATCTTGCAACTGTATCAGTGGCCGAGTCCCCAAGAAACTGGGGTAAGTCCTTGTGTTATATAGCACTAGTAGGGAGTGTTGATCTCAGCTTCTAGAATCCGGGTTTCAAACATATGATTTTTCTCTGTGTAGGTCCAGGACAAAAATCTTACTTTTCTTGGAGCAAATTTTCCAAAACTGAACTCATTAATTGCCTCCTAAGACATAAATAGAGAAGAAAGCAGCATTAGGGCCAAGACGTAGAATTGAGGCTTTGTGCTGCTGTGTCATGAGATGCACAAGGAGCTATGTTCCCTAAATGTTGTTTTTCTGAAGTTAATTAGTTTTGAGGTACTACTGACCCCAAGCAATCCTAGCGCTTGCCATCTTTCTGAGCTGCTTTGTAATTGCTGCCCGGCTCCGTGTGTGCCGCTTCCCGGGAAAACCCATGAGCCCTGTCCTGCCAGCAGGGTCCCTCTTCAGCCCTCTGCTATACTCTTCTTTACCAGACTGCAAACAGTTTAGTGCTGATCTGGCCTTATATAGTAATTTCCTATTATTAGAAGCATTTCCTTGGGATCTTGTTCGGGGAGTAGCAAAGGGAAATCCTGTTTCCTTCGTCTAGCATGCGGGAAAAGCAGCACTGCTCACTCTTTCTTATCTAGCATCCGTGGCACAAGAAGTTTTTGTTATAATGTGCATTCCAATCTCAATTTCTTCTCTACCACGAAGCATCTTTCCAGAAAAGCAAGGAGAAACTTGAAGGAACAGGAGCTCTCAGTCACCAGTGGGATCTGCAAAGCACAGACTGCAGCCTCTCAGTTTTACCTTCTCTTTCCCAGCCATGTTCCTCTCAAAATGACTCTTCCCAAAGCTTCGGAAAACTGATTCTCCTTCCCGTGTTGCCCTGGGTGGAAAAATACTACAGCATTTTCTAGTTCTGGCAGCATTTGGCTATCCACAGAAAGCCAGCGCCTGTGTTAAGAGAAACAGTTTTATATTAGGGAGTAATTTGTTGTTTTTTGTGCGCTGCAGGAACATGTTTTTAGAGGAGAGAGCGCTCCCTGAAAGCGCTGAGATTTGCACACTTAATTTTTCCTGTGAAAACATTTTTTCCCCTTAAAAGGAAGCTGTGGGTCCTGCCACTGGGAGGGACTGTTTAGAAAGTCAGTAGTGAGGAATGCGCATCAGCTGAGCGGAGCCGCTCGAGCTGCGGCCCGGCAGGAGAGCTGCTTAAAATGAGCATATCAAAGCAGCCACGGGGCTGCTTGACTTCCAGCTCTCCCCTCTCAAAGCTAGTTGAGCAGCTAGGGCTGGAATTGGGATGGGATTGGGAATGTTGATTGGGAGCCATTGGGACCATCGCATTAAGGGCATCTGATCCTTATAAAGTGGGACCTGCTTCTGATGGCAGCTGTCAAAGCCAGTCACCCGTTTCTGCTCCACGAATGCGGCAGAGAGCAGCACCAAGGGAAAAATTATTTCAATTTTCTAGATTAACCCAGTTTCTGTTTTCACTCGCGTCACAGACGCGGAAGGATTGTGTTTGTGCGGGAGCCGTGACTAAGTGCGAGTGCTGCATGTGTGGGTTTTAATCCACAGGCGTTCAAATGCATCTATTGGGAATATCAAAACAGCAAGAGGCCCTGAGGAGGATGTGTAGGAGCCCAAGGAGATGTGTGCGTCTCCCCAAACTCTCTGTAGCCTTTAGTTTTTGGGGTAATATCCGTACTTATTGTGAAAGACTGAGCTTGGGAAGAAGAGACATTTAGTGTTCCCTCTGGAAAGGACTTTCTTGAAACAAATACAATTAGTATTGAAAGTTTTAGGGATTACAAAGTATAAATTAGAATCTGAAATAATAAATGTTTCTTGTGTGTTTTCTGTGTTTTTTGAAGCTTTTGGCCACACCCCATCGTGTTTTTGAGTTTTTATGCAAACACTTCCACAAAGAACCAGAGGATTCTGAGAACTAGTGATGTCACATTGTTTGCAGTAAAATTAAGGCATTTTACAACCTTGAGAAACCTTTCTTTGTGAATATAATGGGCTTTTGATTTTGCCCTTCCAGGTCTGCAGTTTCATAAGTGACCAGGAATGCTGTGGCCCCTGGCACTGACGCCCTAAGCCCAGGCTGCCCTGGCTTAGCTCCTTGCTTGGGGACAGCTGCGTGGGGGACCAGGGGATGCATCAGTGAAAACAAGAAAGGGTTAAAACCAGACAATTGACAACAATGATGATGGCACCAGGAAGAGATTTGGCTTGTTTTTTTGAGCCTATTCCATTATTTAATGTTGTTTCTTTGTCAAGGCATTGATTTATTTAGTTAACCCTGTTTGCTGCGTTGCTGTTCCGCTCAGTGTAAGATAGCCATACCATAAGCGTTTGGTGGGCTGAAGAAATCAGTATTTTTTGGTTAAAACTTTCTTCTGACCTGTAAGAGGGAGTCTCTCAAATTCCTCGCCTGTTTAGGGTGGTTTGTTTCCCATGGTATCTTTGCCAAGTACTTTCTAATTATGGAAAGCATGTTATTTTGCAGTTCTTTTGCAAGGCAGGCATAATGAATATTTTTAAAATCCAGGGGAGAAAACAAAACCCCATACAAGCATCGATCGAAGAGCTTCACATCTTCTGCTTTCGGAATAATGTAGCCACGAGCCTGGTGACTTTGGCATGTGCCATACCCAAAGCAGGATCTGTCGGCTCCAGATTTATATGAGATTTATGTGCTGGGGAAGCCGACGGCCGGTTTCGCGGGGCCGGGAGCCCGCGGGTGCGGCGAGCCTGGCCAAACAGGGCTCACCGGAAAGGTTCCCAGCGCTTTAGCTTTGAATGCAAAACCGTCTGCAGGGAATCGGCTGCTTATCAGCACCGAGCAGAGCCGTCCCAGTGCTCTAATCCAAGGCTTTTATGAGTCACTTCTGGCGAAGCCTGGAAAACTTGATTCATCGCCCTGTGTGGAGTGCCGGGAGTAGGGACACAGCCCGAGCCTGCCCCGCGTAGCGCGGGACTCCGTGTTGCTGCAGAGGAAGGACATGTGTTTATCACCTTAAACGTGCAGGACTGAGAATTTGAAATCAAAATGCTGTCATCCACCCCTGCCTTCTGCCAGCTGTTCTCTTAATTTAGGCTGACCCACAGGCAGGAGATTGTTTTCCTGGCCAGCAGGAGTGGGGCGGCAGTTTTGTTGCAAGAAATAAAATGTTTTTGAGCAAAGGGTCTGATTAAAGAAAGAAATGAAGGGTTTCTGTGCCTGAGAGAGCTGCAGGAAACTTGTGAGAACAGACTCCTGAAAACTGGCTTCTTGTATGTCCCCTAGTGCAGGTTTTCGGCAGTGACACGTGCTCCGAGGCTGTCGGGAAGCAGCGGCTGTGGGCAAGGTGAAGCTGTCAGTGCGGAGAGAAACTCTCCGCTGATGCATAATTTAAAAATGTAACCTGAATTACTTTGTTGACCTCTGCGGCGTTTGGCTGCAACCAGAGTGATCTGAGGAGTGATAGTGCAGAGCTGGAGCTTTCCTCCTGGCTCGGGCCTTGCTGCTGAGATTCAGCGACGGTTGGCAAGGCTCCCTTTTGGAAATGCACCTTAGATTACCCGTAATCTTCCCGGTGAGCCGAGTCTTGGAGTATCATTCACTCATTTCAGTGCTGTAGAGCAGGCCCTCGTTAAACCCACCTCTGAAACGTGTCCTCAGGCTGCTGCCATTAATAATTCACATTGCTCCTCAGCCACGCGATGATCAGAAGCGAAGGAGGCCCCGTTGCCCATTGAAGTCGTGCAGGAACCGTGAGAGACTTGGAATAATTCCTCCAACTTGGAAGATCTAATTAGTGCAGAGGAGCGAGTGGCACCGTGGCTCTTCAGAAGAGTTGCACGGGCTTCAACACGGATCCTTGTGAGCGGTGCCACCTTCTTCCCGTGACAAACGACATCCTCCGCAGCGTCTGAGATCAATGCTGGGGCCTGGGGTCACAACTAATTAGAGGAGAGCGCTATGCTGATGTGGTCTGCTGCGTTTCTTGGGTTTAAAATAGCCACCCATCAGAGTGGTAGTCATGCACAGTCTTTACTTGCTTTACTTGGATGCCTTTTTGCTTTAAAAATGTCTGTTTTACAGCTTGATGTTAGCCTTACTACAATAGGTGTTTTATAGTTTGATATTAGCCTTACTATAATAGAGTTTTGAGTGTTGATGAAGGGGGAAAAACCTACTTCAAGCAGAGCTGGCTCCAGGTGGTGCCTGCAGTGGTGAAAGCCTTGGGAATGCTTTCATGGAATGGCTTGTTCGATGGTTAAAGGACTCATCTCTTGGGAAAATTGGGAGATGATGCCACGTGTGACCCCTTTAAATGGATTCCAACAAGGGAGGTGGCTGTAATGTTGGCTTGGGGCAGGCAGGCGTAGAGTTGGGCTTGTCCCAAAGGACCAGGATGCTGCCTGGGCTCCTGCAGTGGTACCTGAGACTAACACATCTAAGGGCCAAAGAGCCTTCCAGAGAAGGGCTGGTCTAGTTCCGCTTTCTTCATCTCCCTCTGATCAGATAGAAGCCTTTGAGGGGAGAAAAATAAAAAGGAGAGAGCAGGAAAAAGGCAAGAGCAGCCTCTGAAACGCTGCCGGGGAGGAGAGGCTGTTGCCACCTCCGTTCACCTGCCGTGTGCCAGCGATGACGGTTAACATGCAGCGTGACGGTGACTCGGGTGTCGTAGCCAAGTTTCACAAGTGATTGAGCAAAAGTCGGCAGCAGTCTCTTTTCAAAGATGCCGCATGGAAGGAAAGATCATATTCCCATTAATTTTGGAGATTATATTCCCATTAATTTTGGTAAAGTTCTTGTGGGAAATTAGAGGGTGAGGCTGAATGAGGTTCTAGTTTACTCAGCGCAACGCGGAGCTGCAGGCTCCAAAAAAGAGGACCAAAAAAGAGCTCCAAAAAGAGGATGATACAAAGAAGAAATGCGGAGCAGACTATTTATTCATGTGAGGCTCGTGGAGAGAAACCCACGCTCTTCGTTAGCAGCTACGTGTCACTGCGAGCGGATGACTAACCTTTTAGTCACCAGTGCTTGGAAATGGAGGGTCATGTGGTTCGGGGCAGAGCTCAGCTCCTCCAAGGGTCTTTCCAAGCCCCAGTGTCCTTGATGGTTGACACTGGCAGGGCCTGGGCCAGGGTAATGCAGCTTGGACCACTGAAATGGTCTGGCATGAAGCTTAGACCGCTGAGAGCAACATCATCAAGAGACTCGGGGAATATTCAGGTTGGAAGGGACCTCTGGAGGGCTCCAATCTAACTAGCAGAGCCAACGAAGCTCAGGTGGCTCAGGCCTTGTCTGGTCTGTGTTGGAGGTTCTGCAGGGATGAAATTTCACAACGCCCGGGGCCCCTGTTCCAGTATTTGATTGCCCTCATTGTGGGAGGGGGGAATAGATTTCCTAATATCCCACTGGAATTTCCCTCAGTTCAGCCACCCGTCCATTTCACTTTCCACCTAATGCCAGCAAAAGCTACAGACGCGTTTTGATTTTTCTCAAAATATCCCTGTCCCTGGAGACTGATGGTTTTTCACATTCTTAATGTAGCTAAGGCCTGGATTTTTTTAAGTGAGGCCAAACCCCGTGCTCCCCTCTGGAAGAGCTAAATTTCCCAGGGCCCGCAGGCCAAGACAGCAGTTTCTTGGCTGTGCCCTATAGGGAAGAGTCTCGCGTCCCCCGGCATTGCAGCGTGGCCTGTGCTGTGGTAGTGACCACGGGCACCTCCACGTTTTGGGGTGTCCCATGTTTTGATGTCCCACGTTTGGAGAGTGGACATCCCCAAACGTTCCCGTTGCGCGAGCTCCTTGCAAAGACGGACGCGACCAGCTGCTTCCTCCGCCCGGGGACCCTCTGCGGCCCTTCGGATTTGCACAGAGGATGATGGCAAGCGCAGCGGGGACAGAGGGATTCTGGGGTGAGTTTCCAGCGGTTTGGGGAGCCCGCTGGATCCTGCTGTTGGCAGTGAACTGTTTTACTGCAAAAAAAGAGAGGAGAAAAAAAAAAAGCCATAATGGAGCATATGGCTTCCTGTCCTTTTTGCTGTGGCTTTGCATGTTAGGCTGCGCACCAAGTTTTTTCCAGCGCCTCTGATTGCTTTTCTTTCCGTTTTCCCCCGGCCGTCGGGGACTCCGGCTAAGGACAGCTGTGCTGGGCCGGCTCTCCCCTCTGGAAGGGGAGGAGAGCTCCGCTCCCTGCCTTGTAAACCGCCCTCCCCGGGATGCTCCAGTAGGAGCTGGGCAGGAGGGAGGGAGTTCTGACTGCGCTGAAAATGCCATAAAAAAAAAAAAAAAAAGAGGGGAAAAAAAGCAACTGACAGAAGAGAGAAGTTGTCCTCAGATTCCTGCTTTATACTGCAGCCTGAGCTGAGTCTCTGAAAGTGCTGGGGGAGCTGGAAGGAGGCAGAAATGAAGTTCAGAGCCGCGGTAAGACTTATTTGACTCCTGGTGTTTTCCTAGTTTTCGGAGGTGGGTCTGGGGTAAGAGGAAGGAGCGAAGTTTTCACGGCTTCAGCAGGAAGTGGAGATGTTTGTGCTCATTTTGCAGAGACCTTCTACCTGGAAAGTTACGTGAAAATGGTTGAAATAGAGGGGGGAGAAAACTCAGGGGGATGTTTCGAGGTGGGAGTCAAGGTGGGAGCCGAGAAAGTGGGAAGAGTTTGGGACTGCACTGGGGAAGAAGAAAGGGTGGAGCCTTTGCTTGGGCACCAGCGTGTGAATGTGTCATCCTGGTGTGGGCACTGGGACTGTTTTTTCTGTGACTACCACCCTGGGGAACGGCAGGAAATACCTGCTTAAGGACTCACTGCCACTCTGCTCCCTCCAGGTCTATTTACTTTAGCCAGACTTTTGTCCGCCTTTTCGCCGCGGCCAGGAAGGCTGGATCTGTGTCCAGCAGGGCAGGAGAACAACTGGGAGCTTAGAAAAATGAGGACGTGGTGAAAGCCTGAGAAGACAAGGATTATTATCCAAGAAGGAGATGAATAAGGGAGGAGGCAAAAGGCTATGTGCAGAATATCCTACAGAGCCCGTGAGCTCCTGGTTTTGTGCTGTTTTGTAAGAAGGGAGATACTCGGTTAAAATTTGTCTGATAGATGCGAGATTCTTTCTGTACAATGTGCAGTTGGGGCACAACATTCATGGGCACTGGGAGCTGCTGAGGTCAGGAAGAAGGAGGCTTTACCTAGCAAAGTTAGCAAATATAGCAAGAGAAGGACAGAAAACCTCACGTCCCCAGGTTCAGCAGTTCTCAGCTGTTGAAGAAGAGTCAGCGTGGGCCAGAGCATCCCCTGCCTGCTTAATCTGGAGCTTATGGCACTTGTTTTCTTCTGAAAAGTCAAATGTTGGCCTCTGTGGGAGACAGAGCATTGGTCAAATGGGCCCAAGTGAAGGGGGAAGGACAGGGTTTTGGGAGGAGCTGCTGATTCCTCTTTACAGCTGGGCACTGGCACTGGAGCGCATGTGCTCCGCAGGGCTGGCTCCGAGTTCCTCTGGGATGTTTTACATGTGATATATGCAACATATGAGTGCAATAAGCAGCGATGCTGGCCAGGGTGACGTGCAGGCGCAGGTGACACTGCAGCGTGGCCTGGAATCAGCAGCATCTTCTAACCAGCAGCCCAGCTTGCACCACCTGGCCAGGAACCGAATCACCAGCTCCCTAAATATAGACGTTGAGTGCGTTTGCTCCTCCAGCCTTGTTGATCTTTCTGGTTTGCCCAGTTCATTTTTCTTGCTGCTATTTTATATTTAGCTTGTTGATTGAAATATCAACATCCCCTCTTAGCAGTAAACAGCTTTGCTGTCCTTTAAGTCACATCTTAAAATGATTTTTTTCTTTTTGCTGCTAACTACCTGTTCTATGTTCCTAACTTAAAAAGCAAACACTGAAGTTAAGAAAATAAAATTAGTTCTAGGCATTGAACAAATAGTGTTATCTGCTTGCCGTGTAAATCACTGTGGCCTTCCTGTGGTTTCTCGTGGTTTCTCATCTGTCGTTATTTGCATTTCTAATGTACCTGTGGCCTCCTTAGATAGGATTCCTACTGTTCTAAAAACTGTAAGTGTCAAAACCCATTGGTTAATATACTAAGAGAAATAATTAACTGCAGCATCATTCCCGTCCCACATTATTATTTTTCAAAAGATTAAAATTTTGTTTCTGCAGTTTTAACTTCTCATGACCCTACAGGCATTTAATAGGTACTTAAACTCCATGTGCAGTGTGATTACATTGCTCTGATTTCCCGGTCTGCTTTGCATTTTGGGGAGGGAGATTAAATGATTTTGTAGCTTGAAAAGAAAGGCAGAATTTCAATTTAGAGGCGGGTTGCTGCTAGGGACATAACAAATCTCTGTGAGGGCAAAATAAGCTTGTTTCCCCTAGGTATTATTCTGTGTTTTAAGGCACTCCAGTTTGTCTGTACTTAAGATATGGAAGCCTTCAAAATAAAGAGCTTAAAGGAATTAGTCAAGGGAGTGGCATTTCTCCTCATTCTATTTTTTGGAATAGTGTGTTCTGCAGTTAAATGCATTCAACATGTGTCTTAGGAGGGAAGTATCAGAGAGGCAGGACCAAGCTCTGAGCACGGGCAGGCGCTCCCTGGCTCCCGACATTCCTTTGCTGGCGATGTATTGCTCTAAAAGAAGCAAGAATTAAAAAAAAAAAAGATTCTGCTATAAATGGTCCCTGAGTGGCAGCTGCTGATATGGTAACTTTTTTTGTGAGTTAAAGTTATTTCCTTTAGCTCTGATAGTCTTTGTCCTCAGGTTTGGATCTCCTTCAGGCTGAAAAGTCTAGTTCTCTGCTTCAAGACTGTACACACTTTATGGGAAATATTGTGCTGACTCTTCAAGGGACTGACATAATTCAAAGCAAAAGCAAACAGTTCATTTTGTTATTTCATTTTTTGTTAAAGCAGCCCAACAAATGATACATGTGACATATAACTACTTCTGTGAGCTCAGCTGGCTTCAGAAAAGGGCATGGTTCTTGGAAGAGCCTTTTTACATGCAACGCGGAGCCGTCTCTCATAAGAAGCCTCTTTCCAGCCCAGCTGGCGGTGGTAACGTGGTGCTTGTCCTGTCCCACACGTGTGGCCTAGGGTAACTGCGCTTCCCTGGCAGGGCATCACTGATAGGCAGCAAGTGCTTGACCAAGGTCCCTTTGCCCTCATCCATCTTATTTGTTTTCCTTATTGCTTTCTTAATGCCAAAGGAATTGAGAATTATTCCATTCTGCACCTCGGGAATTGAGGCTCTGGGCAGAAGAGCTGGTTTCATCTCCTGCACTGTCCAGCCCTTGCCATGTCCAAGCCCTTTCCCAGGCTGTAGAGCACGGTAGACCTTTTCTTTTCCCTTTTCTTTTTTTTTTTTTTTTTTCTTTCCTGCTAATTTAAAATGACCAGACATCCTGAAAAATGTCATACAGCCCAGGAGACAAATGCATCCTAGCTGCCACCTCCCCACAAGAAGTTTGTTCTTCATTTGGGCTTGTTATTGTCTTCCAGAATCTAATCTGAATTTCCCTTCCCATTCCCATTTGGTTCTTGCCTGTTTTTCCGTTCCCGGCTTTGTAACTATTTCTGAAATGCTCAGATCAATCATCTTCCACTCGATACCAAGATAAAGATGCCTGACTTCTCCTACGGCATCAGCTTCCTGCCCTGAGTTTCGTGCAGGTCTCCTGGTCTTCTCAATAGCCGGTAGCTAATCCGCAATAACGCGGCAGTGAAGGCTGCATTTTAGGTGGAGAAGCAGAAATCTCATTGATGTGGTGAGACTTCATCCCAAATGGGATGGTTGGAAAGCTTCCCCGCTCCGTATGAGCTGGGATGGGAGGGCTGGGGTGATTCTCGTGCATCCCTACAGATGCTCCTGGTGGAGCAAGGGCCACCCGAGGTGCATCCCTATGGATGCTCCAGGCGTAGTGAGGGCCGCTGAAGGTGTGGGGTGTTACCAGTGTCCTCGCCGAGGACAGCGCTTGTGTCTGCGGTGACGGTGACACCGGGTCACACCCGGGGAACGCTCCTCCTCGCCCGCCGGGTTACTGAGGCACTGCCCGGCCTCTGACCAGCTTGCGGACAGAGCCGGCGTGGGAGGCTCTTCCTTGGCTTGCAGCAACCTTGAACTCCTCAGCTTTTGAGGCCCAAGCCCCCCTCCCTCTCCTTCCTTCCCAAAAGGATGTTTCCCTAGTGGGTTCACACTGCCCACGGTGCTAAAGTGCTCAGGGGGTTGTTGTGCAAAGGCCAAAGGGCTCGAGTCTCTTCGGAGAGCTGCGTTGGATGTCAGAGAGCTAAACGGAGGAGAGTCTAAGGTGTTTTGGTGGAGCTTGCCAGCCAGGTGCTTGTCTGCAGCCGCGCGACGCCCTCGGAGCCTGCTGAAGTTACGGCTCGGAGGGCCTCGGAGCTCCCGGTGCCTCCGCTGCCCCGTTCCCACGGGCCGCTCTGAGCAGCGCCCGCTCCCAAGGCGCTTCCCAAACGCCACCACGCCGAGGGAAGGGGCACACGGACACAGCGCTGCTGGTGCCGGTCCCGTCCCCCCGCTCGCAGCTACGGCTTTTCCTCTCCTGGCAGGGAGCCACTGTTGTGCTCTGGGCCCTGGAGAAGAGATTAGAAGCAAAGAATGGGTTAAAAACGGGTGGGAATGGGGCCCTGGGGGCTGCGGGAGCTCACCTGTTGCTGAAGGGTTCACTCACCTGTGGTCCCTTCCTCCTTGGGAGGGTGATTCACATGGCAGAAAACTACCTCTTTTCAGGGGCTGCTTGTTTTGCTGGTGCCGCTCAGCCAGAAAGGGGTCTTGCTGCAAAGCTGCTGTGGGGAGCTGGTCTTGTCCATAGCTGGGCTGCTTTAATGCTTATTTGGCCTCACTGTAATCATTTTTAACCTCCTAGGAGGGGGTTTCTAGCCATAATTTACACCCACCAGATTTTATGTCTGCCTGCTGACATCAAATAAGTAGCACTTGAGTTATTTAAATGTATTCACTTGCTTCCAGTCACACTCATTCAGTAGGAAGATATTGTCGTGTTTGTGGCTGCTTTTTCCTAAACGTTATGTCTTTTTTCCCCGCTTTCTTCCCTGTGCTTTACTGTTCTATTCCCATAAAAAATGTGATTTTGCCTCCTTCTTCATTGTGTCTGTTGACATTCTTGGCAGTGCGGTAGTTAACATAGATGTTTTAAGTAGCTGGGAAACTTGGGCATAAGCAGTAAAGCAAATGAGCAAGTGGTAGCACTGGAGTAAATACTGGCTCAAAGTGTCGCATATTAAAATTTACATTGAATTTGGGCTTGGAGAGGTCCCACACTGCAGTTGAGATCTGTATTCCAGATAATCTGACAGCAGCACGTCAGCTGGATAACGTGGTCACGTGTAGTTATTACTGGAAAGTTTTGTCTGTTTATTTTGAAGGGGCTAAACATTTCAGGCAGTCATTTTGCTCTTGTTTATTGAGAGATGGGCGCTGAGTGAGAGCAGGGGGAAATAAAAAGCCTGGAGGAAAACGAAAGCTGCTTAGCCTTAGATGTACAAAGAAGTAGAGGGTGTTTTGCGGAGGAAATGGGGTTTGAAGTGGGACGGAGAACTTCTTCCCTAGGCTGGTGTGTGCAGCTGGGCTTGGCTTGTCCCGAGGAGAAGCTGATGAAAGAGCGGCTGAAACTGCCGAGTGACGTTTTCTGTGAAAGGCTGCAGAATTCTCTAAACTGGGATTAACTGTGCGAGGGTTCAGGCTTCTCCTCGGTACTTTTTCAGGCAGCTGTGTTTTGAAACCATATTCATAAACTTGCCCACTTGAGAACTAGTTATTTTCTTTTGGTTTTGCTTCTGTTCCCCTTGCCGTGTCCAAAGGCTGCTCTGTAACTGCACTGCTCTGGTAGAAACCTTTTGATTTCCAGCCCGAGTCATTTGTACATCATTTATCCCTATTTCTTTCCTCCAGAAAGCTGTGAAATGCTTAGTAAAACAGACCTTAAGTTTAAAATTCCTTCTGACCAAGGCTATTTTTATTTTACATTTCTTCCCCTGCGCACCATCAGTCCCCATGCTCTGACTGCTCTTATATCTTAAGAAGGAGCAAAAAAAGACAATTTGAGTCTGCAAAAGTCATCTATGTCTTTGCGCAGGCTTTGGGGGCTGGAAAGCTGAGTTTGAGCAGGGGATTCCTGCACGCCTGTGCTGCTGCAGTACAGCATGACTTGGGGCACCTGCACTGAAGATTAAAATAGCCCAGAAAATAACAACAGATGCTCAGAAAAGTATTAGTGCTTTGGAGAAAGGTGCTTGTTCTGAAGAATTTTCAAAGTAAGAGCAATTTTTAAGATACTGTAAGGAAAGGGGAGAGCTTGCAGGCAGATAGGAGGCAAATTGTTTAATAATTGTGTCTCTTGTCTCTGTTTTCTCTGCTGTCTCATCTGATTTGTCTTGTTATCTGTGTCATCTATCACGGGTCTGGTGGGTCTCGATGCTGTTAGTAGAAACTTTCCTTATGAAGTGATGGAGTCTCATGGTGCACATTTCCTGTTCCTATTTTAATATGTGGGGCTGAATGAAGTGGGAAGTCAGCGGACCTGTTTTCCGAAGATGTGACTTTTACAGGGAGAGTCAAGGAACAGAAGTTGCTTAGTCTGGGATCCCACGCATTAAATTCATAACAGTGGTTTGGGATGCCATAATGGTCCATTCTCGGTTTTCCCAGGATTTTCCCATTGGGTATTTCGCTAGAGCATTTAGATTGGTCAGCAATGGGAAGCTGTTTGCTCATAAGATGAATCATCACTGTTAGTCATGAAAGATTCCTCACCTAAAAATGACTTCCCATTATGAAATAAGAGAGAAAAAGAAGAGCTGAGAGTTCATCTCAGTCTCGCCGCTACTGGAGGATGCCTAGGAAAGGAACACTTAGTCTCTGTGAAATGTTTGGGGCTTGGGATTTTGGGATATTTTTCATTTGCTCGTTTGTTTTTAATTAGTGATTAAAAGTCTAGCAACACCTTTCCCTAACGCTGGCTTGCCTTCCATTAAAGCAATTAGTACGAACTGTTTGTTAGAATGTTAAAATACATTGAGTGGCGTTTTCAGCAGCAGGGCAGTTGTTCCAACATCCTCTCCTACTTACAGGTTGTCCCCGGTTAACAGCCCTTGCAGAGGATCACAAACGTCTCAACCTTGCTCTGCTTTGGGTTGCAGGGAGCAGGGAGTGACGGGGTTCGAATAACCATGGAGAGCGCCCTGACGGCCCGCGACCGCGTGGGAGTGCAGGACTTCGTCCTGCTGGAGAACTTCACCAGTGAAGCAGCTTTCATTGAAAACCTGCGCAAGCGGTTCAAGGAGAACCTCATCTACGTGAGCAGCCGCGGGGCGGAGGGCAGGGTGTCCGTCAGCGACCTGCACTTGGGTGTTTGCTGGGGCTTTGCTCTGCGGTTGGGGGGTTTGGAGATGGTGGTCGCAGCTTTTATGGCCCATGAGCGCTCGATGCAGCACTAGCCTGGGCTAGTGGCATGTTCACACGTGCAGGGCCTCATTTGCAGGGCTCCAGCTGAGCCCTGTTAGTGGTTTTGCCAATACAGAAAATCCAACCTGCACCAGGTTGTTGTGGTACGTGAATCTACTGTGGTGAGTGCTCAACAACCCCAGGCTAGAGCTTCATCCCAAGCAATAGATGAGAAGTAATGCAGTATCCTTGCTGGTTGGAAGGACTGAAAGAGTCCGTAGGAACTGTGTTTCCAGTCAGGATGACACATCCAGCATATCTCCTCTAATACCATGCTCTCTGTGCTAGGAGGTGGCTTCTCCAGCCTCTTTAGAGGCTGTTTGCAGAAGGACCTGCTGTGGAGAGTCCTTGTCAACCTCAGAGCATTTGTGGGCTGGTGCTCCTCTAATCTCTTCCCCTTCTGCTCTCTTTTCCAGACATACATTGGCTCAGTTCTGGTGTCTGTCAATCCATACAAGGACTTGGAAATCTACAGCAAGCAGCACATGGAGCGGTACCGCGGTGTCAGCTTCTATGAAGTTTCTCCTCACCTGTGAGTGAGCTCTGGGTAAACAGTTGGTGCCCCTTCCACCGGGGCTTGTGTAACCCTCCGTGCCAGCACGAGCCACCGAGACATCTCCTTGTCCCAGACACAGCCCGAAAAACATGGGGACATTCAGGCTCCTGCAGAGGGTGTGGTGGCCGGCTCCTTATATTCCTGTTTCTCTCTCCAAAGAGGATGAGTTGCCTTCACGAGAGCGGTATTTGGAAAGGGAGTTGGTTCCTTCCTGGCTGCAGGAACAGAGCTGCTCCCCAGCCCTGGCCCTGCAGGTCACTGTTCCCGGGTCACCCGGTCGCCGCTGCCGCAGCCTCATCCAGCAGGGACCTGGAAGGGACTGCGGCTCTACGTGTGCCGGGCGGCCTCATGGGGAGCTTTCCTACCTCTTCTCTTGCTGCCTGACCAATATTTATCTGGTATTTCCCTCGTTGCTAAGATACCCCGAGCCTGTTGGGACAAGGAATGTATTTATTTACATGGCCTGGCCTGGGGAGCATTCCCAATTTCCCATTAAAAATTATAATAATTTTTAAAAAGGAGATTTGAGGTTCAAAAGTTATTTTTGAAAGCATTTGATTTCCTTTTGGTAAGACTGAAGACAAAGATGACTGAGAGCTGAGGACGCTTGGCTCCAAAGTACTTTCTTTCAGGGCCAAGAGCCAAACTCTGTCACCTCTTAGAGGGTGGTTGTGTGTTGTTGTTGTTTTTCCTTTTCTTCTCTCTCTGTCTCTCTCTCTGTCTCTCTCTCTGTCTCTCTCTCTGTCTCTCTCTCTGTCTCTCTCTCTGTCTCTCTCTCTGTCTCTCTCTCTGT
>NW_020455755.1:4070765-4172307 GCF_003342845.1 Nothoprocta perdicaria
CTGTCTCTCTCTCTGTCTCTCTCTCTGTCTCTCTCTCTGTCTCTCTCTCTGTCTCTCTCTCTGTCTCTCTCTCTGTCTCTCTCTCTGTCTCTCTCCTCTTAAGAGGTCTTGGAAGACCAAATGATATTACTTTTAAGTGAACTGCTTGGATTGTTTCTTATTGCTGGCACATAACCCAGGAGCATAAGCAAAACACACCACAAGCCAGGGAGGGAGGGAGCCACCGCTGCTCGGGACCGCCTGGACACTTAAAGTTCCAATGCAATCCTCTAGCGTTTCAGTTTGTTCCATAAAAAATATAAAATGTGCAACTCCTAAGTAAACCCTTGAGCACAGGGTACCAGATACCAGTGCTGCTCCATCTGAGAAGCAAAAGTCAGTGTTTTTGTCACCTCTTGTTACTGCTCCTTTTTTAAAGTTTCATACTTGCTTATTTATGCTCTTCAAAGTACTTTTGGAAGCAGTGAAATGCTCCATAGTGTTATACTCGGAGTTCCTCTGTCTCTTTCCAACATTTCAGGTAGGTTTTTCCCTCTTTCTCTTTCCCCAGCTGGATTCTGGAAAGCCAAAATGCTTCAGTGTTGCTATTGCAGTGGCCAAGCAGTTCAAGCCTAGGCCTGAGTGCGGGGTTTTTGGGAAGTGCGTCACATGTAGCCATTCAAAGGAAAAAAGCCATCCCATTGGGCTCAAAACAGAGCCTACTTCCCAGAGTGATCTGTCACATCCTGCCCTATTTATAGCCTGCTGTGGGGTTCAGAGATGATGAGTACAAATGGGCCGGCAAATATCTCTAAATAAGTGGAATTCTGTACAAAGTAGGCTTGCATGACTGCCAGTTTTCTCCTTAAAAGTATTACAAAACCTCTCCACAAAGGCACGCAGCCTAGAGGCAGGCCTTAAAATGTAAATGAAATTTATATTTATTTGGCTGGTTGGCTCTCAAAGTAATGCAGAGGCAGAATTTGGATGGGAAGGTGGTGTGACAGATTCACTGGGGCAAGTGTGCAGTTGTGTTGCTAGGTAGCTCGGCCGTGTTGCCTTAGCACCAAGTATTAATAGACTTGAGAAGACCATGGCTGCTATTTTGACGTTATCATTTTTAATTAATTTCACAGCATGAGAGTGAAAAACAAGAGAAAGCCCAATAATTACTAAAAGGTTGCCAAGTATATGAGGACAGGATATGTGCTTGATAATCACATGTGAGACAGCTAAAAATATGGCTATTGAGGTCATCTTGTGTGGCTGCACTTTGAAGGCGCCTGCTCCTCTTTTCCCTTTTCCACTTCTCTTGTATCTGGTCCTTCTCTTCCCCTGTCCCTCCGTTAAGCAGTTGTCACCCTTGTCACACTCAACCTGCTCTTCTCCACTGTTGTAAAAATGTGTGCGTGAGGTTCCTGCTGCCAGACTGCTTGGCTGGCCCCAGAGAGGAAAAGAGAAAAAGGGAAGTGGGGAAGAAAAGGCAAATTCTAGGGCCTGGGTTGAGGGATAGCAGCACAGGGGAAGCGTTGGCTGGTTTGGGTTGCGTTTGGTCCACATTGGCTGGTGATTTGTGTAGCCTCTAGGCTGCTTATCCGTCTGTGCTGGCTCAATCCAAACCTTCCTGCAATCCCAGGGGAGCTGCAGGAGGTTGGGCCACGCGGGAGTAACGCTGTAGTAGCCACCCACATAGCAAAGACTTTCACAGCAAAGACTTTCCGAGAGTGCAGGCGCTTAAAGGACAAGCTAGAGTAAAGCTCCGTGGAAAACAAGCTGCCTGAATGTAAAATGTTTTCCTCCTATGGAGAACAATACTGAGGGATAGTGTTTATTTAGAAAAGTAAGTTTATCTGCACCATTGAGGCTTTTTCTGCAGAAACTCTACTCGTCTGAGTACATGGAAATGGTCAGAGAGAGCAAATAGCTCTGCTCTTTCCCTTTTATAGCCTTGAACATCCCCTGCCAGATGATTTTAATAGCATGAAAGCCTTTTCCATAAAGGGCAGGTAGTAAATTTCATGGATTTACATTATCAGCCTACAGGATCTTGGCCTGGTGGTAAGGACGTGTATGGAGATCTCGGTGTCCCCAGGGATCTCCCTTGTTGTCACCTGTGTGGCTCCAACCCAGCCCGTGGATGTACAGCTCTCTCTGAGCTCTCCCTGCTAAGGGTTTAGAGGGTGGGATGGCCTTAGCTGAGGAGCCTCTGCCCTGCAGCTGTGGGAAGGAACCAACGCCTGGTTGTCCTCACTCCCTAGTTATGCCATCGCGGACAACTCGTATCGCTCGCTGCGTATGGAGAGGAAGGACCAGTGCATCCTGATATCCGGGGAGAGCGGAGCTGGCAAGACCGAGGCCACCAAGAAGATCCTGCAGTATTATGCCGTGACCTGCCCGGCCAGCGAGCAGGTGGAGACGGTGAAGGATCGTCTGCTGCAATCCAACCCCGTGCTCGAGGTAAGGCAGAGCCGCCGGGCACCAAGGCACCCAGGGGTGCCCGTGTTTCCTGCCCGAGGGTGGAGGCAGCTGGACCCCCCCAGCATGTCCAGCGTGACCGAGCTGCACATGCACCGTGGCAAGCGTGGCTTGGGAGCACCGGGTTGCTGCACACGGGCAGGTTGCTCGTAATGGGGAAGCCCTGGCACCTCCTGAGCCAAGGCAGCTGCTGCCAAATTCCCATAGTCATTTCGTGCCCAACGGGAGCACCGAGTGAAGTGGGAAGAGCCCTGGTGGGCTGTGTGAGCCTGAAGGCCAGACAGGGACACGTCTGCCAAGGGCGGCTTTGCCCTTTGGTAAACACGTTTATGGCCACGTTCTCTAGTGCTGTGGTGTCCTCTAGTGTCCAGTCCCAAGCTGCCTTGGTCGTTGCTTTTCCTCTTTCTGCTCTTTATTCACATTGGTGTTGGGAGCAAGGACACAACTCCCCGGGTGCCTTCCCAGGAAGAGGAGGAAGCCCGGTAGGCCCAGGGCCTCTGCGAGCAGAGCTTGGCTTTCTGTGCGCCAGCAGCTGTGATGAAGGAGGAAGCTTTGAGGCTCTCACATGTGACATGTGCTGTCAGCACTGAAATGGCATTAAAATAAACTCTCTGCAAGGGCTGGAAGTGTTTGCAGAAGCTTCTGCAACACTCGAGTATAAACATCAACACTAGCATTTGGGAAGTTCCATGTTTCCTTCTCGGTTCCCCTTGCAAAAATGAGAAATTGGGTTTAATTGCCCCACTTAGGCACCTGGCAGCCTCACCAAAGTGTTTATAATTCTTTTTTGTTTTGTTTTGTTTTTCTCTCTCTTAATACATCCTCACTTCAGGCCTTTGGAAATGCAAAAACCCTTCGGAATGATAACTCCAGCCGATTTGGAAAATACATGGACGTGCAGTTTGATTACAGGGTAACTTGAAATCTTTTTTATACTTCAGAATTGGTCCCAGTCATAGCAGGACTCTCTTGTCTCTGCTTGCTTGTACTGATGCCTGCTTGGAGCTGTTGGTTTGCATTCCTCTGCAGACTGCATCATTAGCACCTATGTCTGGCAAAATTTGAATGCAGAGGAGTTTTAGAACACCTTTTCCTTTTCAAAACACAATATGTAATCCTTCCACGCTCATTTTCTTTTTGCTGCTTTTATGTGAAATCCCTTCTGAAAGGGGGAACATAAAAGTGAAAGTATTCAATATGTGCTGTAGCAATTATATCTATAATGGTGTTGTATTTTCATTTTATATCTCATTTTGCATGCACTTCAGAAGTCAAATTACCACTGTGTATTTTCTGTATGAGAGAGATTGTGATATAAAATAACAGTTTTCTTCTTGATTTTGTAGGTTGTCATTTTATATCATTTTTGTCTAGAGATTTTCCCCTCTCTGATCTATTCCAATTTATCTGGTTTGATTTAGGGGGCACCTGTTGGGGGCCACATCTTGAACTACCTCCTGGAAAAGTCTCGCGTTGTGCACCAGAACCACGGAGAGAGGAATTTCCACATTTTCTACCAGCTGCTAGAAGGAGGGGAGGAGGACTTGCTGCGAAGGCTGGGCCTCGAAAAGAACCCCCAGCAGTACCACTACCTAGTAAAGGTTGGCATTAACTTGTAACCATCATTGGCTTTATATTACAGGACAAATATATTCTCAGTTGACTTTATAGGTTCCTTCCCTCACTTCAAAAATACCTGAGGTGATTCTGCTATAAAAAGAAGCTTATGGCAGAAATGCATTCAGCAGAAGCAATCTATCTCTAACAATATATATATTTTTTCTAACACTGTTTTTTAGGGTCAGTGTGCAAGGGTCAGTTCCATAAGTGATAAAAATGATTGGAAGATTGTGCGAAGGGCTTTGACCATTATCAGCTTCAATGACAATGAGGTGGAGGTAAGACATGTCTGATGGCAAAGCTGTACTCCCTGCCCTTAAAAATAGCAGGAAATTTCCTGCTTCAATTTGTTATTTCTGACCAAGAGCAGCCTTTGCAATGAATGCATTCCCTGCAAAATCCTGAAATGAAATGTATGGCCTGATAACTAGGACAATTAACACACAATTCTCCCTGCCTTTGGTAGGTTTGCTTTCTTTCTGTACTTGTTTCTGACTCACAATGCTGATTTCTCCTTGTTGGTTTCCTCCTAGGATTTGCTGAGCATTGTGGCTAGTGTTCTGCATCTGGGGAATGTGCAGTTTGCTGCTGATGAGCAAGGAAATGCTCAGGTCACTACAGAGAATCAGATTAAATATCTGGCTAGGGTAAGTATCATCTATTAGAGATGCAACATAAAAAATGCATTAGAGAGATTTTCCATATTTTGAATTTGATACCTTTTTTTTTTTTTTCATTTTGGAATATACTTTAGGCCTTCTGTGGCAAAATTACTCTTACTTGACCTAAATACAGTGCAAACATTAACATTAAAACTCTTCTTAAATAACAGTTCCTCTATTTACTACTCAATCCACCACTGACTGAGATTTTGCCTTTTAAAATGGGGGCAGGAATGGTCTTTCTCTGGAGAGGACTTGAAGAAAGAAGAGCCCTCGTGGTTCTGCTCAGTCAGTTCTTTGGGCAGGAATAGCCAAGCCTGGGTAGTGGTATTTTTGTTAGATCATATCACTGGGAAGGGAGTTGTTGGGAGGGAGGAAAGGAAGGATTGACATGAAAGTCTTGCCAGTTTAAATGGGGAGTAGAAGATGGTGTCACTGCATCGTAGTTTTGTGAACAAGACGTAGTATTGGTTTTTTTTAATAGAGTTCATTTTTCCCTGCTTTGCAGCTTCTAGCAGTTGAGGGCTCTGTCCTTCGAGACTCATTGATCCACAAGAAGATCATAGCAAAAGGAGAGGAGGTAAGAAGATGCTCCGGGGGCTCGGGGGGCTGCAAGGAGCAGCCACCAGCTCCCGTGTGCAGTGGCCCACTTCATTTCTCACACTTCTCAAAGGAGGTTGTCAGTGCAAGTCCCATCTAACCCGGTGGTGACTCAGCCAGCGTGCCTGGGAGACAGTGATATGAGCTGAGCCCAGACAGGATGCTCTTAAGTGGCTGTTTATTAACAATGAACTAGGGAAACTTAATCTCTCACTGGAATGGCTGCTGAAGGGCTTTTATTTATTTATTTTTTTCTTCTCTTTCTGCGTACAGTTAATCAGTCCTCTGAACCTGGAGCAGGCAGCCTATGCCAGGGATGCTCTTGCTAAGGCAATATATGGACGCACTTTCTCCTGGCTTGTGAACAAGGTTAACAAATCTCTTGCTTATAAGGTAAATGAACCTATTCTTCTTTTTATTTATTTATTTATTTTCCTGGCATACAACCAAGTGTCAAGGGTTTTTCAAACCTTGTAGCTGCCAAGCAGAGAAATGCCCAGTTAAGTGCCGCAGTACCATGCATACACACAGTAGTTTCCAAACAAATTTTTATTCCACTAAGAGGAGGGTAAGGAGTAAATAATTAAATGGGGAAGATCACTGAGGCATCATAGCATGACTATATATGAACATTTTTTTTTCCCCTGTGGTAGGAGGGAGAATTTCCAGGCTGGAGAAGTACCACAGTTCTAGGGTTGCTTGATATCTATGGATTTGAAGTTTTCCAGCACAACAGGTTAGTTTCCATCAGTCTTTTGGAGTTTTGAGTAAGCCGTGCATGACTTAGTGCTCACAGTGTTTTTCTCCAATGCAAAATAAGACATTTTCCATGTCTGGTACTTCTTAGTAAGAGAGAAAGAGATGATGATTCTACTTGAGGAAGTCAGCTGAAAACTGATCATCGTAAGGCAGCTGAAAGACCTAAGTTCCACATTTCTAAGTAGGAGCTTCTAATACCTGAGATGTAAATGCTAAATATTAGCTGTATAATTATTTATCACTCTGGTATTTAAAGAGACTGTTGTCTCTTGGGGGCATATTCATCTAATATCTTAAAGCATGCTTTTGTATAGATCTGTAGTACTGTTATGATTGTTGCTGTGCTTTCTTTTTGTGGAAGTGTAAATGGGAAAATACAATTATTGAACAACTTAAGAGATTATGTCAGTGTGGAACAAACTCTGAGAGATAGCAAGGAACCCAGACACTACTATTTATGCTATTTGTGGGTCTTTCTTAAAAGTTTTTGTCTTCCTCTGTGTCACTTCTCATGTTTATTTTTCATTCCTTCTGGAACTTTCATGAGATTCACTAAATAATAAATGTAATAACATTATAAATTCACTAAACCTCTTATATGTCTCTTGATTTAAGCATAGATGTATTCATGCTGCTGTCAACTGATTACAGGTTATGCTACATGCAGCACAGTGTTAGTGATTATTTTTCTCTGTGTTTTTTTTCTTTGTCTGCAGCTTTGAGCAATTTTGTATTAATTATTGTAATGAAAAATTGCAACAGCTCTTCATAGAGCTCACTTTAAAGTCAGAACAAGAGGAATACGAGTCAGAGGGCATAGCGGTAAGAGCCAGCATCACCACACTTCCTCTCTCTCCTTTGTATCACTCCTGTGAGCCACAAGACAGATGATTAGAAATGGAGCTGCTAATAACAAGGGTCTCCAAACTAAAAGCTCAAGGAGCTTTTCCTTTCTTTTTCAACTGTGTTGGTATCAGTGGGTGAAACGTCTGGAAGTAATGCCATTGTATGCTTTGATAGAAAGGGAGGGAGTGCTCTTAATGGGAACATTAAGAAAATAAATGTTAGGAATGAAAAAACTTAAGGTATCAAATCTGACAGAAGGACTACTTAAATTATGTGTTGTCTGAAATATACTGAATTTTGCATGGAGTTTTTTTGGCAGTCTAGAATTGTTGTCATTCAAGTGAGATTTCTTACCTTTGCAGTGGGAACCAGTTCAGTACTTCAACAACAAAATCATTTGCGATTTGGTGGAAGAGAAATTCAAAGGCATCATTTCAATTTTGGTGAGTTGACAGCACCTTTTCAAATGCAAATCTTGAGGCAGCATGGCGGAAAGCAAGGAGAAAATAACGTAGGAAGAAAAGATTAAC
This sequence comes from Nothoprocta perdicaria, assembly GCF_003342845.1. Classification (NCBI taxonomy): domain Eukaryota; kingdom Metazoa; phylum Chordata; class Aves; order Tinamiformes; family Tinamidae; genus Nothoprocta; species Nothoprocta perdicaria. The sequence goes on from NW_020455755.1 coordinate 4,078,237, forward strand.
GCTTACGTAAAGATTGTTCATGCTGGAGGGCAGAGCACTAGTGCACAGACCAGTGACACCATCAAAAGTCAGTGCATCCATCTTTTCCTGCTCTCGGGAAAGAAGCTTCCAGTCCAGGCAGTCTAGAAGGAATTCTCCTTCTCAGCTCAACAGTTCTCATTTGTTGAACTAAGTGAAGTGAAGCCTCGCCGTTGCAAGGCCAAAGATTCAAATGAAGGTGGTGTTTCAGTGAGAATTAGAGGTGGCCTCTGTGCTGACAAGCATGCAAAGAAGCCAGTGCTGGAGTGCACGTGTTTGCCAACTTCTTTTTAGGATGAAGAGTGCCTGAGACCTGGGGATGCCACAGATATGACATTCTTGGAGAAGCTTGAGGAAACCGTGAAGAATCATCCTCATTTTCTCACGTGAGTGTTTCCATAGCTGACAACAGTCACACGAGCAAGATCCAAGTGTGTGACAGAGCTATTGATATCGACTGCCTTGCTCTTTTGAAGGCTAACCTTCAAAATACAATAGGAACAATAAAACATTCCTTACTTTCTGCCTTCTTTGCTTATCTCTTCCTGGCATCCCTATGCTAATGTGTCCAAGGAATTTGCAGGCTTGCAGTTTCTTGGCTGCTCTAAGATCTGGCCTAATGCTGTAGGTGTGATGAACTCTGCTTCTCCTCTGCTGCTTCAGACTCTTAGGGCAGATCATTCCTCAGCATTTGATGGCTTCCTGGGGAAAGATGACTCAAGTCTAGTGAGGGAATAACTAGAGCATGGAGCAGAATTCTGCTCTTTTATAAAAGTGTTCAGAGGAATATAGGCATTAGAGTGATTTAAGTAGTGCTGGTATTTTTGAAATTGCTGTGCCTTGGAGTTTAATATCGCACTCATTCCCCACTGTGTGTGTCTGCTTCCCAGATAATCTTCTCTTTGACTTGGTTAAACTACCCATATTGCCATCTCTCTGGTGTAATTGGTGTGAATTCCGTGTTTGTAGCTCTCAAGACTGCTTCAGTTTCGAGTGATTATTAACACATTGCAGCTCCAAATGTCCTGTCTCTTCCTATCAAACACTGCTTTGCTCTTATCCGAGTCTCGGGAGTGTGCCAGCTTGCTGCCAGGAAGCTGAAATTTCCTTTATTTGAAATAAAGGTAAACAGATTTTTGTGAATGGGAGCCGACAGGCTAGTTGGAGACTGACTTCTTTATTTCCAGTGCTGAAGATGAACAATTGTGATATGTCTTTTCCCTCCCCTTGAGTTCATACAGTCTCACTCAGGGCTCAGAGAGCACAGTGGCTTTGGGGCCAGGTCCCGCCACGCGCAGCTCACGAAGCCTCCCTGTTTTCTCGCCAGGCACAAGCTCGCAGACCAGAAGACCCGCAAGTCCCTGGGCAGGGAGGAATTCCGGCTCCTGCACTACGCCGGCGAGGTCACCTACAGCGTCGCAGGCAAGCGCGGACACCGAACGGGCTGCCTCTCCCTTCCTCTCCCATCTCCTCTCCTTTTCATTAAAACATTGCTAGATAACAAAGATCAGTGTGGGCATAGAACACCTCCACATGTCAGTTGATTAGCTGCATGAATCTCTCATGTTAAATTCCTGTCTTGTTAAGTTCCTATGGGACAGCAGGGGTAGCCTGAGCTCTTTTTTCTCCTTTTCTCACCTAGGTTTTCTAGATAAAAACAACGACCTTCTCTTTCGGAACCTGAAGGAGGTGAGTGTGGATAGGAATGCTTGTTTCACTGTGTTTTGGATCAGTTGGGTGCAAAATGGGACGGCAGCGGAGGGAAATCCTGCTTTTAGACTCTGTCTGGAGAATGTGCACTCACAGGGACTGCACCATGAAAAGGAAAGTTGAGGTGCCTGTTAAAACAACCACAAACAAGCAAAACACCCAGTTTTCATCCATGTTCTTCTGATGCTTCATCTCTGAAAATGTCTTTCTCTGCAGACCATGTGCAACTCCGAGAATCCCATCATAAATCAGTGCTTTGACAGGACAGAGCTGACGGACAAGAAGAGACCTGAAACGGTAAGAACATGGGAGCTGGATGTTTTTAAAATCAAATCCCACCGAGCGCAGCAATCGGAGCTCAAGCCTCCCGTGTGCGTGGCAGGGAGGCCGTGCGCTTTGTTCCTGGGCACGTGCCCGCTGCCAGCACCACTTCACACGCAGCTGTTCTCCTGTTTTCCCTTTTTTCCCTAGGCAGCAACTCAGTTTAAAAACAGCCTCTCCAAGCTCATGGAAATCCTGATGTCCAAAGAACCCTCGTACATTCGTTGCATGAAACCTAACGACTCCAAACAGGCTGGTAAGGCTTTGGGGCCACTTCCTCTCCCTGGTTTGGAAGGCAGCTGCATAGGCCACTAGATCCCATCCAGTGGGGCAGGGAGAGGCACTGGGATGACTAAATCCTGCAAGATTTTTCATTCTGGGCCGATGCCAGGGCTTGCGGGCAGGCAGGGGCAGCACCAGTAACCAGGAGACGTGTGGGAAGTGATGGGCTAGGGTCGTGTTTAAGGTGAAGAATGCGAAGATGCGTCACTTCCTTTTAATGATCTCCTTTATTCTCCCTCATTTCCTCTTCCTGTTCACAAAGAGCATAAAGGAGACCATCTATTTGGAAATAAATAAGTGTATATTAAAGTGTACATAAATACGTATGTTTAAGGGTACATTAAATAACGTATATTAAAAAGTGGGGAGAAGAACATGGGACACCAAGGCAGTTGTGTCAGATTTACACAGTGAGGATGGGGTAGAGGTGAAAACTAATCTATTAACATAACACCAGGAGCTGACAGCCCCTTCCCCATATGAAGGGGCGTGTTAGTAACGTTCCTCCGTTTTCATGCTCTCTCAAGATCGATTTGATGAAGTTTTAATCCGACATCAGGTGAAATACCTGGGCTTGATGGAAAACCTGCGAGTGCGCAGAGCTGGGTTCGCCTACCGGAGGAAGTACGAGGTTTTCCTGCAGAGGTAGGAATGAAGCCCTTGGCTCCCCTCCCTCGGCCTGCAAGGTGTGAGCAGCAAACGGGGGCAGCCCCTGAACCTCAGAGACTTTCTTTGAGGGAGAAGGGAGGATGAGGATGGCACTTCCATAGCACTGCATGGGCTGGGCTTCCTCCTACTAATGTTTCTCTGCTGCTAATTTACAGGTACAAATCACTCTGTCCAGAAACGTGGCCCACCTGGGATGGGCGGCCCCACGACGGCGTGGCTGTGCTGGTGAAACACCTTGGCTACAAACCAGAAGAGTACAAAATGGGACGGTTAGTTCCTCTATGTTCTTAATTTGGGAACATGAATTATTGGAAGTCAGCGCCACTGGTTTTAAATAAGGCTTCTCTGTCTAATGGGTGGGGGAAAGATTAGAGGTCCCAAAAGGGATGCTGAGGACAGGAAGCAGACTTCTCTGGCATGCTAAACATAATTCTGCATTTCTATTTCTAGAACAAAGATTTTTATCCGTTTTCCCAAGACTTTGTTTGCAACGGAAGATGCTCTGGAAGTAAGGAAGCAAAGTCTTGGTGAGTCACACACAGCACAGAAGCTTCACGGACAGCCGGCTGCCTTGTGCTTTTTATGAAGGAAAAAAAAAGTCTTTATCTAAAAAAAAAAAAAAAAAAAAAAAAAAAAAAAAAAAAAACTCATATTTGACCACATTTTCTAATTGCTCTTTCTCTTGCCATTTCAGCAACAAAAATGCAGGCCACGTGGAGAGGTTTTTATCGACGGAAAAAATTCTTGCACATGAAACACTCAGGTATGAGAGAACTGAAACTGCAGTAGACACCTGCATAGCTAGAAATGGCCACAGTGATTTTGGAGGAGAGGTCAGAGATGACTTGTGTTTGCTGCGCAAGAAAATTGTGGTTTTTATTGAGATTAGTTATTTATTCATTGTATCACATAGTGAAGAAATTATGTTCTTTCCGATATACCACTGTAAAGGCTTATGTTCTTGGAGGCGATTTCTTGATACCTCTTCATTTTCAACTCATGTACAGAGTCAATATTTGTAGTAAGGGGCTTGCTTAGTGTGCAAAATCTTTTTTTTACTATTATTATTTTTAGCAATAGCCATCCAGGCCTGGTGGCGGGGAACCTTGGGACGCCGAAAAGCTGCCAAAAAGAAGTGGGCAGCAGAGACGATTAGAAGGTGCGTTTAAAAAAAAAAAAAATTTAAAAATCCATCCATTGAGTACTTATTGTCTAACAAAAAGATGATTAAAAGAACAGGGCCTGGAATCTTTCAATAGCCATGACACATTTTTTGTTAATAAATAAAGCTCAGGAAATGGGGGAGGCTGTTACTTGAAAACAGGCTATTTTGTGCCGTTTGAGTAAGCGTGTCTGTCTGAAGCCAGGGAAAGCTTTTTGGCTAGCCTGCTAGCAGAGGCAACAGAGAAAATTTAGAAAGCAGCTTTCCATATTTTATTATTGTGAAAACATCCCTTTTGGCAGTCAGCGCCTCCGAGTTATCCATTGGCTCTTGCCAGTCCTGGGATTCCCTAATGAAACTCAAGTTCCTGGTTCTTACAAATTGCAGTTCCTTTTTCCTCCCAGCTAATTTTGAAGACTTGCCCCAGTGCATTTAATGCCCCCAACCCATCTTAAGTGTTAACTCACCTTTTATCCTCGCTGTATCTTAAAGCTCCCTGGGGACCCAGGGGTGACTGCATTAGGAGAGCCCTCTCAGATGCCGATTAACCTTTTTCTTTTCTTTTGCCTTTTTTTCCCTCCCTGCCACCAGGTTCATTAAAGGTTTTATTTACCGGAACTACCCTCGCTGCCCCGAGAATGAGTATTTCCTGGATTATATCCGCTTTTCCTTCCTGATGAACCTTAAGCGTAATTTGCCAAAGACTGTTCTGGACAAATCTTGGCCAACTCCTCCTCCGTCGCTCTGTGAGGTAGGCAGAACCAGCAGCCAACAAGAAGGGCTTTTTTCACTTGATGAAAAATAAGATCGTGGAAAGCTCCAGTTCTCTTATCCAAAGTTCCTTGTTTGCTTGATCATAGTGAGAAAAGGAATAACCAGGCAAAGGGGAATATTCCCCAGGCTTTATTCTGCATTCTGAATTGGCAGAGGAAATAGTGCAGGATAAGCTTTCTTAAAAGACAGTAGGAAATGAAATTCCAATTATTTATTTCCAAAACTTAGTCCGTTGGTAAAATATGTTTAATTCAGTCTTATATTTTCTGCGATTCCCTCTGTCTTTGCTTAGACTCTTGGCTTAGCTTTGTGACGTGGAGCCATTGTCCCTGACCCTGTGACTTGTCCCGCAGGCCTCGCAGCTGCTGCGGCAGCTCTGCATGCAGAACATGGTGTGGAGCTACTGCAAGAGAATCAGCCCCGAGTGGAAGCAGCAGGTAGGGGCCAAGTGTATTCTTTGAGTAGTTTAAATATTGATATTTCTTGAACAGTTATATGTAAGCTGTTTTTGTCTTTAATATTGCATTGCTAAAGTATGTTGCTTCTGAAAGCCAAAATACTAAGCAGCCGTAATGAAAAACTGTAGATTAGCTACTGAGTTAGGTGTCATTAGCCTGTTATTAAGGGCACAGAATTAAAAGCTGCCATTGCTAAATTGGAGGTGGAAACAGAGCAGGATTCTCCCCCCGAAGCAACCCAGCCCTGCAGCCACCAAATTTCCAATTTCTTCTCTCAGCTGCTGCGTACGCTGCAGTGCCGGCCCTTTGCCCTCGCTCGGCAAAGGGAATTGCTCCTTTCCTTCGTTCTTCCAAGGAAATGCCTGGTAGGAGCTCGGGGTGCGGATTCCCTCTCCCAGGGCCGGTCCTCCGGGATCCGAGGATTGTGGTGCCGAATGGTCTAAGCAGGAGCTCCCAGGCCCAGGGGAGTCACCCTGCTGGGCACTGTTGAGGAGAGAGGGGAGCTCTCCTGATTGTGCTGCATGGCAGCAGAGGGGCCTAATGGGTTTTTTTTTCTTTAGTACTTTACTAAAAAAGTTGACCAGCTTAAAAGGCTTCAGAAAAAAATATGAAACAAGGAGGGGAAAAAAGTCCAGTAGCAGGAAGGATCAGGCTGGCTTGGTAAGGAAAAGGTTAAGAGAGTCGCTGCACTGGAAAGACTCTTCACCTGAAGAAAGGCATTAACTGAATGGTTAACAGGTTAATGGCAGAGAATGGTTGCAATAGGTCTGTAAACTTGAACCAGAACTAGGCTGAATGGTTTTGAAAGAGGTTTCAAAAAAAAGGCAGAAAATGAGGCACCTGAGAGACTGTTTTGCTGCCAGCCCACTCTGTAAAGAGGGAAGCCATTGAAAGGATAGGGAGTATTTTGTGCAGTTTTGTACCTGGTATGATTCACAGTGTCAGAACTAGATGATTATTGTTAAATGTATCTTTAAGGCAAACATTTCCTTTTGTTTAAAGAAAGTTTTCATACTAAAAAAAAAAAAAAAAACACAAACATCTCTTGTCCTTGCAGCTGGAACAAAAAGTGATCGCCAGTGAGATTTTTAAGGGTAAAAAAGACAATTATCCTCAGAGTGTTCCTAGGCTCTTCATCAACACTCGGCTTGGTGAGTAGGTGTTGCACATCTGAACAGGAAGAAAGAGGGACTCATCTGCTCTTTTCTTCCTAGACATTGCTCTTTCTGACACCTCCTCTTTGCTTTTCATTTAGGAACTGAGGAGATAAATGCTAAAGTCCTTCAGGCTTTAGAAAATGAAGCAATTAAGGTGAGATATGTGTCCTAATACTTTTGTTGTTAAGCTCCTAGAATTATTCAGCAGAATTGTAATCATTATTAGAAGATTGCACTGCCAACTGAAATGCATTAGGAATATTAGATGAAGGTCAGCCTTCAGGGGCCCGTGTCCATCCCAGCTCCCAAAGCAGCGGGGTCAGGGCCTCGTGGAGCTCTCCAAGCTGCAGGGATGGCTGCTGTCATCGCGGCACGCGCCCTGCTGAGCCCTGGCCCCGCTTTTTCAGTACGCGGTGCCTGTAACCAAGTATGACCGGAAAGGGTACAAAGCGAGAGCGCGGCAGCTGCTGCTCACCCAGAGCGCGGTCGTCATCGTTGAAGACTCCAAGATCAAGCAGCGGATCGACTACGCCAATCTGACAGGTGAGAGACCGGGGAGCGGGCTCTCGCTGACTTGATTACAGCCAAGGAACGACTGCGGTCAGGGGAAAATAGTTAAGAAAAATAATTTGAGTTTGTTCTGGCCAAGACTTGACCTGATTCCAATAAGCAATTCAAGTTTTGTGATTCCTAATGCTCCAGAGAGGGACCCTCCAAAGGGAATCCCCCAGAAAAACGTCCCCCTGTACCACAGTCATGACTCACGTGCCCAGCTCCGCTGCAGGGGAGCTGCACGGCTACCCACAGCAGCTGCCCGGGGCCCTGCAAAGGCATTTAGCCCTCAGTATTTGACGCTGGCTTCATACAGGGGGTAAGGAGGGAAAATCTTGTTGAGGGTGGGAAAAAAAACCTTGTCTTGGAGGCAGCATAGTCATTACTGGGCTTTTTCATCTGCAACCTCTCAGCATTGCTGGAGTTCCTCTTCAGAGCCCGGGTTGGTGTTCAGAGTCGCGTCAGGGCAATGTGGAAGCCATCAGCTGTCAGCATTTAAGATGTTTTCCGAGAGCAGCTCAGCCTCAGCCTCCCTTGAGGGCTTCCTGCAGAGCGATACAGGCGGCTGCCTTGGCGCTGCGCTGGCTCGAGCTGCACAGCTAACCCAGTGCATCAAGATATTAAGTAAAATCCCCCAAGAAACGGTGAAGAACCAGACCCTGCAGCAGCAGAGTGTTCCATAATTAATCCATGTTCCCGAGGGAGGTGGGTCCAGTTCCTACCCAGCAGTTACAGCCCTGATCCAGGTCCATGTTTAGAATTAAGCATCTTGCTGTGGGGACAGGGGAAGTCATGGGTTAGTTGCTGGTACAGAGGAGTTGGCTCTTCCAAGTTCATAAGGACTGTCCTTCTTTCTGATGGATGCAGTAGAGAATTTTGACGTGTTGAGAGGTAGTTAACTGATTTTTGTCACCTTGCAGCCATGTCATTGCTCTGCTGCTCTCCCCCTACAGAGCTGCTGGGCAGGTTGCAGCAGTTGGGTTTCCTGCTGGGGCTTTGACAGGGGCCGCGTTCCCGGGAGAGGCTCTAAAAGGCCTGTGAGAATCCTGGGATTGTGGGCACCAAAGGGCTCGTCTCTGTTACAGGCATCTCTGTGAGCAGCCTGAGCGATAACTTGTTCGTGCTGCACGTGCACTGCGAGGACAACAAACAGAAGGTAGCGGCACTTGCTTCATTTCTCCATCTACCTCTAGTGAGAATTTAACAGGCTGGGGAGAGAAGATACAGCACAAAAAGGGGTGGTGGGGCTGATTTATGAGTGAGCGGCTTCTTTACCTAACACTGTGCTTTCTTCTAACTGGAATTCTGTTTCTTTTACTTTCATATTTACACTCCATTCCGCAGATGCTCCTTTGTCCTCATTACTGCTAACACACCAGGCCCAGGGTAGTTGCTCAAGCTGCAGAATGTGAGACAGAGGCCCTAGACACCTCCAGCACCCACATTCATGTTCTCCTCTCCTACAGAGAGCGTTTCCGCTCTTAATTACTATGAGTTTGTCATGTAGTCTGTGAAAAGCCCTGACTGCAAACACTGTGTGTGGGTTTGCCCTTGCAGGGGGACGTTGTGCTTCAGAGCGACCACGTCATTGAGACGCTAACGAAAACAGCCATGCGGGCGGACAAAGTCAATAACGTCAACATCAACCAGGGCAGGTGAGCAACGCTGTCCTGCTTTGCTCGGGTTTGGTCTGAAAAGGGGTTCTGCTTTAGCCTTGCAGCTCCAGGAAACCACAACCAGGGCTCCAGTTCCACAAATAAGCAGATTCACTGCAGCCCAGCATCAATAAAAAGCATCTATTTCTATACAAAGGGGTAAAAGTGGGTTGATGGTCACAGATGCTCAGTCTATTCTCACCTTTCTCTTTGCAGCATAAAATTTACAGTGGGGCAAGGCAAAGAAGGCATCATTGACTTTATATCGGGCTCAGAACTGCTTATAGCCAAAGCCAAGAACGGCCATCTAACTGTGGTGAGTAGGGGCTGCTCCTGCCCAGGGCGGGCCGCTCTCTTGCAGGGCGCTCGCAAGGAAGCAGCGGTCTCACTGTGGCCCTCCTTCCTACCCCGTTTTCCTGTCACTCACATAGGTAGAAGCTTTAGCGCAGTCACAGAAGGGGCACACAGGGGACTTTGCCACGGGCTCCTCTGCCCTTGCGGGTCATCCCAAGAACAGCCCCTGTCTGTACCTCAGACTCGAGGGGGGGCTTCGCTTACCGTAGCGCCACGCACGGCTCATTCCTGAGCCGAGCCAGGCACCGTAACAGCACCGACCGGCTCCAGCTGTTGTGGCGTCTTCTTCAGGGCCGTTTTTAGCTTGTCGCTCTTCTGCAGGTTGCTCCTCGTTTGAATTCTCGATGATGAAACGTCCCACCAGAACACGACCCTTTCTTCCATCAATCAGCCCGACTGCCCCCTCGACAATTGGCTGGACAACGCTCCCAGCAAAATCCCCTTTCCTTCCTCTCTTTGCTCATTTTATTGTTACCAAAGACCTGCACTTTCAGAAAAACAAAATACAACTTGCTTTCTTGTCTTAATATGAAAGTTCCGAAAGAAAGGCCTTCTCTTCCTTACCTTAGTGGCAAACGCACGGGTCCAAGGCACTGTCTGTGAAACTGCGGCTCACGACACTTGTGTATTGAGCTGGGCTTTGAGGGCGGGAGCTCTGACTCCAGGAGAGTTTAAGCTCTGATGGAAACGACCAAAATTTGTGCTTCTATCATCAATCAAAAAAAAGCACAATCGCAGGAAACGAGCACTGCTGCCGCTGTCAGCCAAATCAATGAGATGCCAAACTTTATATTTAGAAAGAATGTTTTATGAAGAATTTTGCTCTGAGACTTTTTGATGCTTTGTGTTACAATATTAAAGCCATATTGTGTAAATGAGTAAAACCCTGTAAATACTTTATAGCTAAGTATGAGAGATGCACTACAAGAAATGGAGTAGATGTGGAAACTTTGTTTTGGATTTGAATTTTATGTTGTTTTTAGTTGATGACTAGAAGGTGTTAAACTGAGAATCCCCCTTCGGTAACTGCTTTCTTAATCTCAATCCAGGGTTGCTTCTTTTTAAGGCACCTCTCCCATTTCTTGCTCTATGGTATTTTTATACTGCAGTAACTTTTTCATATCTACACATCCGAACAACAGCACGTGCAAACTACAGGAGGTCACCATTCCTCTCTGCCCCCTAGGCTGGACCTGAAGCCTGTAGTCCTTGGGCACAGCATGTGCACAGCAGCATCTCTGCCACCTTGTACCTGTCTGGAAGGGGCCCTGGCCCTTCCCCTGCACAGCTCCTCAGCCTCAGAGCAGCACCTCCACAGTGAAGGCTTCTCCTCCTCTTTATGTTTTCAGGGATAACTGGAAGTTTGAGCTCTCACAATAAAGCTCCACCATGTTTAGATAACCTCTCCATACTGCCTTAAAGGGGCAAGAGGGCTAGTGCAGCACTGCTGGCCTTGCCCCCCAAATAGCTCCTGGCTCCTCTGCATCTTCCCCAGGAAGCTCTAGCTCTGTCACGTCACCGGTTATAACTAAGTGCTAGAAGGACGCAGGCTTCCAACCACAGCCGCTCTCAAGCCGCGGCAGAGGAGGTTGAGTATCAAGCACTTTCATTCAAGAACAAACCCAAACGGCTCCAGGGCAGAGCGCTAAGTGTCAAACACTGCAGTCTGGCCAGGGCTTTCCATCATCTACTTGCCTTGCAGTCCTTTGTGGTTCCCCCCTCTACCCCCCATGCAGTAGCTACAGGCTACACTAGGCCCCCCCCCACACACAGCCAAACATGTTGCCAGTGACACACAACAGGCAGAGGCTCCTGCTTTCTGCCATCAGGCAGTATCAAACACTGCAGCAGGCCTGGAATGCTCTATACACTGTAGTATATATGCACACACAGACACCCCCATACTACTGTATATGCTAGAGTGTATATACTGTACAACGCTGTATACGCTATTATAACCTCAAGACTACGCTAAATAAATTTTTACAATAAAAACCACACCTTGTCTTTATCGTAGAAATGGTTTCATCGTATCTCTTAGTTTCTGAAGGGGAAGCGATTTTTCCTCCTTTGGTTTTTGCCCTCGCTGCTCCTGTGACAAGACATCCTCGTACAGCCGAGTCCAGGGGGCTGCCCCACGGCGCCGTGACTGCGCTGACACCAGCTACAGAAGGTACAAACCACTGCTGGGCACCGCCAGCAAACTGGCATTCAACAGCCCGTTTGTCTCTCGCTCGTTCTTGGCCCCAGAAAATTATTCCTGCTGAAATAATTAAAAGAAAGTCATAGTAGTATTTGGCATTTTTAATTTAGGTTTGTTTTATTTAAGTTTAATGTTAATTCCATGCTGTGTTTCAGTAAGAACAATACAGATTCTGTATCTGTGGCTCCAGTCAGATATCCAGTAGTACAAATTAGCTTCAAGTTACACATACTGAACAAAAGAGGTTGAGCGAGCGAAGGGAGATGGGGAAAGGGGAGGGAAAAAGAAAAAATATTGAACACGCATGCAGGCTTATCAATGCCACCTTCAATGCTAACCTGCTTGGAGGAAAAGTAAAGAGTAGGCAAGAATGAGCAGCCACGGATTGTTGAACTGTTACCAGCACCATGTTTTTCAGCAACATTTCAGCAGTTTGGAAACTTTACAGTAAAACCACTACAATGTGTCCCAATGCAACCTGTAACTTCAAGCTAAACACCCAATTAAGTTTAAACATTGGTATAAAATTCAGTTTAAACAGTTATAAAAAAGAAAAATGCCACCACATGCGCGCTACCATGCGATTACAGATCTCCCCTACACGTCTACCGGCCTTCAGATGTAACATTCACTGCTAAGGGTGACCTCCCCACGTCGGGCGGAGGACAATACAGTAATGCTGAAAGAGCCTTTACAAAGTCCTGTTAGTGTCTTAACCTAAAAGCTGGCACCAGTAAAATCCACAGAAATTCACTCTTGCCTTTAAGAACTTTTAAACTGTGTAAAAAAAAAATAAAAATAAAGAAACCCAACAGGGCAGGAACCTAAATTCTGAGACCCAATGTAAAAGTCAGATTTGGTGGTTCTCAGAGTGACACTGAGGGATTTTGTGGGGAAGGGGAAGGGTGGTCAGAGATGGGTTCTCTTGTTGGCCTTTGTGTCTCACTGGTTTTCATCTTCCACATCCTGCAGCGCTTCTTTATTCTGTTCTTCACCTACGAGAGTTTTTAAAAGAGGAAAATTTTTAAAATGACATTGACAGAACGGCTTAAGACGCATCTGCAGATTAATAGTTTCATGCAGTTGCACACACGCTCGCTTGCACCCCTGCATGAACAGCACACACGCACTCATGACGCAGCCAGTCCTGAACTGAAGCCTCTCCATGGAAACTGAGCCTTGTAATCAACCCGTCATGTTTCATAAAGACAGTTATAGCACAGGCTATTAGAACACAGACCCTGGCGTAAGGACAAACAAGAAACCAGCACTGCTGAAAACTGGACCTCGGCACATGATCAGATCAAACACGTACAGCCAAGATAAAGTTACCAGAATGGCTGTATATCAACATCCTTAAATCAGAACATACCTCTCAAAAGAAAAACCCTAATTTCTACCCAGAGAGCTAAGAGCATCTGTGCACTAACAAGAGCACCAAAACCAAAATGGATTTTCAGAAGTGAGTTTTTTTTCTGCCTAAATCCGCTTAGTCTCAATGAGAGTAGAATCCTACAGTCAGTTTTGGAAGATGACACTGATGGTATGGATTTAGTTTACACAAACAAGTATGAATAAGGTTCTGTACTTCACAAGTTGGACATGACAAGAAATCCTAGGTTTGAGGCTGCTAAGGACAATACTTCGTGGAAATTCACTTCTTTAAAGAAGGTCAATCAGTTTGGAGCTATTTCAGTAGGCTGCAACATGCAAGGAAAGGGTTTTAATGAAGAGACTCATCATAAACACTGTTTTACTTCAGTTACCTCTAGCCAAATTTCTACTGCAACAGGAGAAGTTTAACGTACTTCAGCTAGTACCATAACACATGCAAGACTGAGTTAATTGACAGAAGAAACTGAAGAATGTTTTTACAGCTATCCTTAGCTCTGTGAGGTGGTATTGCCTTAAGGACAATAAATAAACTATCCACTCCAATTAGTTTGCAATAAAATCCAGTCAAATGAGACTAATGACTTTCAGCATATAATCAGAATGCCTGCTGAGAGCATGTCCAGATTCAGCATTATCATCAGCTGCAATGCAAGGTATATTTGAAGAGGTAGCCTAGGAATGTAAGATAAGACATTCAACAACAACAAAATTAATGGTCAGAATTACGTAACAAATTATTTAAGAGAAGAAAGCAGAGGCCTTGACCCAGGAAGATGATTAAAAAGATCTGAGCATGCTCTAGCCAATGCACTTATGCAAATACTCCTATAACAGGCCATAGTGAAAATGCTTTTCATGCCCAAATATTCTTAATATCCATCCAGGTGTGCAGCGCAATTATCAAATGTTTAAGTTCTTTTGGATATCAGTTATGCTTATTTGGACCTGGATAGGAGTAACAGGTCACCAACTGGTTGAATATTGCTTAGCCCTGGAATGGAGTCAAAGATACAAGCAATTTATGAACAGCAAGAGAGTGAAAGAGGCAAGCATGATTAGTGATCAGAAAATTGATGTTGAAAAGTTCATTGAGCCATGACAAAGACTTACAAAGTAGAGTTTTTAGGAAATGAACAGTTGGACTTTCCTTTAGGAATCTATATAGCAGGAAAGAAGGGGAAAACAGGAATCATGAAGACGACATTACAAGCGTGAAAATTAACTCAACAGCTCGTCTATGATATGGTTAGAAGATACAATAAATGAGATGGAGAAACAGCAGCTCAGTAACAGTTCATATAGGAAAGTCACTGCCTATAACCTGCACAAGGCAAACACAGAAGCTTTACACAAAAGAATGAGTCATTTTCAAATCTTTTTCCTCTTCAGAAACTAATAATTGTGACCATGTTTCTCAATGCCATTGCTAACATTAACTGTCATAGGACATCAGAAGCTTTACCTAATTTTAGAAGTAACCACAGCGTTCTGAAAGCAAAAGTTTTAATTAAATTAAGTCAACATATTAGCAAGCTATGAGTAAAAGGAAGGAATAATTACTTTTGTGTAAATATTAAGCATAAACATCAATTTCTCTGTGGACAGACACAGCAGCATGATTTTAAATTGGTTGTAGGTTTTTTGATGGTTTTTAAGTTTACAGCTGTTGTTATCTTCATGGCAAGTGTCCGAAACACATAGAATGACCTGAATTTCAGCAAGGACAAAGTGCCTGTCTACTCTGTTATGGAACCCGTGACGAAACAACAAATTTGGAGGGAGCTAGGTTAAACAAAAGGTAACTACAGAGCCTCTGTAAAGGCTTCTTGGCTTAAATTGCAGAAATTAGAGGAATAATTTCCCCCAAATGCAACAAGGAATGCATCTAAAGGCTGCAGTATTTAGAACAGTGCCTGCACTGAGCCAAATACATAGGCTGTATGTGTAAGGGTAATTATATGGACTTGTTGCAATTTGCAAAATATACCCACAAAAGCAGTATACAGTCTCTTTCAAGAATCTCTGTACTGGGATGTAGGGTAGATTAAGAGCCAAGGCCCATCATGCTTGGAGCTTCTTCATAGGAGTGTCAAAGGCCAAAGACACAGGGATAAGTGTAAATTGCTCAATATTGGTTATCTACTTCAAGAGCTAGGAAGTAGACAAAATATTACAAAGAACCTCACTAGCCACGTGGTAACAGAGGCAGTATGAAAAAAGGAAATGGACTCTGCAATTGCTTTCAAATGGGAGACTACACCAATAAAGTACTCCAGAACAATGTCACATAAGTACATGGTTATGCTTCAAACACCTTACATGACAAAAAAATCGAAAACATTCGTTTCTTTAGAAATAATCCCTCCTTTCTTCAGAAATTATTTATGTAGAAATCAATTTAAATCTTGTTTCAAACCTTGGGGAATACGTATGTACATAAATATATTCTAAACAGGATTGAAGAATTTTCTCTAAGTTAAGAATAAAGTCAGTCATATCTTCCTGCTTGTCTCTAATCTTTCTAAAGAATGTTTAATTCACTGATATCAGTAACCGGTAAATCAGCATTTATGCTAAAAAAACCGACGGAGGACATTTAAATTCATTGACATCCCTGAAAGAGAAAAAAACCACCCCACCTAGAAGGTCAAAAATAGCCTTTTAAGTAACTATCAGATGCTAGCAAACAGATGTGTCTCACCCATAGATAGTGTCAGAAGACACATTCAGCATTGCTAAGGCAACAGTCCACTTCGAGACATTCACTGGGAGCATAAAATGGACTACACAAATGCCAAAGATGCTTTTAATGTCCCAAATAGCTAATTAGATGTCCACAACCAGTAATTAAGTAGTTCACAAGATCCTTTTCCTTTTTTCTCTTCACATTCAATGCCTCCCAAGAGAATGGACAGTTACAGAGTTATGTAAAGTGCTTTAAGGTAATTAGCATGACAGCAGAAAGTCATCTGCCACTGAAATGCCCACAGAAATATTGAGTGACATTTGCAAGCACTTTCTCCTGCACTGGAGGTTCACACTGGATTGTAATGACAACTGTAAGGCAAGTATCACAAGCCTCTGAAGAAAAACTGAATTAAACGAAGAGTTTCTACTACATTTAAAGTAGTCACTGATGAAACCAAATATTTGTTCTAGAAAGGGGGAAGTGGCGAGAAGCCTCTCAAAAGAAACTGTGTCACTGCTATCAACTTATCTAATGATAAGAAAGGACAAAAATTCTGTGAGGTCAAATATCAGGAAAAAGAGACAGAAGCAGTAGAACACAAAGGCAGTCTACACATTTCCATGCTTTCCTTTTTTGCTTTGTTGGAGGGAAAGCAGTTGACCATGAGGAGGGTACAGCAGGTTTAGGGCAGGTTTACTTACCATCACCCTGCATGTCTGAAGTCCATAGTGTCAGATTATCACGTAACAACTGCATGATAAGTGTAGAGTCCTTATAGCTTTCTTCACTCAGTGTATCCAGTTCTGCAATAGCATCATCGAAAGCTGCTTTTGCCAACCTGCAAGTACAGAATATGAGACATGTAGAAGCATATTGCTGAACAGAATCCTGAAGGACACAAATTAAACCTGTATTACAGAATATCTGTCTTCTGGTTTGGCTATGTGACATTTTAAGCACCTTCCCCACACCCCCCAAGAGGTTGCTAGATGTTTCTCTAAACTTCTCAAATATTCAAAACTGGCCACTGTAGGTGCTTACCATAAACAGGATATTCAGAATTTTGTCTATTGAAAATTCCTGTATCTTGTGATACAGCTCATCAAGGTCTGTTAAGAGTTTGAAAAGATATACCTGTCACCTGCACTGACAGCAGTAATAAAATGTAATTGCTTCAATCTGTATTTTTATGTTCATAAGCAATCTTTTTCCTTAGAGATAAGCCACTGTGATTTACATATGCTCACAGCCACAGAAATGCCTAGTAATGTGACCCCTGCACCTCTGCCAACAGCTGAAGACCTAAGTTAAACTACCTCACTCTTTTGGCAGAACATGGGCACATGCAGTCAGGGAGCAAGCTAAGCTGCCTAGCTGCCATCAGTTGATCAATACAAGATTACTGCTATTTTGCTTCTCATACTTTATCTATTTTCAGATCAACAAATGCATCCAGAGTCAAAAGTTCAAAAGCTTTCTTATGAGTCAACCTCATACGGCATGAAGACATCAACTAACAGCAGACAAAAAGCAGCACAGCACTTTTGTTAAAGGAAAACAAGAACCCCAGTAACAATTACTTTTGACTTATTTGGTCACACAAGATTTCTGTCTTATGATTCATCACTTACCTGCAGGCACGATCAGGAGAATTAAGAATTTCGTAGTAGAATACAGAGAAGTTGAGAGCAAGTCCTAAGCGGATAGGATGTGTTGGCGGGAGTTCTGTCATTGCAATATCACTAGCAGCTTTGTAAGCCACCAAGCTATTCTCTGCAGCCTCCTTCCTGTCATTTCCTGTGGCAAATTCAGCCAGATACCTATGGTAGTCCCCCTTCCTGAAAACAGGAACAGAACAAGCAGCCGTTAGCAGTCCTTATTTCCCACACCACCATTATACAATTTCCTTAGCCCTGAAATCAATGTTTATACATTCCCATAAAGAGTCTTACATCTGAATTACTATCAAGAAAATAATATCTCAGTATTTAAGTGAACTTTTAAAAAAATCAGATATGATAAAAAACACTTTGGTTTCAGCTATTTTACTCCGCTGGATTTCAGGGTACTAGGTTCCCTATTACCCACCTATTTCTCTGGACAACAAATCTCATCTAAGCAAATTTTTACTCTAAATGGAGAGAATCTAATCAAAGGGGAATAGGCTTTGATAATTGCAATTTTAAATATGCTTCAGAAAGTGCAAAAGTATCACAAGCTAATAACTACAGCGATACACTCCAAGAAAGTGCAGTTTGATTTGAAAATGCAATTTGGAAGCTAACAAGACAGCCATCTACCCAATTTTCTTTCGCTTCACAGAAGGTGTACAGTTCACACCAGAAAAGACTTAAGCAAGGAAGTGATCTCTACTTTATTAGTTGCATTAAAGAAATAGCTCATCACATTTAAGACCTGTGCAAGAGCTTCTGCTGGCTTTACAACAAACTGGTGTCTCTATCCCTTCTATCCAAGCCCACGCTGTCAAACAGGATGCTAAGCCCACCAGTTGTATTCAAAAAAGGAAATACTATGACTGAGTGAATCCTATAGACATATATATACACACACAGAAATATAGACATATATACACACATTGCTACTTTCTGTTACTTAGTCCAGATACAAACAGGATGTCCTCATCTCACGAGGTAACACTTACATTTTGTAATAGAAAACCTTGGACTCGCCAGTGTTCGCGGCTGGAATGAGGTGTTTGTCCAGTACATCCAGAATGTCACAACAAATTAATTTCAGCTCAGTCTCAACCTAAAAACAAACAAAAGGAAAAAAAAAAAAGAGGGAATAGTATGGAAGATTAAAATTTTGTTTTATAACAAAAAAATCAATATGCAACAGGAGAAATCATAACAATACAAGGACTAAAAAAGAAAAAAAATATAGAACACATTCAGCTGCTCCACAGATATTATTATTAAGCAAAGCAGTATTGGGTAATTAGCTGCCACACATTAAAAAAGTCAAGGATTTATGTATGAAGAAATGCAAGTTCAGCTAAAACAATAAATTCCCTGGAAGATACATTACTACTAAGTTAGATTAGGTCCGTCTCAGGACGCAGTTCCTGCAAGGCTTGCAGCTAATGCAAAACTTGCAGAACTTCCACTTCAAATTTTTGACCCTAGAAAGTAACCCTAAAAGTGACAACAGTGAAAGGGACATTTTCAAGGCAATTACTTAGTTATTTCAAGTCAGCTAGACTTCATTCCATTTCACCATTAAATAGCATCTTCAGAAGTTTCTAATTATTACTTAGGGAACACAGCTCTAAGAGAAGCTCCCAAGGGAGCCTCTTTCAGAACAGCACAAAGGTATACCACACAAGTAAAAGGGTCAGATATAAAAAGACAAAAAAGCAGTTGGGAAAAAAAAAAGGAAGAAACTGTCAACATAATGAATGCAGTCAGTGGCCAAAGAAAACCAAAATATAAACCTTCTTTAAAAATAACTACTGGATTTTAATCACCAAAGTTGAAGACTTTGTCACGTTACCTTCATTTATTTATTTTTCCTTTAGAAAGATAAAAGAAGGCTGTAAGGTTAGGTGCAAAGAAAAGTTTCAGGCCTCAAAGGAAAGGAATTACATATATCTAGAAATTAAAAACTGCCTTCTGATAAGCATCAACAAAATCAGACTTGCAGTTTGTAGAAGAATTCTCTCTACTGAGTACCTCAAATCACTCAAAGAGACCGGTTAAATGCAAACAGCAGTTGCTTGCTGCTCTCATAATTTGGCAGAGATTTTTCACAATTACAGCTGAAACCTATTCTGGCTCAAGCTACCTTTAGGTACTGTAAAACAGAAGTTTTTCAAGAAAAAAAAAAAAAAAGCAGTGTCAACTACAAGAAATCACAAGATTAGCCAGGTTCAGTCTATTACTCCTCTTTCCTCCCCTCGAAGTTTGTTTTTCCCTACACATTCTTCTTGCTATGTAATATTCTTTATCACTATATAACCCCAAAACTACTATGGTTTGTAAACAAAATAACTAGCCTCAAAAGCTAGCAATTTGAAGTTACAGATTCAAAACTTGATATTAAATTAGCAGGTACACACATACCTATTTGTGAAGAGCATGTTAGCAATTTGTAGCAGTTCCTACAGAAAGCTCATCTACAGCAAAATTCATACATAAACAACATCAGAATGCCCTAAAACTCAAAGGAAGGTTTAGATTCTACACAAATTATAGAACAAGTGCTTAAGTACTGATATACGGCCATTGGAAAAAAGTCTACTTCATATAATCTTGGGCTACAAAAGCTATGAAACCTTTGCCAGCAGCCAGTTCCTGCAAACTTCTTTCCTCTTGATCCTCTTTTTCAATGACTTCTTGCAGAGAGATCTTCAGCAAACTGCAAAGAATTAAATCAGTTTCTAATCTTCTTTTGTTGACAAACATACAAACTTCCATTTCATCTCAGACAGTCCTTTTTCAGCTTTGCTTAAAGCATCAGCCACACCAGCAAGTTATCAGAGATCATCCACTGCCCAAGACAATTTATATACCCTGATCTAGTCTATTTTAATAACAGTTAATACAAACTGAGTTGATAAAAAAACACTACTCACACATTAAGACCTCTCATACAGAAAGGATCTACTGTAGACAGTGATTCACTAAGTATCTGCACAAGAGCCTGATCTGCAGTTCCTGAGAGCAGTACAAGTAGTTTTAGGGCCTATCACAATTTCCACTCTGCACATGGCACAATTTCCACTCTGCACAGGATATAACTGGCAAGGAGAGTCAGGTCACACCGAAGGCCACATTGTGACTCCCACAGTCACAGGCATCCAGCCTGCCAGTCAGAGGCATCAGCTTGCCTCCCTTTATTTTAGTGGCAGTCAGCCTTAAGCAGATTCCAGGCTGCCTTCTTAGCTCTGCTGTTACAGAAGTTTTGTAATACCATCTGGTGACTTAAATAAGGAAGCTTATGAAGAGGCAAGGGAGAAAGTTAATATGCATACCTATTTAACCTGTTTACACACAGCCCCCAAAACAGCTGCGTATCACAACTGAGGTGCAACACAGAACTAGGAGAAATGGAGTTGTTAAAGCCTGTACACCATCTCCTATTAAAGCAAACATAAACTTAAGTCAACCTGACACATATAGATGAGAGAAGGGAGCGCCCTGCAGCTATCCCAGAATATACCACTCAGGTTATAAAAATCAAAGCACTAGAAATGTTCACAGCCTATGCCACAAACACAGGCCAATAAGATGATGAGAGTCCTGTGCAATTAAAGACGCCTTTGATCCTACTTGAAGAAAGTGAAATTGCACTATGTGCTGGGACATTCACTACCTCATCCTCTCAAGGACAAGCAAAGAAATCCTCATTGCATGTTCTCATTCAAACAGGTATAGTCAGATGAGAGCTGGAAAGCCAGAGGTTTCACTTCTATGCATCCAAAATGCCACCAGATTCAGAAAAGCAGCCTGTTCACAAAGCAAGTAGCATTTTCCCCAAAGGTTTTTGTTTTTCTGGCTACATTTATTTTAAGTAACGACCTGGGTAATGATACAGGTTGGCTTCTTCCATCACTGCTCAGTGTTGCTCTACATATGTCCCTATACCGAGAGCTAGCCTGGCCCTAAACTGACAAAAGAGTCATTCCTCAAAGCCTGCCCCAAGACAGACTGGCTAGTAGTTCAAATATTTGGAATAAAAGTCACAGTCAAAATCATAATATAAACACTGATGTGGACCAAAATCTCAAGTATTTACTTTCAAAAAAGCTACACCTTCCATTTCAAGTCAAGTAACAATTTGTAAGTGTGCAAGCCCATGCTAGTTTGGGGGAGGGGGAGAATGGAAAGGTGGCAAGTGACAAGCATCTTTTCCAAAGATTCCTCTCCCACATCTCCAGCACTTCAAGCTTGTTCTGTATGCCCCAGACAGAGAAGCATTTTCCCTCAGCCCAAGGAAGGCTGTCCAAACAGTACTGATCTTGACTCTGAGAAACACCATGCCATGCCAATGGGTATCTGTTGACATGGAAAGTAAGCAAAACTTCCATGTGGAAACAGAAGCACTCAGCATGACAAGAACACAGCTCTACTTGCACATCTTGCTTTAACATTTACAGCAAGTGACAAGCTTCATCCAAACCTCTGCGTAAGTTCTTCAAGTCATGAACTCTCCAAACCTGTCCTTACAAGTCTCTCCTTACTGTGAGCTAGCATCCACTCTAAGTCTTCCAGCAGCTGGTGCCAGGAGATGGTTTTCAGCTATAGCAGGTAAGTGTTCGCCTCTGGAAAAACTCAGCCTAGAGTTATGTAGTCTTCCTCATGTATGGAAATACATTACTGTCCTCCATAGCATTCTTCTACCCTAAAGCCAACATTCACCCTAAAGCACCTCTGATGGGTGCTTCCTTTGAAAATCTGGCAGCTGAAGATACTGCTGGCAGAACACAGTGCTCCATGCAACATATACATAGCCCTTGAAATAGTATACATAGATCTTTCACACCAATTTGTTCTGTGCTATATTTTCCTCTTTGCTCAAAAAGGGAACAAAGCCTCATTTTTACATTCTCTCAAAGTAATATAAATCTCTGATACTAATGTACCTTTGTCAGAAGATAATGACTGCACACAAAATATTAGGCAAAAAGATAAAAAAAGGTTTCAAGCAAGTAATACTGGAAGCATGCAGTGAAAGACAAAATCAAGGAACAACAGATACGCAGTACTTACATGCTTTGTTAAAAAGCTTAGACACCCACCAAGGAACAGTATTTGCAAACAAGTTAGATGGTATGCACCTGGAAGAGCTTTATCTCATAAGCATATCAGCATAACTAGAAGTTCTTAACTAATAAAACCCATGGAGTAACAAAACACACTCAGATTAACAAAAATTAAAAACACCCACAATGGCACTCCTGATAACAAGAACTGAGATTTCCAAGCCAGTATCATTGCCGTGGGTGGTTTACGAATCAGTGCCAGGTGGTATAAAAGACTTTGCTTTTCCTCTGAAAGTGACGATCTGAACCATATGGACGCACTTATCCCCAAATGACAGAATAAGTCTCACTAAGAAAGAGTGCAGCAGAACTTAAAGAGCACTATGCCTCCTCCAAACTAAAGGAGAGTGAGGGAGGGAATGATAGTGACTCATTTTTCTAAGAGGTGAGGATTTCACTCACCCTTACTGATAAAAGGCCAAAGATTTCTCCAAACTCCTTGTCTTAGGTGAATTACAGAAACTGATCAGGCTCACCACAAAGTTGTTTGAACCATTTTCCCCCTCATTTCTGAAGCCAGAGAAAATAGCAAGACCCTGGAGACTGACACACACAAGTTTCACAGTTGGGATATCATGACATCTTAACTTTCGCCTCAGGAACATGGAACCTCAAATTTGATGCCTGAGTACTATCAGTTTAAGTGACCAGCCTAGAGACAAAAATGTGTTTTAAGAACTAAATGCTGTCAGACAAAGGGTATTATCCCAATGTTTATTTCAACATAGGTATTGCTGCCCGAGCAATTGACAGGTCTGTCAATTCAATTCAGCTGCAGAGTATTCGGCTTGCAGTAACTCCTGCTAAGTTTTCATTTGTGAGACAGAGTAACAAACAGGATCAACATACAAAAAATCCAACTATCACAGTGGGAAAAGATGCAAATAAGATGATCTGAATATAGTGGTGATCTTTATGCCAAGAGAAGATACTTTTTTTTAGTATTTCAAAATGTTAAGCATGTTACTTGAACTCCATAGTAGTTCATGATTCCAGTTCACAGTAGTCATGCGTCCAGCAACAGTGCCAAATGTCTCACTTGGTATGCTCTAAAGCAATCTTCACCAGAAAGAGACAACAGTTCAAGAGCAAAACACTTTCTCAGACATATTATGTCGCCAAAGCTGCTCAGTATTACCGATATTAGAGGAAAAAGGCTTCCTGAGCATGCAGCATGACACTTGGGCAAGCTGGAAAGAATGTTCTTATGCTGAGCAGATATGCAGGCACAGAAAGAAGCCTTCCCTTTCTTCTTTCGGGAGCTACTCATTTGAGCACTTACAGAAGGACATCCATTCTCCCTTTATCACCAAATACTTTCTCCAGATAGGGAAGAAATCTCTTCAAGATTATCATTCTTTAAAAAATATTATGCTGCAGGCAAACTATAATACGATGGCAGTCTGTGATAACAAAACAAGGATCTAGCTCTTTTTAAAACCATATGGCATTATGCCATAACATCAACTAAGCCTTACCATTTGCCGATACTCCCGAATCATTTTTAATTTATCTTCTCCACCTTTGTTTTCTTCTTTCTGTTCGATGCTGCTGATTATTCTCCAAGAAGCTCTTCTGGCTCCAATCACGTTTTTATATGCAACAGAAAGCAGGTTTCTCTCTTCCACTGTCAACTCCACATCCATTCCAGCTACTTTCTTCATTGATTCAACCATTTCTAGGAAGGAAAACAGTCAATTATTCTCAGAGCCAAAGCATTTTTGAGCTATTCAATAGAAACTGCACATTATTTTTAATTTCTCAAAATAGGTTCCCTCTTCATACAATTATCCTTGCTTAATGTTTGAAAGAAGCCACTGAGCATAAACACAAAAGATGTATCTGACATTCTATGAAAGGAAATGAAAGCATTTCTCGAAAACTCTTTAAAGACAGTTTGTTAAAGACAGGGAAGAAAAGGTTGAGCCATAAGTGCTCAGTTTTCAGAGAGGATAACAGTTAACAGTACTATCCTACAGGAATGTGTGTTCAAGACACTCCAGAAAAGGTGGCAAACAGCAAAGAAAGCAACAGGCAATTTAATATGCTAAGAACAAACTGAAGAACTACAAAATACAAGACTGAGTTCTCAGCTAACATGACTATCATAACTTTTTCAGGAACAGAAAAAGTCATCCTTAGGGCAACCAGAGTCATCACAGTTAGCCCTGCCAAGCAGTTATTTGCACTGGAGAGGAAAAAAAGAGAAAAAAAAAAAAAGAAAAAAAAGGATAAAATACATGTTAATGCATATTTGTCATTTAAACCATTTGTAGAGACTTCTAAACTGGGGAGAGGAAGGAAGTGGTTGTGAGGGAGTGATAAATTATTTAATATAGCATTCCAAAACTCAAGTGGAAGCAAAGGCCTTAACTACTTAAAGAAGGTTATAATTCCTTCATTATCTGACACATTACAATTGCCTGTTACGTATCAGAAAAACAAAAGCCAAAATGATTACATATATCCTATATAAGAAACTAGTATGAAACATACAGGAAGTCCGGCCCTGCAGTATTTTCTTTCCTTCATCATTTGCCTTCCAACTTCTGCAGAGGATGAGGATCCCATAGTCTCCTTCAATTAACAGCCTTTACTTCCTAAGTCTCAACTACCCTTATCTACTCATCAGGAGAAGCCTTTTGTATTTCCTTTCGGTCGATACTGTGGTAAAGCCATCAAGTCAAGTCTCCCCTAATGTGACCATTTAATGGGAGAACAAAGGAAACAAATGGCAAATGAGTAAAGTTTAACTTGTCCACTTGTCCTCCCACCCCCACCATTTCAACTCCCTGGGAATATGTTCCACTGTATCATGGCAGCACAGGCAATACAAAACAAATGAAGCTTAACAGCCTATTTTATCCTCAGGTGCCAGAGCTTAAACTATAGCAGGCATTAGCTGTCTCAGCGATGGCAACTGTAGGCTCAATCTTCTTCCCAAAAGGAAAAATTTTACCAGCCTCCAGCAGGTCTCCACATGTGTAAGTCAAAGTTTCTTAACGGCTTGATTCCCTATCACAAAGGTGGAGAGGTATAATATGCAATTTAAATGATGACTGCTATGAGTTATTTCCTAAAGGACAATCCTATATTATTATATAATCTAATTAAATAATTTATTTCCAGTAACCTTTTTTAAGTGCAAGTTCAGTCATCCCAGATTCTGAAGTTTCTTAAACAGTAGAGCTACATCCATAATCCATACACCGCTTCCCAGTGCTCAGTTCTGGGAAGTCCTGCTTGCTGGAGTCCAAGCTCCAACAAGAAAGACATCTTGTCTTTAAGCTTAATGTTTAACAGCCATCAGATGAGAGCAATTGAAACTGTACCACAATTCAGTTTAAGAAATTCATCTGTACTGGGGAATACACAGTCCTCTCTCCAGTGTTTAGCTGGAGTGGATCAAGAACTTACCCTGTAGGGAGATAAAGGTAAGTGAAAGTGCAGGAGAAGGAAGGGGTGCAGTCACACCATCCTGTTCACCTACTACATCAAGACCTTTTGTCTGATCCAGTATGACACTATGCTGTAAATAAGCAGGCATGGTTTTAGTTACATGGCAAGTCTAACCAAGACCACATTAGCTTTGCCCCATCAGGCTTTTTCTGAAGTTGCTGCTCAGTTTCCTCAGATTTTTTTTTTCCCTCTCAATAGTCAGTTTTGGAGAGAAGTGAAGAACATCCTGTCTTACTTGCTTACACTAACAACCTTCAGCCCTACTGCCCTACTGTAATGCTGGACAGACATACAGCAAAATATTACAAGAGATCTAGGTTTTCTTCAAAACAGAATTCACGTTCTTCTGTGATTTACCAAGTGGGATTAGCTACAGTCTCAGACAGGTATGTACTAGGCTTGCTGCCTCTCTTACATCTTCTGCAAAACTCAACAGTTAAGATATTCCAGAATCACCTAAAGTAACTAGTCTCAAATGCTAGGAACTATTACCAGAAAAAAAAACAGGCCCTGTAACCTCCAGTCTCTTACCCCATGAATTGACAGTAAGTCAAATACACTTTATGCCAAGGAGAAGCCATCAAAATACAAAAAGGTGTTTTTTGAAAAAGAAATGTTCATCTTGTTACTATGATGAGATGATAGAATGTTCCCCCACCCACTCTCCAACCTTGAACAACCAGCTTCCCTAAAGATAAAAGATTTAACAGCCTATCCATAAGAGAGGTTTCTAGGTTGGCGAGGAGCTCAATTCTACTAACATACAAAACAAAAGAATCTATTCCAACAGGGCTGGATGATATTATGTATATAGCCTGGTACTCTATAGCAAAGACACAACCTTGCCCTGAAACTTTAAGCCTGATGAATAGTATTAAGAAATCAGGCAATGCAGTAAGATTACAGAACTCTCTTTTCCGCAATAAATAATAATAATTAGTTATATACAAAAATAAAGCCATATATGTCAGCAAATAGAGCAATTATTTCATGTTCTGAGTGTAGATTTACCTCTGTGGAAAGCTCCG
The DNA here is from genome assembly GCF_003342845.1 of Nothoprocta perdicaria. NCBI lineage: Eukaryota > Metazoa > Chordata > Aves > Tinamiformes > Tinamidae > Nothoprocta > Nothoprocta perdicaria. The sequence continues at coordinate 4,104,907 of NW_020455755.1, forward strand.
TAAAGACAACAAAAAGTTTTAAAGACCATTCACAACAAAAGCCAGTTTATCTTTCAAGGAGGAGGATTACTGCAGTAATGACAACTCATTGCATACACAATTCATAGACACTTATACTGTATTATGGAAAAGCAGTGTTATGCAGACTCAGAAAGACAGACTGTAATTTAAGTGGTTACATTCCAGTCTTTCAGTTGATAATGGCTGTCACTATATTATGGAGCTGTCAGATCATGCCACTAGAGCAGGAAATCCCCAAATTTTAAGTTATGGAAGAAGAACTGGAGAATGTTCTAGAGAAACACAAGCTTGCCCTAGATTTATGCTCTTCTCTAGAAATTTGCTGTTGGCTGTTTTAAGACATAACATGCTAAACGGATGTTTGGCCTGAACAGGTACTGTAGTTTTATATTCTTATGGTCAGGAGCGAGGGCATTTGACAAAACCAATTGTCTTAAGATGCAAAGGTCCGTGCATTTTTTCCCTGCATTCTATTACTCCACTAAAGATGGAATATGGATTTCTGTAAAGAACAATAGCATCTCAGAGATATATTGCACTGGTTTGACAAGTCAGGCATATGAACAAGGAAGACATGACTGATATAGTCTACTTGAATTTCCCAAAGGCATTTGACAAGGTACCTCATCAAAGGTTAAGGAACTGCCATAGGATGGGAAAGCAAAAGCATGGATTGTGCACATTCCATCCGTGCAAGGAGCATATTCCTCACATGGATAAATACTTGGCTGAAATGCAGGAAATAGGGTATGAATATAGGCTCAGCTTTCAGAATGGAGGGAGATCACCAATGGAAAACTAGACAGGAGGAAATAGGGTATGAATATAGGCTCAGCTTTCAGAATGCAGGGAGATCACCAAGGGAAAACTAGACAGCAATGCTGGGAAATACACTACCGTTCAAAAGTGATTTAGAGAAAAAAAAACAAACAGCAATTCAGTGTAACAGTAAACTGCTAAGATCAGTAAAGACAAGGACTGAAAGAACTAGAGAACCTCAAAAAAGTTTATAGAATCTGCATCTTCATACTTCTTTATGAAGTGGCAAGTATGGACATAATGATTTACTATCCATAGATTATGTTCTCCCCAAATCTACAGCTCTCCATCTGGTCAGCAGCCGCCATCCCATTCACTACAATGATCAGCATGGAATCCAAGACAAGAGAAAGATTTATTCTTTCTATCCATTACAAGTTTTTGTTCCGAATGCATTGCTATTACACGGCCCATATTAGGTTCTTCTGTTCTCCTAGATTTGGAGGGCAGAAGGGAGGAAGGGAAGCAAACACAAGTGCTTGGTGCCTTTCCTTCCTGTCCACATCAACTCCCTCATGCCACTGTTGAAGATGTCCTTACATTTTAGAGAAATGGACTCATTCTACGGGTTGGACTAGAATTCAAGTATACAAAACAGCAAGGGAAGAGGAGCCATCCTCTCTCAACAGCAAAGAGCTATCAGAGTAGGTCATTCCACCTTGCAGCACTGCGCCTTTCCTTTTTTACAGCTAAAATGAACTTAATGTTTATTCATGCACATTACACAGCTTACCCCCCCCTCAGGTCTTCATACACGTTCAGCACCCTAAGAAAACTATTACAGATATTTGAAACTTGTAACTACCAAGGTACTAAATATTGATAAAACCCCATAATAATATCCCCCTTATTATGGGGATAATCCCCCCATAAGTGATCTCCCCGTGTTGTTAAGTTTAAATAAATAATAATAATAATAATAATAATAATAATAAAACATAGAAGAATGAGCTATCTCTAGAGGTGAAGACAACCAAACAGGTAAGCCAAAAAGACTTAACAATATCCCATTCTGTTTGGTGGCTCAGATGATCATTGTGTGGAGAAGCAGCAGGACATGCTGCTGTTCCCTTTACAAGACACTTCCCAACATTTGATAATATGCCTCTGCAACATACAGTCCTATAAAGCATACTTGTACTTTCATATGATCAGAAAAATGGACAGATTAAGGCCAAATTATCTATGCGACAGTGATATTTTTGCACAATCAGTCCTACAGAGCATCTCAAGTATTTCCTGCAACAAGACCAAGATTTCTAGGTCATCTCTACCATCACTTCCAGCTCCAAAGAAGTCTTAAGTTAAAAAAAAAAAAAAAAAATCTCTAGTATTTGTAACAAAAAATCAGCTTGAAAGAAGATGAAGGCAAAGCTACGGACCAAGTTTCATCATATATTTCTCTGTTTGATCAAAGTTGACTTTTAAATGAGTTTCAAATGCAAGTACTCAAATAACACACCGGACTCTCTGCAGGGCATCAAACCATGTAAGGTCATAGGTTCATCTCCTTTGTTTAATCTGGTATTCCAGATTCAAGAAACTAGTTATGGAGATAGATCCTTTCTCAAACAGCTCATCATGATCAGGATTTTCATTTTCCAAAATATGAGCATCCATAACTCAATTTCTCAAACACTGTCTTGCTCATGCCATTTTCTTGGGGATTTTTCTTTCTTTTAGCACTTTCACTCATACCCAATTCAGAGACAAAAACAGTAGTTTATACTCCATACAACCAGAACAGTAAGACCTTGAACTGAAAGGTATCACTACTAACCACTAATATAGAAAAAAGCCTCAAGATTACCTAATGCATTTGCTGAAAGAGACAGGTCTTCTGCAAACTGAATACAGCTTACGTTGTCATTTCTGATGTAGAATCAGTGTAGCTCAGTGATTGAGCTGTAATTTCTAGACCTAGAAGCACACTATATGACTATACACCTTATATGACTAACAAAAAATTGTCATTCCATGAGTACATCCGAGTTACATGACAGATTTTATTCCTATGTATTTGCAGACAATACTTACCATCACAGGATTTAATATACTGCAATTACTAAGTGTGACCTTAGAATTGCCTGTCTTACAGGTCACCATGATAAAGAATAAATTAAGATTAAGTTATACTTCAACATACTTTCTCCAACTTTGCTTGCACGAGTATTTAGCAGTATCAACTATGACCTTTGCAGATCTATAGCATTTCAGCTCTGTGTGTGTGTGTATACACACACACACAAAAAGGAACTAAATCAGTATTTTTAATTTGACTGAACAGGAATACAAATCTAGGTGCTAAACCATAGTTACAATATATTGTCTTCCAGGCCAGGGCCAAGAGACACAAAGATGTACTTAGAACTTGTGCCTCTTATTTTTTTTTAATCCAACAAACAATTTTTAATTCCAACAAACTTCACAAAAATCTACGGGAAGAAAAAAAGGCATTTTAAATGTGCCAACTAGAAGGTATACAGCTTCTTCCTCTAGAAGTATCATGAAGAGACCGTCTACATCTTGATCTAGCCAGACTGTATAGCCAACACTCAAGACAGTGGTGTAAGAGAAAACCAACAGGGAAATGCTGCCCCAACTCAATCCCTACCAACTTATTCTTCCTAGCTAACAGGAAGTCTGATCTCTACTCTGGTGTACAGTTTGATTCTTTCTTGACTAACAGGAATAATCTACCACTGATTCAGAAGAACACAGAAAGGTAGTTTTGCCTCAAAAGTTTCCGAAGATAATGAATCCTTTAGGATGCTAGTTAAGCATCCCACTTTTGGTTTCCACTCAAACCAAAGCCAATGCTTCTGGTTTCACCGATTCATCTACACTGGGTGGAGAGTTTCCCCTCTTAAAAGACCCTACAAACAAAGAAATAACTCTAGGAGTGCTGCTGAAAGGGTCTGTTTTTCTGGTTGCTTTGTTTTGCTGATATGGATTATCCCACCCCACAGTGTAGGGTAGTAATAACAGACTAACAAATATATAATAATTTGTTACTATTAGAAGTTGCAAGCCTACTCTGCAATACTGGAATGGATGCGCACCCTCCCCTCCCCCACCACCTTTATCCCACCTCCGCCCCACAATCAAGTCAGTCTCACCCTAAGATCTCATTTTGAGGCTTTTTTTTTCCACAATCCCTTTCAGTTATTGTGATAGGATGATTTAAACTGCTCTCATTTACTAGAATCGTTATTTCTTCCCCATTTCCCTTGTGAACAGTCACAAAAGAAAGTTTCATTTGGGCCTTTTTTTTTTTTTTTTAAATTGTTGTTGTTGCACTTTATTTTCCTCTCCAAAAATGTGCATTTCTCTGATGCCTGAAAATAGTGCTATCAGAACTACTCCATGCAGCAACCTCGTTCTTGCCAACTGAGGTCCTTTTGCCATGAAAATGACAAACAAGGGAAGTATTTGAGGTGTCTTCCTACCTCTAAATGAAGCATAAATATGTTCACAGTTTGTACGTACAAAGGTATTTATTTCAGTTCATATGCATAAACATTAGGTCTCAAGTCAAAAGTAACAGTCCTTGGAAATTAACATCAAGAAAATTAAAGGTCTTTTCTACTAGACGTGAGAGAAACAGTTGCAGGGCAGGCATATTTTGGACAAGAGACATCATCCAAGGTTGCCAGTTCAGCCCTCTCCCCCAACACCTTGGAAGCCATCGGGCATAGTGCTGGAACTTTACAGGCAAAAAAAGAAAAAAAAAAAGGAGAAGAAAATGCCGGGACAGAAGGTCTCTAGCAAGTTCCACCGCATAAAGAAAGCATGTGCACTCCCTTCAGGCAGGGAAGGATGGCCTCGGCGGCTCCAGGGTGAGAGCTCCCTCTCTCTTTGCACTCGCCAGGGGCAGCGGTGTCCCCAGCACGGGCGAAGGAGGAGGAAGGAAGGCGCCAGCCCCTTCCCCGTGGCGGCCGGGGCGAGCGGGCCGCTCCCCGGCGTCGCCTCCGGGGGGCTGGGCGCGGCGGGCACCCACCTTGCGGAGCGCAGCGCGCTGGGCGTTGTCTGCGGCGAACCGAGCTCGGCCGCCGGGCTCCGCGGGCAGCGGCACCGAGCGGCACCGCCTCAGGCCCGACACGACAAGGGGCCGCGGGGTCTCTTTGTCGGCGACCCCCTTCCCAGGCCGGGGACGGCTCCTTCCCCCCCCCGCCCGGGACTCGCCCTTCGCGGCCGCCATTTTACTCCCGGTTTCAGCCGCCACCGCCCCCCGCAGCGGCCCCGCCCCGGCCCAGGCGGCCCGTTCCTTCGTGCCCCCCAGCCCCACGGGCCCCTCGGGGCGCTCCCAGTCGCCATTTTGTCCGTGTCCCCCCCTCCTCCGCCCCTGCCCCCCTCCCCCGCCCAGCCGCCATTTTGTGGCCGCTCCCTCCCTCCCGCTCCCCTTGGCCTTGCACGGCCTCGCCAGCCGGCGCTCACCATCGTAGCGCTCAGCCTGCTCGGCCAACTTGGCCTGATAGACGAGGTCCTCCCGATCGTCCATGTCCTGCAGGCGGGGCGGCGTCGGGGACTGCGCGGGGCGGATGGAAGGCGATGGGTCTGGGGGGCTCCGCAGCTACCAGCTCGCTGCTCTCCGGGCAAATATGGCGGCAGCACCTCCTCCCGCTGCATCCGGGCACTTCCGCCGCTCTGCGCATGCGCCCTGCGCCCGCCCATGGCAACGGCGGCTCCTTGGCAACGGGCGGGAGGTGCCAGGCCGGGCCTGGAGCCCGGGGTGGCGGGGAGGGGGGCGGGCGGCGGGCGGCGGGGTTGCCGTCGCGCCGTTTTTACCGGTGGCTTCGTGGGGTCCCGATCGATGTAGAGGGTGATTCCTTATCTGAGGGGACACCAAAGGAAAAGCGACGTGGTTGAGGGTAGAGGGGGCGGAGTGCGAGTCTCCGCCAGGCTGCTGCCAGGGGGAGCCCCTTCCCCGCCTGAGAGTGTCGGGGGTGGGTAGGAAAACGTGTTTTTTCTTTCTTTTTTCTTTTTTTTTTTTTTCCTTTGTCACGCATCCCGTATCTCCCTCTCAGGCAGCGCGTTTCTGCCGCCCTCAGACACTGACAGTATTATTTTAGTACCTCTTGGTGCGTTTTTTAATTTTATTTTTACAAAGCACGCCATACGTTCTTTACATCACGGTGTACCTAGAAGCAAACATGAAGGTCACGCCAAGCAGGTTTCTCTCCCCAGGGCTTACTGCTTAAGAGAAATAGCACCTCCAAAGCCCTGTCTGAGGCAGGATGCAACGATTTCAGCTTTCAAAAGACCCACAATCTGGGCCAAATGACTCAGAAGTTCCTCACTGAGCATTTCTGAAGTATTTGGAGCAGGGATTTAAAGAGCTGGGGCAAAGCCTGGATTTCCTAACTCTGCGAGGTCCTTATGAAAGTGAGGAAGGGCCCTGAGATAGGACAGGGGCTGAGCAGGACCCAGATGCCCCAGGCACCGTCCCGGGCATCCTTCTTTTTTGCTCTTTTCTCTTGTTCCCACTCAAATGGGCTCCTTGGTCTGTAACTGCGACCATATGGCCAAATTCCAATTTAAAACACATTTTTTTTAAATGGTTTGTATTTTTTTTCCTGATTGCTTTTAACTGATTTTAATTAGTGAGCAAAGAGCTTCGGAGTAGATATAATTAACACATCTTTAAGGTCTTCTTACAAATATATCTTAGAATGTAACAGACTGTTTTTTTTATAGTGCTGTTTGCCTGACTTTCCTTGTGACGTTCTAGGCCACAGTTCAGAAATCTCAGCATTTCTAATAAGAAATTCATACAAAAGCCCCAAAGATACTATCGTGTTCTGGGCTAAGGTGAAACTTAAGTGTCAAAACTGGGAAAATAATGTTTAAAAATCTCTATTTTCAATTTAAGTACAGTCAGAAGATGATACAGAAGAGTCCAGCACCACAGAGTCATGGTCTATTTGTGTGAATATACAAAACCTCATCAAGTGTCTGACTTGCAAATCACTTCTATGCTTGAGAAATCCCGGCCATAAAAACCTTTTTTTTTTTTTTTTAGCAGCTGAGACTTTGCGTGGGAGCTGTGCACAAGAAATCAGATTTGGATCACATTTAGTGTCTTTTCTGTGATCCTCATTTGAGCAGGTACTCACGTTGTACAGAGATTAATGTTGCAAATAAACCAGGTCATGTTAAGAATATTTATTTGCTGAAAGCAAGCTGCACACTTGATAATCTTGCTGAATTGTAGCATATTACTTGAATGCTTGAAATATTTTTGAATGCACTAGTTACAGAGGGCACACAAATGTTTGGAAATCGGTCAGGGATTTGTTGGAGCATTGGGAGTAAACAGTCTAATGCAGGGAAACGATCCAAGCAGAATTTCCGGCTGCAGTATTTGCCTTGTCCCTTGCAGCAGCAACCTTTACACGAGTTGGTTCCATAGAATCATAGAAGGAATCATAGAATCATAGAAAGAAAAGTCTGGAATCCCAGACCCTACGGACAAGAAAAGAAGCGTGCAGAGAAGACTTACCCTGGGTAGAGGAAGATCTTGGGTCAGAGAGCACTTAGGGAAACTTGATTCCCACAAACACATGGGCCCTGACGGGATGCACCTCAGAGTGCTGTGTGAGCTGGTGGATGTCATTGCTCAGCTGCTCTCCATCATCTTGGAAAGGTCCTGGAGAACAGGGGGGTTGCCAGGGGACTAGAAGAAAGCCAGTGTCACACCAGTCTTCAAAAAGGTCAAGAAGGAGGACCTGAGCAACTGCAGGCCAGTCAGCCTCACCTCCATCCCTGGAAAAGTGATGGAACAGCCCATCCTGGCTGTTGTCTCCAAGCCATTGTTTTGGCTTAGACGCAGCCCTGTGCCATATGCTCTAGGTGACCCTGCATGTGCAGGGGGGTTGGATAGATGATCTCTAAAGGTTCCTTCCAACCTTAAGGATTCTGTGATTCTACGATTCAATTGCTATTGCAGTGGAAAACCATCGCCAGGAGGAGGCAGACAAGGAAAGAGAGGCAAATGTTTTCTGTGCAAGTCCTGAGCAACATCAGCTCAGAGAAAACCAGCTAAGTACTGGTCCATGTTAAGAGTTAGGACATGGCTGTCTGGGATGTGTGGGTAGGCGCACAGGACCTCTCTCTTCTTGCTGTGTTAAATCATCCCGGTCATGCCACGGAAAGGCAGGGTTTGGTTGCAGTTCCCCTGCAGCCAAACGGGAAGAACACTGGAGCAAAACTGGGCAGAATCGCAGCCCATAAAAATTTACTTTTACCACCTGAAGCTGATAGCAGCATTTCAAGGAAATGTAGTTGACACCTCAGGATGGTTAAATACAAAGTTACTCACTTAAATTCCCACTTGAAGACTATGCCACACAGTATTAATGGAGAAAATTATCTGTATTAATCATCTAGCTGGCATGAATCAACTTACATATAAGAAGCTATCACTGTGATATTGTGACCAAGAGAAATGCCATCCTTTTGCTTATAAGCAAGGGAAACTATTAACTGCAGTGCTAACATTATAAAGGCTACTCCTTGGATACGTTTAGAAAAAAATGGATAGTGAATTAAGTAAAGCTTTAATGGGAATATTCAGTAGGGCTTCTTTAGCCCTACTAGCTTTAAATAGCAGACTGAACAAACGAGCCTCCGAGCAGCAAGAGGTGGTTGAGCACCTCCAGAAGGCCAAATGCTTGGAGGGATTTTGAATGCCTGAAAGAAATGTCATTTCTTCTGCTCCATAATTAACCATGGTTTAAGTAGTAGTGCAGTGAAGCTATAACTGTTCTTTAGTGCACACAAGTTCATATTGCCCGTTTTTACAGTAATAGCATCATTACAGACATCTTTCCATTTCCTTTTTCAGAGTATGTCTCTAAACTTTTTTTTAATTAAATAGATGGTCTTAAAGCTAAATTGATTCTCATCACTGGGCGAGGCCTGAAGTTCTCTTCCCATTGCAGCTTTTAAGGACTGGTAGGAAAAGCAAGTCTAACACAGGGGCGTGTTTGAAATGTACGCCACATGGAAGATCAGACCCACTCCTCATTTTCTGTGTACTCCATGCCCTGACACAGCACTGCAGCTCTTGTTCTTTCACTGAAACCTTGCTCTCCCACTGCTACAATTGCAAAGAAACCCTGGTAAACCAGTAGTAAACTCTGGTGCGACAAAGTTCTTGCTATTATTTGTATACTTAAATACTCACTTCTGCTGACGATTTAAATATCGGATAGGAAGCGTTTCATCCTTCCAAACTCACGCTCCTCATCCAAAGCAGCCTAACACTATCTCTTCTCATACACCAGCAAGACTATGAAGTTTTTTTTTGCAAATGAGTAATAAATTTTGTTAGCTGTCTTGGTTTATCTTATTTCTGCAAGTATTATGCTCAATTGTTTTCACACAATACGGGCAATTGAAAACTAGAGACAACTGTAATATTTCTATATTATTAAATGCAAATAATCCAATGGCAGCTGAATGACAAGGACAATGTTTTGGCTATACTTTTATTTACTTCACGTACTATGAACATATACATTACATGCTACAAAAAAAATAAAAAAAGACTTTAACTGTCAAGAAAGTGGATAGTGTTATAATACAATGGCACATGTTCATATTTTTCTTCAAACTGGTTTGGTTAGAATCCTTCCTCACAACCATTTAAAAAAAAAGTGTTTTATTCTTAAGATGATTAGAAATATTTGCATTATTAACAAATACAATTCAAACAGATTAACAAGATTTAACCAGGTCAAATATTAGTAAAAAGGCTGGGGTTTACCAAAATGAAATATATATTAAAAAAAAAAAACATAGCAGCCAGTTGTACTTTTAGTGTGATATTATGTGTAAATGCACCAGAAGAACACAGTGTAATTGAGCATTCTGCTTTCACGGTGTTTCTAGAAATGATTATTCTAGTTCTAACACCTGCCTATGCACAATAGACCAAAAAAACACAGCCAAGTAGAGACAAAAGATTGTGACCAACATTCTGAGCAATGATTTTTTTGCACGCATTGGGGAGAAGGAACAAACAGAAGAGGAACAAAGGCCACAAGAGGATTTCTCCATAAACAGGAACATATGTTCTAGCTACTTTCTTTTAAGAGTTCAATAAGTTGAAATGTCTATTTTGTACAAAAGCAAACATAGTAACTTCTATCACCTATGAAACAGAATCACATTTCAGCTTAAAACAGAATAGTGGAAAACGGTTGCATAATGTACCAGATGACTAAGAAAAACCGCTTGACAAGAACTTTGAATTCTAGTGCAACAGCAACTATTAAGACTCCTCTAGTTACTTTTTCTGCTCTCTCAAAGTGTACAAATATTGCAATTTATACAGTCTTCACGAAAAAAAATCTACAAAGTTTTCTGAGTATTTGCTAGTTAACAATTTGATTTGTTTTCATAGTAAAAATGCAAGGTTTGCATAATAAAATTCCTTTCAGAAAGAAAATAAAAGTTTTGGTATCTTAAAATAACTGCTGACTGGAAAATTACAAACACAGGGACTTTCATTAATTGTGATTGGAAAAAAAAATCCTTCAGAACAAACTGTGTTATTTGAAGAACACAGTTCATTAGGCTGCTTATGCAATACCTGAAGAAAAATATAAGCATATATGGGCAAACTGATAAGCTTAGTATGCAAGTCTGTACGTAACGACTATGACTACTGAAAATTCTGTTGCATTAAATATCAGAGGAAAAATACAAATTAGACTTTAAAAAAAAATCAATGTGTTACTGAACCTAGAGTTCCTCCATTTTTCCTCCGAAGTAGACTTTGTACTAAGCTAAAAGTGATTCCACAATTAAAGACTGGCATATCATCTTCACCAGAATAGCAATCCAAGCTAGAATAGCACTGCAATTACCCTGTTACCATTCTTCTCAGAACATTGCCACAAAAAAAAAAAAAAAAAAAAAAAAAAAAAAAAAAAAAACACCAAACAGACCCACTGTCAGTTTTCTAATAATCTTTTGTAGTGCTTAGAACATTGGTGACGGAAAAGTACGATTCATGTACACTGGCAATAGTCTACAGTATTACTGGGTGCCCATTACCTGAAACTTGGTCAGACTTGCTGATGAGTTAGTTCTGAAGTAAAACAACTAGTACTTAAATAGAGCAAGTGTTATTTCCAGCATGTTACACAGTTCTGAGGTAAAGTGTTACCAGTATTCTGTTTTATGGGTTCATGCCTTGCAGCAATAGCCTCTGCAGTGAGAACTAGTCCTCGCAGCATTTACAGCCAATGAGACATTCTAGTCACACGGTTTCTATTGACCAAAAAAATGTTTTCGGTTTAATGCTATTTACAAAAACTGTTCTGTATGGATTACAAAGCAATCAAAGTTACAAAACTGATTTGCTTAAGTTTGGTCACTAGAGTGTCGCATTTGGGTACAGACAAGGGATAGTAACTTCAGTGTTTAATTTTAGTTTACAAAACTTACTGAATCCATTCTGATTTATACTAGAGCAAACCAGATAATGAGAAGAACAGCACGAGAAAGCAAATCAAGCAGTGCACAATATCACTATTCAATGCACTGATTTTCATTATGAACTATGAAACTGTAATTATTCTATTATGCCTTTTGAGAATCAATCCAGAAGCACACAGGTATTTTTCATTAGTTTATTAAAAATAAAATCCTCATGAATTAACTATCAGATATTTTTACAAATGGGAATTAAACCAGTAGAGCCCCCAGAGTAACTTTAAAATAAAAGCCATATTTGGTTTGTCAGTTCACCATGTTTGACACTGATTTGTACAGTAACATGTAAGAATATGAAAAACTCTAAAAAATATTAAACTGGCCCTACCTAATTCAATTTTATCTGAAAGCAGTGCCAATATTTTAGTATATTTAGTGAATCAAACACTGCTTTAAAGCTATGCATTAAAGTGCACATTTTTCAGCACTGATATGGACGTTTACACTTCCATAAGCCTTATATTTGTGGGTAAGAGAGATACTGCTGTGTTATCAAAAATTTTAATTTAAATCAGCTGCTATGTTTGAAGCATCAACAGTACTGAAGAAATCAAATCTAGTGTCCACAAACTTAGAGAATTCTGAGGTTGATTTGATCTGTCATTTACCATTAAAATGGTAAGCATCTCTAAATCATACAGCTGTCCCCAATGTGCTTTAAAAAACCTGTAATGTGTGCAGTTAACTCACCATGCAGAGCACTACACATAGCTTTTCTAGGACAGAGAATTCAGAATGGAAAAAAAAATGGAGAAAGCTCCAGGATAAATTTGTGGAATTTCTACCTACACATTGAATTGTCTACGGTTGATGTTTATTGCCTGAGGAAGAAGCAACACAGGAAATAGGACTGGAGAGAGCTATAAATGCTGTAATAGCATCTATGTTACTGCCTTCTCCAACTGATGCTGCTGGCAAGGTCCAGTCTGCTGTGCTCATGGACATAAGCAGGCATTACAACCTATAATCATGTACTAGTTCTGCCACTTGACACACAAGTTATCTACTGTCGTACCCTGAATTACATGACCCTTGATTAAGGAATGGTGGTGTTCAGTCCCAGGGGTTTGCAGGTTATCATCAGAATGCTTACGCAAGCAATACCGCTTTCAACATCTGTCAGAACATAGTCTTGATGGCATCCGCATTAAAACAAGTTGAGATTGTTCCCATCTGCAAGCGAAACTGTTGAGCCACACTCAGCTGAAGTCCTCATCAGGATTCTGTTGATCCAGCAGGCGGACATGTGTGAATGGAAAGTGACCACATTTACCATTACATTCTCCTTCCCACTGACCACTCACATTAATCTTTGTGACCTTTACAAGCTCACCGACCTATAGAATAAGAAATAAGTAAGCATTAGACCACAAAGTTCACATACAGTGATCTGCTACCCTTCCCTCTGGAGTCTTATACCTCCAAGTACATCAGAGATGCTTCTATTAACAAAAACAGGTAAGGGCAATTACCAACGGTCTTGAGAATGGCTATTTTAATACGGAACAGAGCATTGTTGAAGCAATTTAACGGCTAAAAAAAAAACAAAAAAAAAAAAAGAAGGATTTTAATCTTAACCATTTTCAATACAGCAGCCTACCTTATGTTATTCACTTAAGAAGAGAGTATGAAGAGAAAGTAGTATACCTATTTTAAATAAGAACTAAGTTGAAAATTTGCAAGCCAACACCAATATGTTTCAGAGCCTTTTCGGATGCTTGGGATTTGACAGATCAGTCTCCACCACAATACATGGAATTGGCAGAATTGATAAAGACGTTTGCATTCTGCTTGTACTAGACAAGCAATTTCATTAAGATGGGGTGGTTTTCAGGTGTATAAAATAAATCTGGAAGCTAAAAAGTTCCTCAATTTTCATTTTGAAAGTTGCCCAACCAGCTGTATTTCTTCCCCTCCATGCACAATCTAATCAATACTCTTATTTACAATGTAACATAGAAAGGTTTTCAGAACACTTCCTGGGTCACAGGATGCAGAATACTGCAGAGAGTTATATTCTCCATTTACATCTCTCAACACTATAAAGTCTCAGCCTTACTGCATTTCATCCAAAGATTCCCTGAATATACAATCACTAGTTACAAAGATGCTCAACACTGTGACCCAACACAGAATCTCTTTATTCTCACCTTCTAGGCAGTGAGAGAAGAACAAGGAAAACAAATTAAAATGTTAGTCTGTTAGCTTTACAGGTTTTAATCATTTGCAATCTTTTGCCAGAACTGTTTTTAACAATTCATAAATTCAAAACATTACATGGGCATTTAATTAATCTCCTATGCCTCTGAGAGTTACTTATCTAGCGATGAGAGCTACACTGGAGACTCTTGCTATCTTTTGGGTTTTTTTTTTGGTAAACACCGGTATAGACACTTTCATGAATCAGATTTTGAAGAAAAAATCCTCTTATATGTTTGCTACAGGCCAAAATGAAGCTTTTCTTGTACTAAATGCTAGTTCTGCTCTTCATAAACCTTGCATTACGTATAATTTGCTACTGCTCACTGGGAGTTTTGCACCCAGGAAAAAGTCCAGCAGAGCAATACATCAACTTTTATTTCCTAAGCACAACTGTTACAAGAATACTACACTAGATAATCTTAAAAGGTTTCAGATCTGAATATAATCCTTGCATGAGCTTCTAAAATAAGAACATAAGCTCCAAACTAACAGAAAAAAAAAAACCCAAAGTTTGTCATCTTGTCCATCAGACCAACAGCACGAGATATCTATGTAACATCAGTGATTAAAGTGAGGCTTGCCAGTATCTGTGTGCTATACAAGTGGCCCTGTATTGTAGTATTTTTCAAGCTAGAAGAGCTCTTTTTTTTTCTAATTGATCTTTTATAACTTTACTTCAATTATTTTTATTTACAGCAAAACTAAAAAAATTACCTAACACATTCACTGTTTTAACTTTGTCACAGGGTCATTCCTCCTAGTGTTTTTTATTTCCATCTTTACAGGAATTGAATTTTTTATTTATTTTGGAGTCATTTTCCTTTTGTTCACATTCTGTTTATATGTACATAAATATATATATATAATCAACTGAAGCAGGACTGATTTTTAAGAAAGTATGTGTCATGTGAACATTTCATACAAGCTAACTTAACAAAGTGGCTCCATGACTTCCTTGATAACTTACAGGCCTTTCTAGATCTGCTTTGGAACACTACATTCTACTTTGCATTTCAGATACTCTCCTGAAGATTAGGTACAGGCTTCTGCAAAACTACTTACTACAATTGCAGGACTTGTCAGCTTTTAGACCAAAGATAGCTGTTCACTGAATTCTCCCTAATTTTAGTGTTGACTTATGGTATCAGTAGTCTATTGTGCATCATTCCACCAAGAAGGGTTCTCAAGTAAAGCACTTGCACCCTGCTACATGGTCAGATCGATCCCAATCTTCATCAGAAATTTTAAAACCAAATATAATCCATATGTTCCAAAGCAAAATAAAGCTTCATGTGAAGCCTTCCATATGAAGTAGTTTTATTGCAGGTACTCCCCTTTGGTAAGGTCAAAATGGTAGAGCTCTACTACTGTTACAAAGAAAATACACTCTTTTAAACACTGTAGTGAAAAAGGCAAGATATTTTTTCCAGTCATTTACCACATTGGTATTTTTCTTCCCTCTAAGTAAAAACAGACTCTCTAAACTCCTTGAATAGGTCTAATTACAAGCAAAAAGCCAAATAAAAGATAAAAATGTTAAAAGTGGTTCCCATAATGCAGCACAGCCTTGATTAGAACATCATTTGCCCTGATCCTCCATCCTTAGCTCTTGGAAACCATGTCAACTTTAACTTAATGGATCAGTACAGATATGCTCTTTGTAGTTTGGTTCAAAATGAAAAAAAAATAAAAGTTTGATGTGAAGGATCTATCTGCCTAAAGTAACCCATGGGCTCCACCTCCACTTATGCATACTGGCAGGTTTAAGATTAAGAGTTCTCATTTTGGGGAAAAAAACTCAATTTATAGTTAAGAGGCCTTGGCAAAAATGGACTGACAAAACTTATATAATGCTTTCTATCAAGTCATTTAAGAAAGAGATCTCAAGTAGAACAGGAATGCCACAAAGTGAAATAGAATGTGAAAAAAAAAAAAAAAAGAAAAAAGGAAGGAGACAACATAGAACAGCAGTTAGACAGACTGGATGAAGAAATATTTGGAGAAAGAAGTGCACATTGCTTTTTTTTCCCCCTCCCCTGTACAGACCTTGAAAGCAACTAACATGATTTTAAATGATAAAGAAAGGAAGAAAGCTAGGAAGGTCTATTAGAATCAGTGATAACCACCTCCATTTATAAGACTTGTAATAAAATACAAATCTTTAAGTCTGCAAATAGGTATTTAAGGCTGCAGGTTCTACAAAGGACAGTGCTCCAATGCAAAGGTAGAAAGACAGCACAAATCTTATATTCTGACACAGAGTCAGGATACAGGTCAGGATTCATACTTTTGAATTCCTCTCTCTCAAACATTTAAAGCTGATCAGTAGAAGTCAGTAAAAGACACTAGCGGTACAAGTTAGTGTAGAAAAGAGATGATGCTCTCCATGAAACTGGACGTTCTAAGCACAACATAACTGACAGTATGTGAGAGTTGATAAGAGGATTAGGATAATAGAAGATCAGCTGTGGCAATAAAAGGCTGCTCTTCAGCGTGGAAAGGCTTTCACTTTCACTTAAAACAACCTACACTTCCAATATTTTCTGACTCTCCCTGTTTCACTCCATTCTACCAAACTGCTGGGCAGCTTGGGAGTGTTAAAGTGTTCTGCTGAAGTCCTGCTTTATGTGAAAGCAAAGGCAAAGTTAAGCTTAAGAGAACACTGATAGTTCACTGGAGTCAATAAAAGCTTAAAAACAAAACCCATAAAATAAACCAAAATATTTTGGTAAATATGCCAAGACATGATCTCCAACATCTTGAACAAAACCCAAAAGTTGGTAATTGTAATAGTCCCCATGTAAACTTCAGGAGGTGGATGGATTAGGAGAGTGAGGGGAAAAAAAAAAAAAAAAAAGAGGTCATTTTAGGCTGCTTGAAAGTCTGAGGGTTAAAATCTGTGTATGTTCCCACAAAAGCATGTGATTTGGCATGAATATCAATGCACACTTCTTAATCCCCCCAAAGTACTGAATGCTTTTGATTCAGAAACGTAACAGAACATAGAGTAACTCAGACTGTATTCACATTGCTGCCTAGACAAATTATACTTGTAACATATATACTTATAACTTACAAAGCAACTTTATACCTCATGAGCTAAAAATCAGTTATCATATCTGTAGATTGTGCTACTTTTGCTAACTCTATACTTGAGAAATACGTACACTTACCACTGCTCTGAAGTACCAACATGCATTTTATACTATGGAAGGTTAAACTTAGTATTTTGAGACTGGAGGGGAGATACTCTGACTCAGCACAGAAACTGTTTTTCCCCAAGTACTTAAAATGTTATATAAACAGGAAGTCAATTAGGTATCAGGAAATTCCAGAGCCTTTAGCTCAAAGAAAGCCTAGATTAAAGGATATAATTTACATATCATCCTAAGGGAAAGGTCTGCCACTGAGAATACCTTAGATTCAATTTCCTCAAATGTGACTTGGGGGATAACTATCTGATGCCTAGAGATAGAGCATTCTATTCCCCTTTTAAGAGGAAATATCAAAAAAGGCATGTACAAGTATTTAATTGTATGAGGAAGTGAATCAACCCCAGGGAAACTCACCATTTTATTACAAATCATACTCCATCAATCATTGCTTTACAGGAGACCTCCCTAATGAGTAGTAATGTATGTTCCTACTCAACAAACTAAAAACAATGCAACTTTCTGCTTGAGGTCAAGGTCTTACTATAAAACTCAGTGTGATCCTCATCATCTTTGTGTAATTTTAAAGAGACCTATCAATGCTTCCACCGATTGCTTTTAAAACACACTTATCTGAGATTAGAGAAAAAAAACAGCACACCTTTAAAGACTGGGGTGAGGCAATCAACAGTAAACATAGGCTCAGACATACCACACCACTCCCTCTCCCTCCCCCATAAAACAGAAAGACTTTAGAAGTGAAAACATGGATGGAAACACTTATGTTAGTGACACTTGACAAAAGACAGGATACTGATTCAGTAGCTAAACAGGTTATAATAATCAAATGCTTTCCTAGTCACTTATTAATTTCAAAAACAAAATCTTTTATCCATAACTTATTAATCATGATGCAAAATCAGTTTAACAATATTTTTCTTTCTTATTCCTACAAAACTATAATGTGATTGAAAGGGAAAGCCCTTGAACAGATCTCTTCCTTCTAAGTTTTGCCCATTATGTACCTCCAAAGCCAAGGCTGTCTTGTCGTAGGCATTAGGGACTCGCTTCTGGATAACCCGGGCATAAATAGGGCCATTCTGAAGGTTAGGGAGCGGAGTGTTGATGCTGGGCTGGGCATAGGGCCCTGGCTCCGGCCCACCCAGTGGTTGTGGGTGGGAACTATCCTGGTTACCTCCAATCAGAGTAGATACTGAAGCAGAGGAAGGTCTACACTTCTCCACGTAAGGAACAGGTATCATTCCCCTCTTTCCTTCCTTGTCTTCTGCATTCCACCATTGCTCTTCAGGTTTATCCCGGATTTTCAGTATGTCTCCTTTCTTAAATGGAAGATCTTCTTCATCGTTTCCATTAAAGTCAAAGAGAGCTCGCACATATTCGGCCTCCTCCTGTCTGAGGATAACGCCGCTATTCTGCCTAGATCGGGAAATTGGTTCTATCAAGGTTGTAGTATCCAAATAGTGTATTTTGTAGAATTCTAGTAAAGATGGCAAAGAATCAAACTCCTGGTCGCCTATTCGAAATCTGGTGGGATTCAGCCCTGGAAAAAAAAGAAGGCAATGTATCAACAGAGTATACAGCAGTGACAACTGTAAACTAAACACTTAAGCAGTATATTCACAGATAGGCGATTTAATGCAGAATGCTCACCTCCGGACCATCAACATTCATCATGTCTAGTCTATGTGATGTGAAAATGGAAGGACAATTCTTAATAATCAAAATTACTTGCAAATAGTCATAGTTTGGGACTTGCCAATATTCAAAAAATCTGTAATTACCAGTTGGTTTAGTGTGGCAGCAAAGTAACGCTCTTCTGCACCTTTTTAATCAAAGAAAACACTATTCTAATCCTGCAGATAGTTTCATTGCACAGGTTTTGTCAAAGATGGGGAAAAAGTATACAACAGACAAATGATTTGGCACTGTCAAACTTCATTAAGTAGGAAAAAAGTATTCTGCTTCCTTGGATGTTATACAAACCCCACAGATAAAGTTAGAATATCTGAGTTTCCAAGGCACATATGCAGTTTTCACTACAAGACATTTCCTTTTTTATTGTTCTACATTCTAAATCTAGAAAGCAAATTAAATTTTGGTATTATTCCAAGAAGGTGATTAAAAAACAAACAAACAAAAAAAACCACCCCACACTTTTCCCTTCACATTTTAATTTTGTTTCAAAAAGACAACACTGCAGTACTTTTCATTTACATGTTGTAACAAACCTTGAGTTAGAGACACTGCCACTAAGAAAACAGCTTAGAATAGCAAACTTGTGTGAATGGTCAAAATAATCTTTTAATCTCAAATCTTCTAGTTTTTCTGCATATTAAATAGAGCATAAGTTACACATTAACTGATCCTGAAATATATTGAAATTGATCGTGTTCATACTGGAGACGTAAGTATGAAAGTATCAATACTCATTTCAGTTTTCAACCAGTTCTTTATTTTTTTTTTCCAATGTAGTGTTCTTCAGGCTTAGTTGGGGGAAAAAAAGAACATATGCAAGATGCTGTATTTCCACCATGCTATACACTGTGTGATCAGTTATGGGAAGAACTGTGGAAGAGTGGAGGAGGGCAAGGGAGAGGAAAAGATTTATGCTTTAATGAGTAACTCCTCTAGAAAGAATGAGAGGCTTCCTTTGCAAGTCTGTTTCTCTGCAGGGAATATCTAACCATTCTGAGACTTAACTCAAGCAGAAAGCTAGCAGAATTCTTCAAGCTGTCACGGATCCAAAACAACCTTCAAAGTAGCACTGTCAGCATGGAATGCTAATGCTACAAGAAATTCCTTCAAGGGAGCGAAAAAGGATTCCAATAGTGAAACCGGATTCTATAAGATAAACATTGACAAACACTCAATAAATAAGTTTTAAAGTACCCTGAAGGAACTCGAACATCAGGGAAGCTGGTTACCGGAAATTCAAAGAAGTAGAATTAAGTAATGGGAAAAATGCACATTTGAACATACTGGCAGGGCTGAAAGACTCTGAAAAGAAACCAGTGCAACTGCAATGAGCCAAGAAACAAAATCATATGCTAATAAAATACAAAACAAAAATGCTACCAATAGATAAGGAAGTTGCTGTAAATATCAGTAGGAAGTGTGAACGGGGCATAAAAGAGGAGTAAGATTCCTTGTTATTCTCCCAAAGCACAATATATTACCATGAAAACAATGGGCTACCTGAAAAAGAACAAAGACCAAAAGCAACTTTTTTGGTGAAACGTAACTCAGCTCTGGAAGTAGCAAGAGCTCTGAAATTTCACCTGGTGGCAGCTCTTAGCTCTGTGCTCCTACAGTAGGTGCCACCTATGCAGCCAAAATACATCCCTACACTGCTTCAAAATAGCTTGAGTTCACAATCTAAGCATTTAACACACAAACACTCGGCAATGTTGGACTTCAGCTATACAGTGAGCAGTGGGACACAGTGGGAAGACATGTTTACAAGAAGTGACAGAGATACCAAGCTTCACACAGAAATGTGTGTGTATCTGTTATTTTATATATGGGAGCCTTTAAACTTAACATTGACACATATCAAAAGAAAAAGTCATAGAAAGTACAAATGTGTCAGAATACCAGAGATTTTCAGAGAAGTCACATGGGAGAAGAACAGTTCCCTAATGACCAAAGTTACTTTAGCAGAGTATTGACATGGAACTGATTTCTCATGACAAATCTGGAGCTTACCTTTGCAAAACCTGCTACAAACTGAGTCAGTAGGTTAAGATTTTTGCCTCCAGCAAGATAACTGTACACAGAAAAAGTTTAAACTCATAGGAAACAAGCACTTCAACAGGAACATTCATCAGCAGGATGAATAAAGATTTATTTTTTGTTTTGATGGGACTGGAAATGTTTAAGAGGTTCAAATGAACCTTACAGCAAGGAGCTGAAAACAGTCCTGTTGAATTAATGCGTAACAGTCTGAAAAGGCTGCCAAAAGTAGCTGGATAAAACCTCAGTTGGACTCTAAGAGGAAGAACCTACTTTGAACCACTGTGAGGAAAGAGTGAGACTAAACATTTAAAAGATAGTTTAAAATACTTTAAAATGCAGGTTGGGAATAAAATACAGCCACAGCTTATCAAGTAGGTGGTAAATTCTCCATTTATTTTCCCCCAAAATCCTGGGACATGTTTCTTGAAGGCGTAATTTCTAGCAGCATACTGTCTGCATCTTCTGAGGGCCTTCAGGAAGAGGAGAACATATGTAAACGCAAGTCTAGATAGTGGAGAAACTTTAGTCATTTCCTACTGAAGTTGGACAAGCAAAAAGCACCAGATGTTCTCTTCCCTCCTCCCCAACTCTGCACAGCCAAAGAAAGAGTAGGTGCTCAGCTTGCCCCTGTAGCAGAGCTACTCATCTCTGTAAAACAACTCCTTTGAATCACAGGGAAGTATCTCCTTTCTTCCTCACTCCGCCCTAGCTGAGTTCATACACTTCCAAAGCTTCCAGCAACTTTGAGATCTTCTCAAGAATTTGAGATCTTAAAAAATTATAAGAAATGTCCAAGTTAAAGCATATTCCTCACTTGTATCTAAAGTAATTTCATTATACAAACAGCTAGGTATGGATATCATTGAGTAAAGTTTACACGATTCCAGGAAGTACCATCTGAATTTTATGAAATCACAGTGGAAGTGATATAAAAGTTTAAGTTAGGAAGTCTATTCTTGAAACACACACCTTCAGAAAGCACCATCTTTTACACTGTGTTGGTCATACTTTCCTACTTCAGAGACAAATTTTATGACTCCATAAGGTTTCCGAATTTGTCACATTGTGCTTTCAACAGGAAATATGTTTTACTTCAGATATTTTAGGCATTTTGCTTTAGCGCATTTCTTACATTTTTAGCCTGGATCCATCAGTCAAATTGCAAACATATGATGCATTGAAATATTTCCTTTATAGTCCACTACCATGATGATGTCCACATTTAAGATAAAGAAACACAAAATTAAACTAAGGATCTTTTTAATAACTTGGAAATAGAAGAGAATATTTCACTTTTACGGCACACTAAGATTTTTTATATTAGGGAAGACAAAGCTCCTCATCTCATTCATTCTGTATTGAAGCTGGATTCTTAAGTTTCATCTGCACATGGCAAACTTTAAGTACTCCTGAAATTGTGTGCTTAACAGAAACTAACAAAAATTGGAATGAAGAACCTGATCTGTCAATTCAGATTTCACAGTGCGAAAAAGGCATTTTCCCAATACATTCAGTTCTTAAGAAAAGTTATACCATAGTGACAATATGACAATAATGACAAAAACTTGATGACAATATATAAACACGACAATTGGCAAACATTTACCTTGCTTTAGTGCATTACCTTCCCTATCCAAGCATGAAATCCTCTTGTATCTTCTACCAAGGGCTGCATCTCCCTCCCATTCCCAAACATCCTCCCTCCAGCTATATTTTTCCGAAAGAAAATCTGTTTTTCTATTATTCGTTTCATTAGCTTGAGAGTGAGAAGACAGTAACTTCTGTACAGAGATTTCAAATCACTAAAACTTCATCATAGAAATATGATATCTGTGATGCAGATATCACCCATATTCATATAACATCCAGAGTGCGAGGGGAGGGGAAAAAAGTAAAGAAAAAGGACAACTAAAATGTAATTATTTTTGCTATAGATTAACCCTATTATGCCAAAGGTCTACACAGCTACAACAGTGTGTACTTTTCTAGCACAGACAAACACTTAAGACAGAAAACAACAACCAATGGGACATTTAGCAATAAAAACAAAACCCAATGA
This sequence comes from Nothoprocta perdicaria, assembly GCF_003342845.1. Taxonomy (NCBI): domain Eukaryota; kingdom Metazoa; phylum Chordata; class Aves; order Tinamiformes; family Tinamidae; genus Nothoprocta; species Nothoprocta perdicaria. Next base: position 4,127,422 of record NW_020455755.1, read on the forward strand.
AGTTAAAACACCCATAACATGAACCAATCCAACAAATATCACAAAACTTCATGGAGGTTAAAGATGTTTAAAAAAAAAAAAAAAAAGAAACGAAAAGTAGAGTAGCTATTTACTGAAGCAGTATTCCAGTAGTTTGAGCATGCATTCAATAATACATTTATATTTCTAAAATACTGCTTCTGTTTCTCCAGAGAGGAGTTGCTCTGCAAAAAACAACAGTCCATCAAAGTGACTGGCACTAAATATCTGTGTCCTCCTTCACTACTATCTTTAAAAGACCAGCAGACTGTATTCCACAGGGGACTATCCTGGTAACCTTCTTTGTTCTACGTAACTTCAATCCAGCATTTTGCACAGCAGTTCCTGCACCAAGCAGCCTCCATAAACCTAGGACAACAATAAGCCTCTGCCTTGACAGACATTCAGCAATGAAGAATTTCCCAGATCTTCTGGTAAACCCTTAGACTTCCCACGGAGGTAATGATCTCCACGTTACTTCCAGATGAAGTCAGCCACCTTTAACTTCCTCCTTGTGGAGCTTTTCATGTTTTGGGTGCACTGTGCAACTATGGCAGGTTCCTAGGATAAAATGATCCTTCTGACTCTTCCAAATTACAGCCACTTGCAACCACACACTTACAGCCAACTGTGTTTCCCCGAGCAAGGGACATCCCTGCATACTGGTGCAAACACAAATACCTGTATCAGAAAACGTCTGTCTCTGTAGCAGTTCATGTGCTAAGCTTTCTTTCCTGCAAGTAAGTCAGCCAGAGCTCTTAGCGTATAGCAGGTCTTCTAGACCTCAAAACTCTATAGTTAGCATCTCAGAAGGGAGCTACAACATGCCCACATCACTTTGTGAACACTAATATGAGAACTTGACGAGCTTTAGTAACACACTCAGTAATTCCCCCAGCAGGGACTCTGCTACCTTTTAACTCCATGTTCTCACTTACAAATCTAAGAGCCATGGATCGCTGGGGACTCTCCTTCAATTAAGATACAGCTGTACTTTCAAAAACATCATTTCTCATGAAAGGTTTTTCTCTCTAACATAAATGATGTTTGCAAGTGTTGTATTTAAACTTTTTTCATATTAGATCTTAGGGCGATGGGGAATGCTATCAACCCTCCTTATCAAAGGATGCAAAAGGAATTAAAAAAAACCCACAACTGATTTAAAAGGAAAAAAAAAAAAAAAAAAAGAAAAAGAAAAGAAGCCTTTCTGTTCCTCAGGAGTTCCCGCTACTTAAACCACCCAACACACACTTTGACGTGTGACCTGAAAGCAAGCCTGCCTGCTAACGCAGGCTCCTTCGGGTGACATTTCCACGGGGGGCTCTCGGGAGCGGCTCCCGCCGCCCGCTGATGCCGGCTCTGCGGCCACCCGCGCGGGACGAGCACCGAGGCTGCCGGCGGGGCTCCCGCTTCCGGCGCCAGTTTAACTCCGAGGCCGCTCCCGGGAGGCCGGTACGGCCTAACGCGACTTCGCTGGAGCGGCGCAGCCCGGGAGGGACAGGAGGCCCCGGCCGGGAGGCCGCCGTGGCGGAGCGGGCTGGGTGGGCTCCGCCAGCCCGGGGGGGGGAGTCACTCACCCGGGGCCCCAGGGCCCTCGCCGCCGGCCCGCCGGCCGCCCGCCGGCCCCAGGCTGTTCACGATGTAGTGCGAGACGCGGGAGCTCTCGGACACCGAGAGCACGAAGTCGCCGGGGATGGTGCCCGAGTCGCGCACCAGGAAGGTGCCGTGGCGCTGCCCCTGCAGCATCGACACCGCCTCGGCCCGGCTCAGCCGCCCCCAGTACCAGCTCGCCTGGTCCTCGGAGTCGAACTGCCCGGCCATGGGGGCCGCAGGCCGCGCTCGCTGCCCGCCCCCCCCACCGCGGCCGCCGGTGGCCCCGCTCCGCGCCCAGCCCTGCCACCCAAAATGGCGGCCCCTGGCCTGACCTCACCTACCGGATGTGACCGCACGCGGGAGACGCGGGCGCGGCGGCGCCGTCATCTTCCCGCGCGGCTCCGCCGGGCGGGAGACGGGGGGCGTGCGCATGCGCAGTCGCGGCGGGCGGGAGCGCGCTGAGGCGAAGCGTGGACGGTCATGGAGGCGGCCGCTCTCCCTCGGGGCGCGGCCACCGCCGAGGGAGAGCGCGGGGCCGGCCTCTCCTCACGGCCCCGTCTCTGTAGCAACCGGTGGTTGAATTTCAGTTCTATTTCCCCGGGTTTAAAGGGTAAATTCAGCCAGATCATCTCACCCTGCTACCGCGGGGATTTAGACAGCGGAGGGCACAGGATCCAGTGGTGCCTCGGGGAAATGCGTGTGGGGCATCTGGGGTATCTAAGGTTGGAGCAAGAGTACCTGCTTCTGATTATTCTCCAGGGTCTTCCTTAAGATCCAGGTGAATGTAGAGCCTGGATAAAAGTATGTTGAATTATTTTCCAGCTCCAGTTCTGTGAGCTTTATCCAGAAAGGAATGTGCTTTTTCAATGGTGTGGCCTCCATGTGGCAGCATGTGAATAAATGTAATGTTTATTACATTTATTACCTTATAATCTTACCTTACTTTATTATCTTATAACCTTAACTGTGCTGTCCTCATGCCTGCCTGCCCGAATCTCTTCTTCCTTGCACGGCACTTTGAAGCCTTGTAACTATCCTAACATATAGGCCTTTGACAGGAATTAGGATCATATTAACCCTCCAAACATCCTAGTGAGAAAATAATACCCATCTCACAGGTGGGGAACTGCTGTTCAGTAAGTCCGTGAGAAAACAAGGTGTTGAATATGAGCTTTCCCAATGCTATGACAGAAACATCCTGCCCTGCTGATCCTGTGCTCTCTCCGGGTAGGTAGGAGACGACCACAGTGTAGTTAGAGCCCAGAGCCCCGTTCCAGCTGCTGACATGTTCACCGGCCAGCTGCAGGATTACGTGCCTGGCACAGTTCCATGCCCGAGGTTTGCACAGATTTGAAAAGCTGCAGCTGCGGATTCTTGCTGAGAGCCCAAGAATCTAGAAGAGTTAAATCACTGTGGCAAGAAAATGTGTCTATTCTGTTCAGCGGCTCACAGCAAACGCCACTTACAAAGGCAAACTTCATTTTTGATACAGACTCCTGCCAGACCACTGTACAAAAAGGCTGCTTTGACTGCGGGTTCACAAACTGCTGCTTTTTCTCTCTTCCCAGTCCCACCCTTGTACCCCATCTCCTTCTTTTTTTGAGTTGAACCACAAAACTACAAGAGATGATGGAGTTTGCTATCAGCTTTAGCTTTCTGTGCTGCAAGCACATGGGAATCTTACTACAAGAGTTCCCTCTGGTGGTCAGCAATGGGGAGATGAATAAAACGATCCCGGTGTAAAAAGCTTTTGCTGTTTTTAGGATGGAATGCTTTCTAGTTCGAAGACAATGTCTGACCTTCATTATTTGTAACTTTGCCTTTACTTATAGTTTCTCCAGGCAACGATTGGTAATCTTTTCCAAATTCCTCTTCCTCCACCTTTTCAGCGCTCAGGCAATGCCTCCACTGTGCAGTATTTTGCTACTGCTGACACATTCTTTCTGCACAAGAGCTGCAATAAAGGTGGAGCCCTTCTGCCCAAACTTGCATGTCTGTGCTGGCCTCTCAAAGGCAGAGAATTGCAGCCTGAGATGAATGGGAAGGAACAGCAGAATTTTCAGCCACACCTTCAGAGGAATAAAACTAGGTTACTCTATAATTCTGATTATTTCACTGTCAAAAGCTTAAACAAGATTCTGAAATCAGTTGTAAGATACCAAGAAAAGGCACCATTGACCTACCTGAGAATAAAAGCCCCAGCAGTTCAAGCTCTTCTTCACCGCCAGGTTTTCCTCTCTTGATACAGCTGAAGTTGATCTGTCCCTGACAGTGAGCCTAAAAATGAATTTTCCTAAGAAGCACTAAAACTTTGGCAACTGATCTAAAACCATAGTTAATCAGTAGAAGGTTTCTTGCTGAGGTCATTGATCAAGACAAAATCCTGCTGAGCAGAGAGGGATGTAATATGGTTCTGTAGTATTGCTTTGTCTTAGACAACACTCAAGGATGTTAAAATTAAGGAAAAAATCCGGATTAATTGAAGGCTTCGTCTGCTCTCTAGTAACTGCCGTTTTAAAGAACTTGGTGTCACATAACCCTGTCCTAACTATTACTTCGATGGAGTTGCTTTCTTAAATCTGCTGTAGATCATGAATGTGAATGATACTTCTGCTTACCGAGTGAAAACTAAAAGGAGGAAGCGGTTCATCGTTTGGTTTCTCTTCTCCATGATCCTGAAAAAAAACATCTGTGAGAGTTGTGCTTCTTTCTGCAGTCATTTCAGACTCTCTCTGTGTGTCCCACAACCACTCATGTATTCATGTTAGGTGTATTCGAACACGTTGAAATGGCCTCTGCCACAACCATTCCCATGTGGCTTGGAGGCACCGCGCGTATCTGTGGCTCCTGCCAGACACTGGCTACTTGACATTAGCCCTTGTGTAAAGACCTCTGCTCGGAGGCTGTTAAATATAAGCTTGGAAAGAGCAACAGTGTGACCACGAAGGTCACACTTCATGCAAGAGGGTGTATTAGTCCTGCTGGCAACACAAAGGCTCCTCCGGTTACAAGGTTTCTCCATGCCAAGCTGGAAAAGTCAATATTTGCTACTGAAATTTCCTGGGAAGCACTATCAGCTCCAAGGAAAGCTGACATATCACAGCCCAAGAACAACAGAACACAGAATATAATTTGCCATGAATAACCTAAATCTGGAGAATAGATTTATCAGATGTGTAAAAAGCCCAGAAGGACCTTCTTTTAGATCAGAGGGGGAAAAATAACTTAAGGCATCTGAACGTGCTAGATGTCATTGCAGGAAGCAGCACCTGCGCCAGGAGGCCTGGGACTTGACAACCCTCTGCCATTTCAGTCTGTGTTTCTGTGCGCATGTGCATTTAGTTGGACTTGATGATCCTGAAGCTCTTTTCCAACCATAACGATTCTATTTTTTCCACTATAACTTTCCTGCTTTGCTGTAACTAATTTCCAGGCACGGGGGAGCCCACGGCGGCTCTCGTGAAAGGCGCCGTGGCTCCAAGGCCGGCGGCTCCTCCCTGGACGCTCCAGACTGCCCACAATTTCCCCAGACGCAGGAAACGCACCCAGAGAAACCCTTGCGGGCATCGGGCGGCCCCGCGCGAGGAAAATGGCCGCCTCGCCCCTCTGCCGACCCGTAGCCTTGGAGGACCGGCGGGACGGCACTCCAAGCGCGTCTCTATGGCCGCGGGCGCCGCTCCCGCAGCCGGCCGGTAGGGGCGCTCTCTCCGCCGCCGCGCCTCTATGGTGGCGGCTGCGGCGCGCGGCCCGTCTCGCTGGGCGGGCCTGGCGGAGCCATGGCGGCCGTGCGGGGCCTGCGGATCTCGGTGAAGGCGGAGGCCACGGCCGTAACGGCGGAGCCGCGCGGCGCGGAGCCCGAGCCTATGGAGGTGGAAGAGGGCGAGCTGGAGACCATCCCCGTGAGGCGCTCGCTCCGGGAGCTCCTCCCGGTGAGGGCGCGCGGAGGAGGGACGAGCCCCGCGGGGGCCCGGCAGGAGGGCCCGGATGGGGTTCGGGGCGCGGGTACCCGAGGGGCATGAGGGGGGAGCGGCCGGGACCGGGGCGGGGCTCGTGGGGGGCGCGGGGAGCGGCGGCGGCCCCGAGGGGGCCCTGGGCAGCGCGGGGCTCCAAGGATCCCCCCGCGTTTACGCTGCTTCCCTCTGGATAAACCTAGCGAGGGCAGCGCTAATACCCGAAAAACTGGGTCAGAGCTGGGCTAAACCCTTAAGGGGCCTTTTTTGTTTGTGTGTTTTTCTGCTCTGAAAGCTTCTCTGCAAATTCTCATAGGAGTAAATCTCTAATTAGCTGATCTGCCAATATGCTCCAGCTGCCAACCCTGCGCCGCTTCGTTATGCCCCATGAGTCAAACCCCGTCAGTGTTTTTTCCACTTCCAAATAACCTTTCATTTTCCCCCTCCGTGGCAGTACCTCTCCACACTTCGCCAATTCTAACCCTCTTGCTAAGAAGTGGAGTTAGATTTTGTGTGCTTTGCTGTTTCCAAACTGAGCTCGAATTCCTTCGCCCCTCACCCCATCCCCTGTCCAATAAAAAGTACTTTAAGCCAAAATAGTTACTTCAACATGAGCATAAACAACATGTTTGCACCCACCTGATGATGGTCTTGAGGCTACAGGAGTCAGAATGAAAAAGTGCCTTTTTACATAAAACAAACAGTGGAATACATTGAGCTGAGTGACCCATCCAGAATATGTGGGGCTTAGCACAGTCTTGCAAATTCAGCAGACCTGGCTGATTGAAATGAAACTTGTGTGTTTTCTTTTTCTACATTGTTCTCAGTATTTACTCTATCAATAGGTTTCTATTTAAAAAAAAAAAAAAAAGTTTAACGTGGTTTTGGGAAATAGGTTGTGAAATAATGCATGGAAGAGGGACAAGAGTTGTTTGTTTAACTGTAGAAAATGGTTTGGTGTCCTGGCTTTGGTTGTGACTTAAAGTTGTAAATTGAAACTCTATGAATCTAATATCTTTAATTTGACTGTTAAATCTGTTCATGTCTTGAGAGGAGATTATAGCTAAAATCACAATTGTAGAGATTTTCATTAAAAAGGTGTTTTGATCACTTCCAGTGCTTTGCTGAGACAGAGCAAGTAAAAGCTTTAGTGGATGCAAATGCAGAAAATAAGTATTGCTAAAGAAGAGAGTTCTCATCCTAAAGGAAGTTTGGTTCATTTGATGCGCTTTTAACATCGCTCATGTCAGTAAGAATTAAGTTGATATACCTATTTATACTTGGAGTAACTTGAAGTGCGAATCACGGACAAGAGACAGGATTTCTCATGGGACTAGCTTCTCCTCCCCGCCCCAATGGCAAGTTTATTGATTTCAGTGTTTATCAAGATATCATCCCTATTTTGATTTATTTCAGGACACCAGTAGAAGATATGAAAACAAAGCTGGAAGTTTCATCACTGGAATAGATGTAACCTCCAAGGTAATTTTTGAATTTTGTTTTTTCAAAGTGCTCTAATTGCTGTTGCCATGTAGGAGGAAACACTTTTTTTTCTTTCGTTCTAAGATGCAACAGAAGTTTAACCTTTTGTTCAGATAGCTGGTATTTTTCAACAACTAAATAAAACTTCTTTTGTTGGTTATGCTTTGTTTCATGATGTGATGTTTCCTGCAAGCTGTAAAAACACCAGCATTCTTAAGTCACAAAATTATTATTCATAATTATTCATGTATACAAAAAGCTTCCGGACTTCCCCAAGAATTTACAGTCCTGTTAATTGGGCTTTGGTACACAGCTTTAAAAAGGTTTGCATTGAAGTTGCATTAGTATCATTAAAAACTGCAAAACAAAGCCCTTTGAGTCATGTCAGCTGACTTTTTTTCCTCCTCTTATGGGAGGAGGAAGAACAAGCCCTTAGCAGGAAAATCTAGTTTCATTGTCTTGTGTTGCTTAAGGACATCGCATTATTTAAGACTGCCATGAATCCTCATGGCAACAGTGTTTTGATAAAAGGAATGTATTCCCATTTTGTATTAGTGAAACTCATAGAAAAAACTTGCCAAAGAATAAAAAAGAATTCCTGATGAAGATTGCAAATCTGATATTTTGGTTTAAATATTTAGCTTCTGTATATTGTAAATCAGTAAAGAATAGAGTTATAATAGCCAGGAGAAAATGGTAATCTTTGGAAAAGTGTCATTTTTGTTTTGACTGCGCTGTTCTACACTTTGCAGGAAGCAATAGAGAAAAAGGAACAAAGAGCAAAACGTTTTCATTTTCGAGCTGAAGTGAATCTTGCCCAAAGAAATGTGGCACTGGATCGGGACATGATGAAGAAAGGTATGAGTTTATCAAACAGTCAAGAAGAAAGGATGCCCTTATTTAGTTACTGACAGTTTCTTTGTTCACTGTGCAGTATACTACTTAATAAGTTTCACAGTGTAGGCTAATAATTCAAATTCTAGTCTTGTAGAAGAGTGTATGTCACATTGTTGTGAGCACCCCCTTAGCTTAGTTAAAATGTTTGTTTAATAAACATGCATGTTACTAACATAAAAACTTAATTCTATAGAAATAAGGACTATTTTTACATTTATTTCTCTCATAGCAATTCCTAAAGTGAGACTGGATACAATTTACATTTGTGGGGTTGATGAGATGAGTACACAGGACATCTTTGCCTACTTCAAAGAGTATCCTCCTGCTCATATTGAGTGGTTAGATGACACATCCTGTAAGTAAACAGAGTGGTTTTTTTTCTTTTTTCTTTCTTTTGTAGCTCCTAGCCTCTTTTTTTATATTACTCTTAGCTCTGCCTGTCACTTTTTTTAGTGGCTTTTAAAGGCATTGACATTTATCTGTCTCAGTTTCCCAATAGTGAAAAGAGATTTGGAAGGAAATAATAACAAATAGTGAAAATGAAGTGCATTACTTAGCTGAGTACTTAGAAGAAAAATGTTTCACTTCTAAATGATAGAACATCATTTTAATTGAGACATTGTATTTGTACTGGATAGATAAAGCTTTTGTTTAATTTTTTTCTGAACTCCCGTTAGCATCTTCTCTCCACTAAGGAAGTGTGTGTAACTACTTATTTTACAAACTTTTTATGTGTATGTCATAGGTAACGTGGTCTGGCTTGATGAAGTAACAGCATCACGAGCCCTTATAAATATGAGTTCACTGCCTGATCAAGAGAAGCCAAAGAGCAAGGAAAACAGTGAAGAGAAAGCAGCTGAAAAAAACAAGAAAGGTAGATGAGATATGCATATATAGAGATGATCTAGTAAAATCGATGAAACTTTAATCTTATGCTTGGGTACTGCATAATCTAAGTTACTGAAGGAGCTTCTATCATATAGTTTCAGGTAAATGTATTCTGCCACTTTAAAAAAGGCTTTCATCTTGGAAACCTTTTGAAGAAGCTGCTTCTTAAAAGGTGGGTTGGAGCTAGACCAAAACCAATAATTCAGTCCATACTGAGCATGTTAGGTGCAGGATGATGTTGAGGTGCGCTATTTATAGCGTTATAGGTCACACAGAAATAAGTCATGCATGCAAAGGAGTCAGAGGGATGGATTATAAGTATGTGGGGAAAAATAGGTGTAAGGAGTTGGCATGTCAGTGTTGACAGTACACATGATAAAGGATGGCATTGTATCAAGCAAAGAAATCAACTACTCTATTTCAGAAAATACGACAATGTGTCCCTCCTTCCCTGTGCATATCACCTCTAAATATGGCCCTTATACTTTTAGAGAGGAAGCACACTGAAAGGTCAGTTATAATGGAGAAAAGCAGCCAAACGCTTGGATGTTTTGATGAATCTGGTACCTGCATGCCCTTACTTTAAATCTGTTTTACTTCTGTGGATATAAATGGAGAATCAGGCTTTTGCTTCCTTATGATTGTATAGAACTGTTTTGCCATTAGGCTGATACGATTAATTGCTGTGGTAAAAGCACTGTGCCATACAGTGCTAACAGACAGTAATGTGTTAACCCTGTTATGTAGTATATTTAAATAAAGTCTATCAAAAATGCAAATGAACAATCTTCACACTTTGTTTTTGCACTGCTACTCAAAACCTTTCTGTGAAGTCTGTTTTTAGGCCTTTCTTGATCTTATGGATCCTTCTTATTCATCTCCTTTTCTTGTTACTCTTCTGCACAAGGCAGTGGCTGCTCAACAATCCACAAAATTTCAGATGTTGGGCAAATATTGATAGTGATTGCTGTGATGTTTTTAGACGTTAGGGAATCTTTTGTTTAAACAGGTGTTAATATTTGTATATTAATCTTGCTGTCCACAAATTAAATATTACACCATCATTACACATCGTATAATAAAGTGTTGTCGTTTAAATTCCTCTGACATACTTACTCACTTGCTTATCTGGCAAAGTGCAATATTAACTAAAGTTTAGACTCTTCAATTATATCTTAAAGTGTGAGATGCATACAGATACACTGAAGTTTTTTTTGGTAGTTACATTTCATTTTTAAATACAAATTTGGGGGTTATTTAGATGCCTAGGGAAGCAAGAGTGGCTGAATGCTCTCCCTGATACAATTTAGTTATCTGTCTGTGTCGCCTTAGGCACTTATCTGCACAGGGGCTGTCTGGTTACAGTTACTCTGTACACATGCATATTTCAGATTTCTCTAGACATTTACTGTTTTGATTATTCTCTAGGCTACACAGAATGGGTAACACGTCAGTTTGATTTTGAAGAATGTAGGTAATGTTCTCAAAATGCTACCGACATACTAAAATGGAGACTTTTTTCCCATTTTCTTTTCTTTTTAGGAAAAACAGAGGAAAGTTCTGATGATGAGACAGAAGAAGGCGAGGTTGAAGATGACAATCCAAGTGATGTTGAGGTCAGTATAGAAAGAAGGAAAGCTCTAATGTTTAAGTTTTTCGGTGATTTTGAATAGGACTTTAAAAGTGACTTAATAATCAGTTGATTACTTCTCCTTGAGTGATCCCTTTTCATTCAACAGTAATTTTGAGTCCCAAATGCCTTTTTTGCCCCCAAAGTTGGATGCCCTCTCCCAGGTAGAAGAGGATTCTCTCCTGCGTAATGATCTTCGCCCTGCCAATAAACTGGCTAAAGGAAACAAGCTATTCATGAGATTTGCTACTAAAGGTAAATGAACAGCTTAACAAGCATAATGAATCGATTGCTTGTTGCAGTTTTATTTGTTGACTAATTAATGACTGGAATGTTCTAATTTTTATTTGAAAAACTTTTAGTTTTTGCTAAGTGTTAGGTGTTAAGATATTACAATAAATAATATGCTTAGTTGGTGAAATCAAGTTCAAGATGTATAAAGAGTATTGTTTATACAATTATATTTTGGGCTAAATATGAGGCATTCTTCCTGATACTGTAAAACAGATCTTATGATATTCTTCTCCACAAATGTTAACTTCACATTTTATAAATATGAAAATCATTTGAGATGTTTGCGAGGTATTAGTGGAAATTGCTCCTGAATACAGCTGAGATGGTAAATCATTTTTCTGAGTAAAATGAACATACTTGTTATTTCTGGGCTGTGTGGAAAGTGTCAAATCCATAGAGAATAAAAAAAAAAGTCAGAAAAAGGTAAGTACAGCCTCTAGCAGTTACTGGGATACAGGTTGTATCAGCAGTCACAGTGGGATGTAACACACTATAAATACGTAAGTCTGAGTGTCCACTGACTTAAATTTCTGAACACAAATAAAACTGCGGTGGAAGGACAATTTCAGAGGTGATGTCAGCAAAATCCTCCAAAATCTCTGCCTTCTCTATGAGGGAGATTGAAGTAATATTGATGTGTAAGATGCATTCAATCTTTCATTCATTTTCTGTGTCTTTGGCTGGATGGTTATTTATTTTTACTTTAGTACAGTAAGATAGTCTACAGAGGAAGATTCCTGTAATTTTATGTTTTTTCAGATGATAAGAAAGAGCTGGGAGCTGCAAGGCGAAGCCAGTACTACATGAAATATGGCAATCCCAACTATGGAGGCATGAAGGGCATTCTTAGCAATTCTTGGTGAGTATTTTCAGCAATTCTTTATGTGTAAGCTAGAAGAATTGCAATGTTGAAAGTACTCAGCATAATCTAAAACTGTTTAATTTGTACGTTTTTGTTTTCTTTGAGATAAAGATGTTTAAGTGTGAACCATATTTTAGCAAAGTGACAATGGATTTGCAAGGCAAATGTTTTCTCTTGAAATTAATGAACTTTATATTCAAAACATTCTGCCAGAACAGACTTCTGGCATAAATGTGTTTGTCTGCTATTAAAGGGAGTGTTAATTGCACTTGCTTAATGTAGGATTGCCTATGGCTCATTCATTATGCCTTTCTGTGACAGAAATATGCTGCTCTTTATGGTGTTTCAGGAAACGAAGATACCATTCGCGTCGAATCCATCGGGATGTGATAAAGAAAAGGACCCTCATTGGGGATGATGTTGGCTTGACTCCTCCTTATAAGCATCGTCATTCAGGTAATTGGTGCCAATATGTAGAACTGGAGGACAAAAATTGGGAAATGGAAAGCTGGAAAGGACCTTAACCCATGTCTTATCCGATGAAAGTCTTGTCTCCATGAAAGTGAGGTATCCTTCTTAAAAACAGATAAAGTCTCTAAGGTACGTTTTAAGGTCTTAAGAGAACAGATGAGGTATGAACTTCGTGCTGATCACTGCCTTATCAAATAGCTGCTACTTTAAAAAAAAAAATTACAAATTTAAGAAAATAAATTCAGACTAGCGATATATATGTTTTCCTTGGCGTTGCTGCCAGTGATTCAGAGGGATTGTGTAGCATGCACAGCCAGCAATTGTCATGTTAAGCCCTTAACATGTTAAGCCCTGTTAAGCATTCTTCTTTTTTTAATCGGTTTCAAGGTACTTTATATGAACGATAAACTTCAGTTTATCGGAATATGTTTTGCTACAGGCCTAGTAAATGTTCCTGAGGAGCCTATTGAGGAGGAGGAAGAGGAGGAAGAAGATCAGGATATGGATGAAGATGATAGAGTTGTAGTTGAGTACCGTGATGAACTGCAAGCTTTCAAACAGTCTCGAGATCGCAGCGCAGCCAGGCGATCAAGTGCTAGTGCTTCTGATTCTGATGAGATGGACTATGATCTGGAACTGAAAATGATATCGACCCCCTCTCCCAAAAAAAGCATGAAAATGACAATGTATGCAGACGAGGTGGAATCACAACTGAAAAACATTAGGTAAAAAGTTTCTTAAAGTATAAATGAAAAATCATTCTAAATTTTCAAAATATTAATCTGACTAAGGTATAAACTTGGTTCTATTCAGGTAATTATGTCCGTATTTGAGAAGGTGATTTTGAACTCTGATGAAGTGAAATGGAACAAATTACCAGTGTGACTGAAGATATCCAGGGTCCACAATGCCAAGAGCTGACAGTACTTTAGGGAAGAAAACTGTACATCACTTCACTGTTGTGCATATGAAGAGTTCTCAGTGGTAGATGATAACTCTCCTTGAAATCTTTTCTTAGATGACTCTTCCCTTAAGATCGATTAGAGCAGGTCTTAGCAACAGAACTGTAACAGCATACAGATAACTACACTAAGAATTTAAACTATAGCCATTTGTATAGTAGATATTTTAATGAAAATATACAATAATGAAAATGCTGATACAAGCTTTCAGTTCCTTTTTTTAATATTGCTACCTTTAGAGATTTCTGTAATCCAGCATTATGTTGTTAATGTTGCTAATGTTAACAAGGAAGCTGAAAGTGGAATCAATTGAAACTGATGAAAAGAAGTACAATATACATGTTGGCATCATAGCTGGACCAAGAAGAATGTTTTTACTTCTGTTTCTCAGTAGAGAAAACTTGATTTTAATGTTTCAGTAGTGTAATTTTGCATACACAATTCTTAAGAAGTATGCTATATTTAATGTAAGGGACTCTTGAATCTCTTGTTATTTTATTTAGGAACTCTATGCGAGCAGATAGTATAGCAACCAGTAACATCAAAAATCGGATTGGCAGTAAAGGCTCGTTGGAGAAGGTTGCAGATGTGAGACTTCTATTGGAAGAAAAACGCCAGAACAACAGTGGGCCACGTCAGCAAAACAGCATCGTAAAATCAGGTAACTTGAAATTTCCACGTTGTGCAGAGTTATGACTGGCTCATAAAAATGATTATATTCATTTCACATCAATCCTCCACTGTACCTTACAGATGTGAGAGAATTCTGTTCAGCAGCTCTTTCTGCATTCGTACAGTTAATTTTCCTCACTGAGAGCCAGAGCTGGGGATTGCTTTTGGGGAAAAAATTTTTGCTTGTGTGTCTATTTCCTTCACTCTGTCTTTTTGGATTTAGTTGCTCCTTGAGACACAGAGTCTGTACCTCTAGGGGAAAATACACAGCACTTACAGGGGCTCATGCACAAATCAAGCTTGAGACTTTAGTTTTGTATATTGTGAAAATGAAGCTTTTTTTTTGTTTGTCAGTTATTTCATTTTGCACTTAATTGACTGTTTATCTTTTGGACAAGAAAAGTATACATGTAATTTCAGCTGCTGCAAAGGTTGTGTAAGTGACAGTATAAGATACTATGTTCCATTAGTATATTTTGCTACTTTTGTGCAATTTGAGACTATGATAACTTGCTACATCAATCTTTCAGTTTCCTTTGTACTCTTCTTTCTGTTTGAACCTTCTTTAAGACAAGGAACATCAGTTGGTTTCAGACAAAAGTCAAAATGCTTCTTTTGCATCATGGGTTAATTATCAATACATTTAGAGTTGTTGTGTTCTGTTTTTCATTTTATTCTGCAAGATCTTAAGCAGTATTAAAATTCTAAAGTAAGTTATTTATTATCTGAAAACAATAATTGAAGGCATAGCAATTTTCCTTTGGTCGTACTTCATGTTGGATATGTATCATTCTCTGCTGTTGTGCAGCTCAAGTAAATAATGCAGCAAGCTGTGCAGTAATTACTACTATTTTTTTTTTTTTTTTTAGTCCTTTGGACAGAACACAGCCTGAAGACATTTAATGTTAAACTTATTGGAGGAAAAAAAAAGGAGGAGGCAGAGGGAGGGAATGACTATTGAGCATAAAAGATTTAATGAAAGGAATTCAGAAAAGATTTTTTAAAAAGGTCACCTCTCCAGTTGGAAGTTTTGGAAAGTGAAGGACATAAAATTAGCTGGCAGAACTAAACTAAATGCAATAGGTGATTTTTTTTGTTTGTTTGTTTTTGTCATTTTAATCACTGAAAATATCCATAGATGTACGGCAGAGACTGGGAAAAAGACCCCATTCTCCAGAAATAAAACCTCCAAATACTACCTCTGCTCCTCGTCGAGAACCAGTATCAGATGTACACAGCCGCTTAGGAATACCCAAACAAGACGTGAAAGGCCTCTACTCAGATACCAGAGAGAAGAAATCAGGTTAGTTTTGTACAGAAAATGTGGTAATGCAATCCCTTTGTTCTTAGAGTGTAAGAGGAATTTCAAATGAAAATTATGCAGAATGTTTTGTTGAGTGTTAATGAATGTCAATGAATAAATGTTTGTACAGATCTTACAAGTCTACAAAAGCTTAAACATGCATTGCAAATCAAAAGGGTCAGGCTCTACCCCAAGAGATACTGATGCAGCTCACATAAAACATGATAGACTATATACAATATTTTTATATAGTATGTGTAAAACTTGAAAACTGTGGTCAAAAAAGACAGTAAAATAAGTGTGATACTGGCATTTCAGACACATGTGTGGCATTCTCAGTAAATGAGGCTTTACTGAGCCTGCCATATTTTGACTTTGACTGCTGTTTCAAATGTATTTCAATTCATACATTAAGTAGGGATAAATTGTACCAGGAATTTGAGGAGAGGCATCAAATTTAGTACTGGATTCTTTATACTTCTGGAACTCTTTAGTCTTATCATTTTATGTTTTTTCTTTTGTTAATTATTCATTTTCCCCCCACATCTAATTAGGTAATTTATGGACTCGCTTAGGATCTGCTCCGAAGACGCAAGAAAAGACTTCAGATAAACCTGAAAATTCTGTGGCATCTACAGAGGAAGATGATTCGGAGCTCCAGCGGGTTTGGGGTGCTCTCATTAAGGAAAAAGAACAGTCTCGACAAAAAAAGAGTCGATTGGATAATTTGCCATCTCTACAAATTGAAATCAGCCGAGAAAGCAGTTCTGGATCAGACACTGAATCATGATGGTTTTTACTTAAGATCCTCAAGATTATGACTCTGCAATATGGCAAGATTTCCTTTGCCCAAAAGCTGGACATTGGCAAAGACTCTGCAGTGAAGGTTCCAGAAGTGTGTGCATTCCTTTTATATGCAAATAGAGATGCATCACCACTTAAAACCTAAAGCAATCACATTTGTCTGCAGTCGGTGGTTGGCCCTGTCATACCTGTTTATTACAGCAAACTTGTAATTAATTCTAGCAAAACACATTTCCTCAAGCTTTGAACTTAGAAGATGCAGAAATACTCTGTGTTTTTAAGAAGACCTTTTCATTCTTACTATTTGTACCATAGAGTCTTTTAACACAATGTTTTACACAGTTCATCCAAAGAACGGAGCATTTCATAGTGAACAACATTGCCTTGCCCTTCTAGCTGTTACCAGCACCTTTTCTTTCCTCATAAGTAATAAAAATAATGCTTCCTGGTTGGGCAGTCGACAAGGATAAAGCATAAAGGGACTATTACATCCTTTTCCTCCAAAATACTGAATGTAAATCTTTTCTTTTTTTTTTTTTTTTTTTTTAATATGATAAAGTTTCAAATAGTACCTGAATAGTGTCATTGCTCTCAAAGAGTTCCACTTGTTTGTTTTGGTGATACTGTGTTCTGCTGTAGTAGAGATTGAGGTTCCAGCCTGCAAGGTTTGATATTTGAGAATTGTGCAAATTCCAGGGACTTTTTTTTCCCCTTTGGTTATATGCTGAAAAAAAAAAAAATTCTTTCAATTTAGTGTTATTATGCTTTGAAGAAATCTAACAATTTAAAAACTTACATTTTTATATTTGTGAGAATTTTCATGTTGGCCACGGTGAAAGCTATAGTGGTGTTTTCCTATGTGCTGTTTAACTATATATGTGTATATATAATTGAAAGAGAAAAAGAGGACTATAGGATCACTGTCTCCTGTCAATATCTTTCAATGTTCTCATTGTATATTACATGTGGATGTGCACATGGTTGACTTGTTACATTCGGCTTTTTTACCCCTGTGCCCTAAGTAGGTAAGAGATTGATGAGTGTACAGTTACATTTTTTTTTCTTCTTGTTACCTGTGTCTTTTATTTTGATTGCAACTAGTTCTCAGTAAGGAATAATGATAGCATATCATGTCCTGGTAAATTGAACGTGTAATGAGAACATTGCCTGCTCCATCCAGAAATTCTGGAAAATTGTCTGCATTGTCCTAATTTTCTATCACCCCCAAATGTCTGTGTATCTCCCTTCCCCTTTCTGCCTGTCTAACAAATCCTTTCTTCTTTTTCTTCTACTTTTATACTAAGTTGAAGTTGGTTTGAGGCCTCTCAAAAGCAGGGAATCTGCAGTTAACTTTGTTGCTTCATTATGAGAATAATGAAGAATGAGAATTGTGAGAATAGCAGCATGTTAAGCGAAAGGTGCCGTGCCTAGAAAGGCCTTCTGAGGAGTGACGGCGCTTCAAGCCTTATTTTCTTGTGATATCCTTGATTTTTTTTTTGTATTTAATTATTGAATCTATAACTATGACTCAAAATACTGTTAAGAGTAAATGACTGCACTGTCTGATCACTGTAATAATTCATTTTAATGTGTGTTTTCATTAATATCCCTTCTAAAGCTTTAAAATAGAACCATACTTATACCGAACCTGTTTTTATCAGGATCCTGATATAAATTTATTTAACAGGTGTCTTTTTTTTTTCTTTTTTTGTCACTAAACTTTTGTGGTCCTGCCTGGGCCTGTTCCTGAAAGGGGAAGGTCGATGTGAAGCACAGCCCTGTGCTCTGGGGAAGGGGGTTGTGTTTTTGAACCTTTGTGGGGGTTGAGCTCAACAGACCCCAGTGCTCTGCTCTACATGTTGTAAGTGTTGCTGATAACTGTGTTTTTGTGTAAATAATTGGGGTCTGGTGAAGGACAAAGTGGTGTAAAAGGCCCCTCTAAGCCCTTGTCCTGGGTCCCTTCCAAGGCTTGAAAGCTGAGCTTTTCCTTTGAAAATGAATATACCAGTTACGTTACTGAAGGGGAAGGAAAGCAGAAAAAAACCAAAATACATTCAATTGTAGATGAAGTTTTAACAGGAAAAATATAAACTCTCACATTGAAAGGTAGGATGATGATGCTGACTGCTCCGGCCCCTCCTGCGGCCCAGCCTTAACAGCGGTGCCTTGGCCAAGCAGGGCGCTGCATGGGGCCCTTTTTAACCCGCGGGGCCGGGTGCCGCCCGCCCGGCTCCCCTCCGAGCTCGCGGAACGGGAGCGGGCCCGCGGGGACGGCGACAAAATGGAAGCGCCATCCCCCGCACCCCTTTCATAGACAATGGCACGTTCCGCTCCGCGCATGCGCACTGCTCCACCCCCCCCGCCTCAGTGGTGGTACAGCCCAAGGCTTTATAAGCGGCCGCCAGGCATTTCCCGCCCTTTCTCGGCGGGGCTGAGGCGGCGGCTGGGCGCAGGTAGGCGGCGAGGGGCGGAGGAGGCCGCGGCCGCGGCGGGACCGGGCGCCGCCGCCCTGGCGCTGCCGAGCGGCGGCCCGGGAGGCCGTCGGGACTCGAGCCGCGAGGTTTCGTGCTGCGCGGCCCGCAGGCCCTGCGCCCCACAGCGCCCGGCGCCCCTGGGCCTGGACGACTCGTTACTCCACAGGCTGGAAATGGCCTTGGGCCGTGGAGAGCTGCCCAAGGGAGACTTGTAGATTCCTAAGCTGAAAATTAATTGCAGGGAATTGCTGGATCTACTAAAAAGTATTACAATAATGCCTTTTTTTTTTTTTTTTCTTCCCAGAAGAATGTTGTCTTGAAGTAAAAAGCTTATTTTGTACTAAGCTGCACAAAGTCATTAAGAAAGTTGCAGGCTTTACTTAGGATATAGTTAAAAGCAGGGCTTTAAAAAGAAACAAAAATACTTACATCATCTGAAAACTAATTTTACCTACCATCAACTTAATATAAACAAATGGGAAAGTCTTCCCAAACTCAATCGTGGTTTAGTTTTGAACCAAGTGATCAAATATGAGCGTTGTTGGCTGTTGATGATGATACCCCTGAATAGGAAGTGCCGTCAGATGCGAGAACTGACGATAACTTTCTTGCTTATCTGAAACACAGCTGCTTGCATGCAGAGTTTGGGTTGTCCAGAGGCTTGCATGCTACAACTAGCTCTTAATCAGTGCAGTATCTGCAGTATCTTAATATCCTTCTCTCTCATTTATGCTGCAGAGTTTAATATTTCCAGAGAAATGTGACCTCTTCAGTACAGGGAGCAGACAGCTCTCTGAAAGTGACACTAATGTGAAGGTAAGTGATGAATTATACTGGGCAATGCAGCCTTTATACAGGACGGAATCCAATCTAAGAATAAATGAGGCTTTTGGGGTTGCCCAAAACTTCAGAAGGGAGTTTTGTAGATCCATTTTAATAGTTTGAAGCAATCTTTCCCCTCCTCTGTACCTCATAATTCAAGGCTTCAGGATCTGTATATTTACATGGAGCTTGTAGGTCTCTGCTGCCGCATATTAATTGCTGTTAATGCCTGTTAATAGATGTGACGGCTGTACACAAGTCATGTGGAAGGAAGCGAGACTGCAGGAGCAGGAGGTTCTTCCAGGTGAGTTTAGAATTCTGTGCTCTCTTAGTTCACGTCAATAATTTTTGGCCACATTCTCAAAACATGACCTTTCAGCAGCCGTATTTCTGTATAATCGTGACGTTAGAGGTGCAATAAATGAAGTCACCGGCCAAATGTACTTTGTTAGGCCAACTCCAAACAAGTGTGTAAACGTGGCTGTCTTCTGTGCTACGGTTTTGCTAATGCTAATGTAGAATGGGAAGAGGGATAATGTATCATTTCTGTTGAAAATAACAGTTCATCTGAAGATATCATATGATGAAATTAACCAAAAATTGCTGGAATTACCGGCAGATTGACTGGTGGTGAGGCAAGGTTTTTCTGATGATATCTCTTATTATTAACAAAGAGCTTAATATCTAGTGTTTTGCTGATAACTTATTCGTGCTGTTATTGTATTACAGGTGTATACATGGTGGAAATGTGATGTCTGAGGAAGAAGAAATCTGTTAAAATAGGGAAGTGAGCAGAGCAGTAGTCACCAAAAACTGATGTGTTTTACTGTATTAAGATTTTGAGAAACATTAAAAATGATGCTGTTGTGCATCTATTAAAGTTATCCAAACAAGTTGCAATGGTGTCTGTCTTTTTTACTGTATGAAGGGATGTTTTTATAGACTGATGGGATTGTTATTGTGTAATGGAGTAAAAAACATGCTCAACATTCATGATTTGCTGTAACATGATAAATGTATACACAGGGCAGTATAATTACTGCAGATAATGTAAATAGATTTTTAGCTGTGTAAGCATTCCATCTGATGTGATAATTTCTGGCATTAATTAAAACAAATGGTGCCAATACTGCTGCAATTATCAAGAGATTAGGCCCTAAGTACCATTAAGAGAGAACATATAGGACAAATAAAACTAGCTTTCGTTTTAAAACGTGGCTACAATTACAAAGCTGAAGAATACAAGATAATGTTTTTTTTTGTGAGAGAAAAGCACTGGAGATGCTTGAGGAATATGGTACCTTGAGGCTGAAACTCTCCAGTGATGTTGATTATACCAATGTAACTGGCAAGCTTTGATGGGCTTTTTAGATTTGCAGGAGGGCTGGACTACTGCAAGGTTTTGGCAAACCTGGAGGCACTGAGTGTGTCCAACGTGGCAGAGGCTCCTGGTGGTTCTGCCCACTTGGGGGCATTGCATGAGAGCACTGAGTCTTTGAAGCACAATTTTTGAGAAAGACAAAAATTCTGAACTATTTGGTGAGTGCAGGTGGTGCTGCTCAGGTAAATGAATCTGTACCCTTCCAAAGGGCATCCCTGCAACACGTGGGGCTTCCCATAATCACCCGACCTGGTTGATGGTGTAGGCAGAACTTGCTTGGAATTAATTAGCTTTTTCCTGCTATGCAAACACATTCAGATAGGAATGGGTTGCTCCTGGGATGTTTATTTTAATTAAAGTTTTAAATAGTTACATTCTGTTCCAATCGTTCTTGAAACAAAACTATTTTTGTCCGGTTTGCAGAGCTTCTTGCGTTAGAATTTGTTGACAAAAGACATTTTTTAGCTCATGTGATATGCAAAAGAAATGGGTTTATAGGGCCCAGAAAGCCCAAGGAACCAAGTTCTTTCTAAATGTGATTCTGCCTGCTATTAATGAGTGGAGCCAAGGGTGGTCTCAAACTCCATTAAATAGAAGAAACTCAGCAGATTTTTGCTCAGTTGTTTAATGTGCTGTTTAATTTGCTCAGGATAGCTTTGCTGCAGCTTGTTTTTCTAATTGTTTCTTCCTAATATGTATGGGATTAACTCATTAAAAGAGGGAATGGCTGATTTGGGAATACTTAGGTAAACAGGAAACAGTTTATCTGGGTTTATTGAAGTTGCAAGTTGGCGGAATCTGTTATAGTAAATTATTAATAAGTTCCATTTTGATATTACTTATTTTCATCAAAAAGAGGATTCCTCAGCAGGGATCAGCCAAAAGGCTGTTTTTGTCCAAGATGAACAGAAAGTTTTATTCCTATTAGAACATGGAGTCTCTGGAACAAATTAGGTGCCCTGAACATAAAATACTACAATGTATCTTCAACGAGAACGCACCTTATCTTACAGTGTTCTGGCGAAGGGAAATAAAATTGTTATTTTTTCTTATTATGTTTGAACCACGTGGGTTTTCCAGCTTCCATCTTTCCATGAAAAATCCTGATTCAAAATACAGTTATTTTGAATTTTCTGAAGATTTTGAGAGAATCGCTAATTGGTAGGAATCCCCAGTATTTAACAACAGCTAAAGTTGAGATAAACCTAAACTAGATGGAAGGATTAAAGCTGCAAGAGAAGAAAAAGCCTTAAGCAGAGAAGCTAAAAGTGGCCGAACGCCAGTTTGGCAATGAGAAAAATGGGAATGTGGGAATGTCGTGGGAATTCCTTTGTGAGAAACAAACTAAAGTCACTTGTGGCTGTGAATACTCATTTAATAGTAACTAGACTCAAACACTCAGGCTCCTCTCAGCCCAGGGAATTTGTCCATGACTGGGGCGAAAGGCAGGGAGTGAGCAGAGCACACGGGAAACCCCTTCTGAAGTGGGGGGAATTAGAGGGGAAAGAAAAAGATCTGAGGAGATACAGCGGTCCGGATGGGTTTAAACAAAGCAACTATTAAATGTGCTTTGTGCATGTGGATGCCTGGCGTGTATGGGTGAGAGTTCACTTGTTTCCTCCCTTGCTTGTTCCACCGTTGCACAAAAAGAGATGGGAACAGAAGTGTAGGACAGACAGTGTCACATCGGGATGCGGAGCTGGCATTTTGAGGGCTCCCCTTTCCTTTCTGCAAACCACGAGCAGCACGGTTGATATAAATGCTAGTTATCACCATCTCTTGATTTGTTATTGTAAAGCAATCACATGTCCATCAGCATTAAAATAATCTCTGTTGCAAAAATACAAATTATTATAATTACTGCACTGCAGCTATTAAATTGAAAAATGTGCTCGGGTTTTTGGCTTGGGGGCCACTATTTCAGTTAAATTAAGCTTAGCTGCTGCATCCACTCACAGAGCAGAGGCAGGCTCGTTCCCAGCATGTCACCGGTGCAGAGTGAAGAATGTCCTTCAATGTGACACCCGAGTTCTCTTCATCTTGAAGGTACTTGCAAGAGCTGTTCAATTTTCAACCCTTCTCTCCGTCAGCTCCTCAAACGAGGGGGGCCAAAGCGCTGTCGAAGGAATAGCTTTTCCAGCGCCGCATGACTAAGATGAGAGTGTCATGCAAAGAAAATTTAGGGGCTTGTTTTCTTCCGGCTGCCACGTTAGCAAATGCTTTGTTATAATCCCTCCGGTGCTGAGGCCGGCGCTGAATCATCTGCACGAAGCCAAGAGAGCTGCCGGCCGAGTACGGGCCCAAAATAGCTGTGGCCGGCAGAGCTCCTAGCGCCCAACTCTGCTCTGCAAAGTCCCCTCAAGCTTCGTGGGTGCCTTCAGGGAAGGACAAGGTTGACGTGTCATTGAAGTGCTCTGGTAGGACCTCTCTGCCCCGTCTTTTGACAGTCTGTGTGTGCGAGTGGTCTGGTTTTCGTGCTTAAAATGGTTGGAGATAAATACGATGAACTGATCTTGGCCCCCTGCTCAAGACTGTGAGAAACGACTCGGTGGAATTTGGCTTGCATTGCTTTGCCTATTGATGTGGACATGCAAGAAAACATAAATATAATAAAAAAGAATATGCACTTTATGCTCCAGGAGGGTAAGGTCTGCCCTGTTTTGCCACCAGGTGCTGGAGACCACAAGATGGGGCAGTGATTGAGTTCAGAGCATCTCTGGTAGGGAAAGGGATTTTTGAAGCCCTAGGAGACTCTTTTTTGGCCATTCTGCTGCTAGTTCATGTTCGGCTGGCACCTGAGATTTGCAGCTTTTATTGATAAGCGGGAATCCCCCGCACAGTGAAATATCACTCTCTAATTGGCTGTTAATCACATCTCTTATGGCAGGACTAGCAAAGGCTGTGGCTCCCTTTTCCTTAGCGAGAACAGCTGATGCTTCCAGCCCTGCTTTGTTTATGCGTGTGCACACAGAGAGCATAATCAGGAGAAAAAACTGTGTTTATGGCCACAAAAGTCTTCATTTTGGGAGATGGAAACACTTAGTGTAGGGGGAACTCAAAAGAATTAAATCTCATTTTTTTTTTAACCCAGGCACATGGCAATTGAGCAGCTTCACAGCCCAGTGGCTCCACCTGTAGCTGTAAAACCTGAGCAAAACACAGAAAAGTAAATTATTTATGCTGTGGGGACTGAAGCAGAAATCCCTGCTGTTTCCATCAGCTTGATGTGTTACTGCTTTATCTACAGGGCTGTGGCATCTTTCTGGCATCTGCTTGTTTTGCTTGGAGCGGCTGTTTGAGTTCATGCTGCATTAGTTAGGTTTTTCATAACACTATTTTTAATAGTTTGTAGGAAAATGGCTCTATACAAGAGCTGTAGCACCAGGTCTCTCCACGAACCCAGCCGTGATGAGTTTGCCTGATGCCTCCTATGGCTGCCTGGTGGGATGTTGCTGTTTCTTTTCTCAGATCTCACAGTAAATATCTCACAGATATTTATTAGTAAATATCTGTGTTGAGATGCAGGTGATTTGTGCAGCATCAGGTTATGGGTGCATTTAGCTGACAGCAAATGTCACGTCAGCGCTGTGGCCTGGGACAAGTCATGGTCATCCAGCGAGGCCCACGAGGGCCGGGGGCGGTGGCTGAGGGCAGAGCGCTTGTCCCCGCCGTTCCTCCATCGAACAACCTCAAAATGAGTGTCCCAGTGACACCCGGTTGCTCCGTGAGCTCCCAGTTACGGAGCAAAGAGTCGGAGAGCAGCAGCTGACCCTGGTGAGCCAGGAAATCCACAGCAGTTGGCCAGCTCTCCAAGTGCTTTTACTTAACTGTGTCAAATCGGTACTTACTGCTTTCCACCGTAGTAGCGAATAAGTGAAATCCTGGCGCCGGGCGCTGCTGGGCTGTGAGATGCACAGGGCACCTGCTGTGAGGAAGATGAAAGTCGTTTCCAAGCAAGGTGGGAGCCGGGCAATTAAAGGAGGAAGCTGCACGGAGGTGCCTGCCTTTGGAATTGGATTTTACGCTTCTCCAGTCCCCTCTGCCAGCCCGTGTCCTGGTAGCAGCATCCTGGTAGCAGCCAGGGCGAAGGATGCTCTGTTTGCAGGAAAGCGAGAAGGTTTTTCAGAGCTGAACCTGCAAAACAGTGGCCCTGCTCCTGCAGGGAGCTCTTGAGAGGGTGTTTGAGAGCCCGGTGCTTCATCGGGACCTATTTATCATATTTGGGCTGAGTCACACGTGCAAACTAAGATTTAAGCTGTGGGACAGATGCTGCACAGACTTTCTCCACTGGCCACAATCCCACACAGTTGAGTCTTGTTTCCCACTAGAAGGGCTTCAAAGTGCTGTTTATCAGCCTGGCAATTTCCCTAATCCCCTCTCCAGCCTCTGATGAGCTGATTCACGTTAGAAAGCAGCGGCTTCGGCAAGCCAGGGAGGCACAATCTGCCTTGAGCAATGGTAGCCCCCCAGTAATGTCATTAAAACCCAGTGTCCGGGACAGGGATGGGGCAGCAGGTAGCACCGGAGCCCATGCGGCTGCACATCCTGCTCCGGACACCCCTTTAGCTTGGACTGTTGCACACGACCAGTCCCTGCATCTCCAGAGGTTTATACCCCTCGGACACATGGGCCCATAACGGGATGCTTTGGCCTATAGTCACTTCAATACGATTTTTATATCACTATAATTTCACCTATCGTGCAAGCAAACAGACCGCACAGCTAAGCAAACCCTCCCCGCATGACCATGTGGGCACCACGGGGTTATTTTGTCCTCTGAGTGAATTAATAAGATGGAAAACATGGATGAACGAACATGGATGACCCTACTGAATCAATAAGCGCTTAGTGGGCGGGAAGACTTGGGGAACCAATTGAGACCATTGCACAAGCAAGCAAAGGGCGAGGGGGAGCAGACCACCTCTTTCCTAGCTGCATTTAATTTGGGTTTCCATTAGATGTAAAACCCTAAGCTAAGCTTCAGGTGAAAGAGATCTCTGCTACAGAGTTATGGAAGAGAGGAGAGAAAATGCAGCGCTCGAGACTGCCTAAAGGGGCTGTAAACAGCAGCTGTGAGATGTCTCCAAAACTGGTATCGATCTTGCAGTGCGGGCAACCATCCTTTGAAGGCGCCTTACGCGGAGGAGCCACCTCTGAGGACCCTGACCCACCAAGGCTGTGCGTGACACCCACTGACTAGCGGGAGGAATGGCAGCTGTGCGGTACACTCATTCCTGTGTTCTTAATCCTTTGCTTTTATATAATGCTGCGTCTGGAAACGTCTTCAAGTCCTCTGCAAATACTGCCAGCCCTGGGCAGCTTTCCCATTTTACCTGTTGGAAAGACGGAGGGGTAATTTATGTTGCAGAGGACAGATTCGTGTCTCCCAGCCGCTACTCTGGCACTGGTGTCAGGGACCTGGCAGATGGAGAGGATGGGGCATCTCGGGCTAAGATGCTCTGAAATCGTTCTTACTGTGATACATGCTTAAAAGTGCCCTTCCAAGTCCATGGTAGGGAGTTAAAGCAATATTTTCTGTAAGAAAACTGCCAAGAGACTTTTCCTGAAACAGCAAAACCTTCCTACCCCAAAACTGGATATTCACCTAAACACTTTCTGCCTTAATTTTTTTTTCTCTTAAGACCTGTCAGAGAAGCTTCCTAATTAGCAATCCCCCAGATGATATTAGAGGAGATTTAATGCTAAAGTCATTTAATGCAGCCTGTGTACTCACCACGTACGACCTCCTGGTGGAAGACACCCCGTCGGGCTGATGCCAGCTCCAACGCAGCAGGCGCAAGGGAGGCATTTGCAGCCGTGCTGCCTTTCTGGCTATGGCTGCTGCCGCACACCCGGCGCTTGGATTTGTTGTTTTTCCCATCCTAATAAGCAGTGGGTCGTGTCCGCTACGGCCAGCCAGTTTCCTTGGCAATAGTGTCGAGTGCCGATGCGCTTCCAGCTAATGGAAACCTGGAGCTCTCGTGGCACCAACGAGGCCACGCAGCAAAGGCCAAGCGTTTTCTGGGGTGCTGAATGGGAGGAAATCACGGAGATGTGAGAGCCTGGGTGCAAAAGGCATCGTGGCGCGTGAACACGGTGTGTGTTATCAGCTGCAGGAAAAGTATGGGAGCAAAGGCATGGCCCTTCCTGGGCAACAGAAAAGCTCCTGGTCCTTCCATAACCAAGCAAAAAGCGCCACTATACGGGGGAGTGCCAGGCTCCTTTTGATGCCGATGGGCTGGAGAGGGAAGCAGGCTCCTGCTGCTTTCTTTTTTTCTTTTTTTTTGCAAATAAATAAATAAATAACAATTAAAAAAGCGCTTTTTACTGAGCCTGCAGCATCATCGCTGCTCTGAAGTGCAATAACTGGCTAATTGACCTAATCTGCACTGCAAGGAAAAGAGCCTGATGAGCTAAAGCCCTAGTGCTTTTATAACTGCATCTACTGGCGCCGTGTTGGGGTGGATTTTTTTTTTTTTTTGAAAGTCATTTATTTGGTGCATGCTTCAGTGTGCATGAATATATATATTGCTTATGAGGCCCTTGCTGGTCGTTTTCCTTTCTGAGCTGGGAAAACTCATCTCTGCGCTTTCCAACAGCCTCCCTCTGAGCTTTGGAAAGTTTGGAGCCCTGGTGACAATTAAAAACTTAAAATAAATAAAAAAAAAATTAAGAAATGATGCTTCTATGATGCTTCTGCATGTGTCTTGTGTCCATCCTGCAGACTCCAGCCAATAATCCGGGTGTTTTATTCCTCTGGACAGCTGGTGTCCCATGCAGAAAACCCTCGTAGCTCTACATCCACTTCCTCCTCCTCGTGCAGGTTTGGCTGGGCAAGTAGCCCAACATGCAAATTCAACACCAAATCTGTATTAAACATCCCTATTTATTTCCATTATGGGTAACTCTCTCATTTCAAACAGACTCCTTTATTCACTGCAATTTTTTTTTTCATGCCTGTTGGAAAGAATTAGCCTTAAAAAATAAACACAAAGCCTTGGCTACATGCAAATCATATTGAACCTTGCTGAATGTATTAGATCAAGTAGCAGAGTTTCTTCTAAGTTTCCTACTTGCACAGGGAAAAGAAGCAGCCCACAGGGCACGCGGCTTCCTGTGCACGAGTGGGAAACAAAGGGAGGACCAAAAAGCCTGCGTTTACACCCAGAAAAAGCAAAGCCCATGGTTCACTAAAAGCTGGGAGCACGAGGCTGTAACCTTGCCGAGGGAGGGATGCGGATGGAGACGAAGCAGCTCCCTCGCAAGGGGAGCGGGTTTGGTCCTCGGCTAGGGGGAAGTCCTCAACCTGTGGCTGGGCAGCCCCTGGGACTGTTCCAGCACTGGAGCAAGTCATTTGCTGTCAAAAAAATCCCCTATCCATGTCTCTCAAATAATAATAATAATAATAAAAAAAAGAACAAACCCCACAATGTTTCAGAAACTAAGCACTTCTGGGCCCTGGGAAATGGACACAATCACTTTTTCCAAGGCTTTAAAACTCCAGTCAACTGGTGCCCCCCAACCCAGAGCAATGATAGACGAAAACAAAAAGATTTTCTTTCTTTTTTACGCATTTCTCACAGGTTTTTGTCAGTAGGAGCAATGAACTGTAGCTGATCCCCACACCAGAGCGGGGTCCCCAAGAGCGGCTCAAGATCTGAGGCAACGTGGGCCGGGATGTGAGAGCAAGGGCTCGACCTCCTCCTCGGCCTCCTCAAAGACGGCCGTGGGTGAGTCCTGACCTCGGTACAGGCTTCATCCTGGCGGCTGTCCCCTTTAGAGGACGTTTGTCCATCCGTCATGCGCTGCTCCTTGATGTCCTTCACACCACTGCAAGGACGGGTGGTGACACGGGCGTTTGCACAGCACGTCTAGAAAAGATCAGTCCAGCTTTTATAAAATATAAACTATTCAACGCGATCACATCTATGTGTCTTTTAACATGAAAAATATGGTCGGCAGTCGTGGTTTGGAAGCCGTCGGCGTGTCCGGATCCCAACGCACCCCATGTGCGTCCCGGCCGCGCCGCTGAGGCCTCGTCTCTCATCCACCCCGCGCGGGTGCCCGTGGCGGCCATCACGTCTGCGCAGCCGCAGCCCCCTGCCCCGCGCCGCGGTGCTGCGGCAGCGCAGGCTCCCTTGACCGCGAGCCGAGGCGCTCGAGCCCTTGCGGCTCCTCGGGGCTCTCAGCGGAGCCTTCGTGTCCCTCGGGCTCGCCGGGCTGGCCCTCGCCGAACTCCAAGATGGTGGGCAGGTTGCCTTGCTTGGGGCAGCGCTTCTTGAGGCCCACCAGGAAGGGCTGCGGCAGGGAGAAGATGTCCACGTTGTTGCCCAGGTCGATCCACGTGACGCTGGGGAACCTGGCGGGGTCCTTGAGGGCCTCAGTGAGGTCGCGCAGCACGGCCTTGGTGAGGCGGTTGCCGTTGAGGGAGAGCGTGGTGAGCCGGGGCAGGGCGCCGAGCGCGGGCAGCAGCTGCAGCAGCATCTCGTCCGTGAGCTCGGTGAAGCAGAGCTCCACGGCGTCCACGTGCGCCGCGCTGCGCTCCAGGTAGGCCGCCACGCGCTCCAGCTCCTTGGGCGACAGCGGGATGCCCGACAGGTCCACCGTGTTGTCCGGTGGCTTGCCCATGAGCGCGGCCTTCAGGCTGCAGAGAAAGCAGGCGAGTGGCGGGGACACGGCAGCGCCCGGTCCCCAGCCCTGAATCGGGCCTCGAAACCTGCAAGCTGGGCTTGTTGGAAAGCTTTATCTTTCTCCTTTTAATAGGAATTGTGAGGTGTGTGCCCACGGTGGAGCGTGGGCTAGGGGGGATGTCAAATAAGAGCCCCTACTCCTAACTACTATTTCTGTCAAAATTTCAGCTACAAGGTTTTCCTGGGATAGATTATTCATGTGTGCTGCTTAGCAAAAGGCTGGCAACCAACCATATGGATTTGTAGTATAATACAATATATCATATCATACCTAATACATTATAATACATTATATTATATATTATATCTCATATAATTTACGTTACTTTATGTTATATTATATTATTATAATATATTATATTAAATATAAATTTTGGGTTTTTTTTAGTGCAAGAGTACACTAAGCAGCATTTTCCTCCTTGTTTTTCCCCCCAGCCACAAGCCAGGAGGGATCCTCAGACACCTCTTTTACACTCCTTTTCCTTGCTGTAAATCGAGGTCTGCTACCGAGCTTTCCCAAGAGATCAGCACAATGGATGATGTTGCACCAGCCGCCTTCACGAGCTGCTGCCAAACCACGAGGAAGCCTCTGAAAGTGCTGGGTCAGAGCAACCCTGCTCGGGTGAAGGTATCAGGGGGGCTTCTTACCGCCTTGCTGCGCTCAATCTGTCCCCCAGAAAATAAAAACTCAACAACCCCAAACTGTGATCTAATGAAAACCTTTCTGTGCTGAACCATCCTGTGGAAATGAGTAGGATACTGTGCTGACAAAGAGCTGCAAAAAAAAAATGTTATCCCTGACATCAATTTTTCCATAGAATGGCCCCAAATCTCAATAGGAAGATCTTACCCTGAAACAAATCCCGAGGACTTTCAGTCAGGAATCGGTTACACCCACTTGGTTCAGCCTCAAATGCTCTAAGCCTGTTTGTACGGGAAGGCACAGACTCGTTCCCAGCTGCAAGCAGCCAATTGCTTCTGATAAGTGTAAAAGCAGGACCATGTATGAAACCATGCACCAACTCACTGGCAGATGCCACCCCGTGCAAACATTTGTTCCACATTCGGGGAAATTGAGCTCGTTGGCTGTTTTCTCCTTATCCTGATAGATGAAGCCGTTCAAACACCCCACGCTACAGCACGGTGATAGCTCCCAACAGCGCTCGCTTGGGGAATCCCTGATCCCTGTTGGGGTTTTGCTCCTGGGCTGCACAGAACTGGTGTCAAGACCGTCCTGTGACTCTAAATGCTTTGCAGGCATGGGGAAAGATCCAATATACAGTCACCGCTTGGTTTGGGGGGGTTAAAGAAAAATAAAGGATTGGGATAAAAGGCTTATCCTGCAGTCCTGGCTGTCTCGGTGCAGAGAAGGTTTCTCAGAGCTTCCGCTCCTGTTTTAAAGGCTGCATGTCCAACACCAGAATAGATATTTTGGAGGAAGAGGGAAGGAAGATAAACGTATCTAGCAAGCAAATGTGCTCTGGTAGCAGTGATGTTGGCAAAAGGAAGAAGCTCCCACAGCCTAAAAGCAGGAACTGAGCCAAGAAAAAGTTCTTCTTTAGCTTAAAGGAGGCATACAAATAGTAATGTGTATACGTAGTAATTAGAGGTGTATATGTAGTAATTAGATTAGTAGAGATTAGATGGCTCTTTCTTATTGTCTCTAAACATATGATCCAAGGGACACCCACAGGCACCAAAAGCCCCAGCTCCCCAGGGAGCAAAGCAGGGTGGTGCTTGTGCAGGGCTGGCTGAACCGCCAGCTTCCCACCGTGGGATGGGAATGGGACCATGAGCTTTTCCCCAAGCAGTTCCAAAAATCTCTTTATTGGTTTTGTGATCCCCTGCTGGCTATTTCCTTCCAGGCTATTCAGCTCCAAGGCGGGCACTGAGGAGGACAGGCAGAGCCTGGAGCCTGTCCTGAGTCAGGATTTGCTCCTAAGCTTGGCAGCTGTACCTGGGACTAAGATTTTGCCAGAAAAATTCCCTTAACTTCAACAAGTCTAAAAGGTTGCAGCATCATTTCCTTGCATCTCTGTGGCATTGAGGAAAAGGACCCAGTTAAACCATAAAGTAACGTGACTTTTGAAAAATAAAATAGCTCTGTCCAAAGAAGCAACTTGATAAATATCACCAGCAGGGATAACGAAGGAGAAGAGCTGCTTGAGAAGTTGCTTGCACCACTTTCATGAAAGTCTGTTTTCCCAGAGATTCTTCTAACTTGTTTTTAATTTCCTGCTACACAAAATTCAAAGAAGTAAGCACTTGGGATCCATCAAAATGCTTTGCATTAATTAGAATTCTTTGACTTATTAAGAAAATTCAAATATCCTGCTATTGGCGTACTCTATTTTCTCCTCTCAATTCCTCCCCCAAATAAAACATATTTATATGCTCCTCCTTATGAAATATTTTCCTCTTGAGGAACCTGCATCATCCTATAGAGAAACCATGCTGGAACATTTCCAGCTAACTCTGCTCCAGCGTAATAAAAAACTGCAGCTGAGGCCCATTAATAACATGCATTTGCAAAAAAGGCAATTTGTACCAGTGCCAACAGAAAACCAATCAAGATTTTTTTTTTTTTTTTTTTTTTTAAAGAAAAACCGCTTCAGTATTGCTGCTGCTGTAAATGACTTCCTGGAAGTCAATTTGACCTGAATAAGAATTGGTTCAAGTTTGCATAAAAACAAACAATAGGGACATTTTCTTTAAACTCTACCACAGAAAAATAATAATAATAATAATAATAATAATAATAATAATAATAATAATAATAATAATAATAATAATAATAAAGGAAATGCTCTGAGAAATGGACTCTTATGTCCAAGTAACTATCGGCTCTCAGCTCTATGAGGAAAGGAAATAATTGTCTTTGCCGTTGGGCAGCCCTTGGCGTTTTATTCTGCCCACCAGTCACTTCTTGGTGACCGCTGAGGCTGCAGATCTGGCCCTTGGGTAGCCAAGAGCCAGGAAAGCTTAGGGAAAAAAAGATAAAAAGAAAGAGATCTTCCATATCTTCCATGTTTGTGGAAAATGGCAAACATGAAACCACTGAGGGTCTGAGTTCCGCATGCTGTGGAGTCTGTTTGCTTGTTACTTTAAATAGATTAAATTCCATTGATGCAAAGGGAAAGAAAATAGCATTTTTGTTTTTCAGGGGGGAAGGGAGACAGATAAACTTCAAGTCTGATCTTCCAGCCCTGTTTTCTCATCAAAAACCAGCCCAAGGAAAAAATAAATAAATAAAAATAAATAAATAAATAAAGCTTCTCCCCACTGTTTTTTTCTAGCAATTAGGCAGTGATCAGCTGCCAAATTATGTGCCCAGGGCTTTGCTTTCCCTAAACTGTTTATTTTATCAGAGCACGGATCCCGTTCGGGAGCAGTGCAGCAGGCGGCAGCTCCCTGCTGCCATGCAGCTTCCCGGCAGCCTGGCTTTTTGCTGGGATGGTCGTGGGAACATGTCCTGCCTGCTCCCCTCAGGCTTTGCTATCCATCTGGGGCCAGGAATGTCCCCATCCCACTTTTCATATCCCATCCCGTGGTGCAGATGCAAGAGCATCCCCGGCCCTCTCTGCTTTTGGAGCTGCTCTCTGTGTCCCTGCAGCCCTGCAAATCCCACAGGATCGTCCGGAAAACCACAAAAACCTGCCCTGTTTTTTTCTTTTTCTCCCAAACAGCTGCTTAACCTGCTTTCTGACAGAAGACATGAGCAGGAAAAGGCAACACAGAATACCACAAAATCTCTCTCCCCGTCCATCTTTCCAAGTGCAGAGAATTTGCCGTTTTCTTATACCCACGAGTGGTGCCATTTCACATGTCCAGCTTGGACCTTGTGGGACAGCAAGGGATGCTGCAGAGCCTGGCACAAGTTATCCCACCACCTTCAACATGAGCCACTTTCACCCATTGGATTAGGAAAGAAACCCCTTGCCGGAGAAGAGAGATCCCCGTCAGGTCCCAGTGCTGTCTTCCTCCGGGACAGGGGTTGGAAGCCAAAACTGCTCCTAGGAAGGATGAGCGGGATCTGAGTCGGGGTTTGGAGAGCATGAGTGATCTTGGAAAAAAGCATAAGGGGAAAGAGAGGTCCCATTCCTATGAAGCAGCTTCTTCCACCCTCACTGCCAGGGCAGGATTCTTTCCTTGAGGATATTTTCTAGTGCTTCTGGCTGCCAGTTCATTTGTTCAGCAGCAAAACCAACAATTTGAACATTTTGTCAGAATCGGTGTTCATCAGTGGGGCAAAAACCTTCCTCCGCCTCTGGGCTGAATTGCTTGGAAGCCTGGACTGAGCCAGCGGCTTGCAGGGGAGGGATTATTTTCCCGAGGGGTTCCACGAGAAGCCGTTGCCCCTTCCAAACCATGGCGTGTCCGCGAGCACGCGCGCCAGCGGTGTTTACACTCGATTTATGGTTCGGCTCCCTTAGGCAGCCGACTGAAGAGGCATCTGCCAACGCAGGCGCCCCACGAGCGCCAAGAGCGACGCTGCAAGCAGGGGTTTTAACAAAGGAGCAAGAGGAGGATTGCACTGAAGCAGCCGACTCGAAGGCACATCAGGCTCTGCTCCTCATCGCCAGGATAATTAAGCTCTAATTCCCTCCCCGAACCCTTCAAACATGCCCAGAGCAGCTGCAGGGAAGGAGAAGTGCTGTGTGGTGGGAGACGGGCAGAGCCAGGGGCCCAGGGAAATTACCCAGCTTAATGAAGCCATGCCACAGATTGCAACGCGTGCGCTACCTGGCTCGTTAGGAGCCGGCGCGCTAATGAGCATGGCTCCAGCAGACGGGACCCAGGAGCGCAATGCATCGCAAAGCCACAGATTTCAAATTAAGAACGTGCTTTCCAGCAACACCCCAGCTCCAGCCCAGGAGTTCTCCATCAGGACCTAAACACCCGTGCAGTTGGGTTGAGATCCGTAATTATCAGCAGGGAACCAGCGGACAGAGCCAAAATACTCATTAAAAGGAGAAGAAGCAGAAGTCTGTGCAGGAGGCTGGTGCACCCGGAGCTCACAGCTACATGAGCCTTCTCCAAGGCTCCTGCTAGCAGACACTCTGGGCACCGCACGGGCTCCAAACCTTCCCCTGCTGACCCCAAATTTTCTTATCAGAGGGGAGAAATCTTCTCCATTGAGAAAAGAAGTGAAAAGGAAACACAACAAAAGGAGGAGAGTGAAGAAAAAGGAGACAAGATGGCATAAGGAAGCATCACGGGCATAGCAGCAGTCTGCCGGTCTGTATGCTGTGGAAGGAACAACCCCCTTTTTTGCGCCTAGTTTGAGGGGATGTGAAGCTTAATAAAATTTCTGACTGCTGATGGGAACAGACTTTGGATTCGCCTTCTCTGAAGAGGCGGACAAAGACGCAGTAGCTGGGGAAGTGCCCCTAGGACGGGCAAACTGACAGCCTTTCCCAGCACTGAGAAGTGCTCATACGGTATTAAGAAAAATAACAAAAAGGAAAGAAAAGCCCACAGACATATACAGCAAGTGGTGTCCCTTTCCTGGACAGATATGGGAAAGGAGAAGCTGCTGTTCTCCTGCTGCATCCAAAAGCAGCCAGCGTGCTGGGCACTGCATCCCGATCCCACACTGGGGCAGGAGCAGCAGTGCCAGGGAAGGCTTCAGCTTCCACTGGGGTCATGGCTCTTCCCAGGAATCCTGCAGGGAACTACACATCTTATTGCCAAGGCCCCGCTTATTCCTGGGAATTACCCTCCCATTAATAAGCATCTCACCACCCAACGTGAAGAGAAAGGAGCCTGGGCTCCCATCGCGCGATGCCAGGAGGGCGGCCGAGCCAGGGACTCACCAGGCCTGGGGCTTCCTGCGGACGAGGCCGTGGCGCCGCCACTGCGAGTGGGGGCTCAGGTGGTAGGTGAGCTGCCGGCAGAGCTTCTCCATGGCCCCCAGCGCCTCCCCCTCCTGCGGAGACAAGTGGGGACCCGGTGAGGGGCCTGTGGCCACCCCGGCCCCAGCAGGACACAAGGGGATGCAGACAAGGCTCCTCAGGAGCAGTTTGGTCCCATGGGTGCATCACCGGCCCCCCGTGTTTGGTCACTGCTCGCCCACGTAGGAGCATCGCGGGGGCATCGGCGCCGGCCCCTGTGCAAAGGAGGTCAACGCTAACGATGCAGGAGGCAGAAGGGGGGTTCCCGCGGCAGCGTGGCAGGCGCTGACCCAAATGAGAGCAATTAGCCGCTGTCCCAGGCCGGCGGAGGGGACAGGGTCTTGCTTGTGTTCTTACAGGGTCTCATGTTGCTGTCACTCGCAATCAGACTCTGGGCTGAAAAATCTGCTCTGTATTGCAAGTCTTAACACACAAATATCCGAAACCAGCCCTCCAACACTGCACTTTTCACTTAATTAACCTTGCTTTTGTTTTGTCTTTTTTTTTTTTTTCCTCCTTTCCAAGCTCCTATCTTCTCTTTCTGGCTGCTGCAGCACTAGCAGGAACACGAGAGCACACAAAGCTTAAAGCCCGTGACCATAAGGGCATTGGTCATTCTGTCCCCAGGGAGCTGCTGCCAGGAATATCTGAATGAGGAGGAATAGCTGAAACACGGGATCGCGGTGAGCCCTGACCCTGCACACCGGCCACCTCGGGCATGTGCAGACCCTGCAAGCAACAGGTTCTCTCTCCATGTGGCTCAGGGGACATGGACTCCTAAAACACAATCCACTTTGTGCCCATAAACCAAACTGGAGGTAAAGCCCCCAGTGCTCCCGCCAATGATGGGCTCTAATGCTGCAATGTGAAGATGTGACGCAGTGGGAAATGCTCCAGGAGGCCCTAAGCCCCATCACCAAAGATGTTTCTTCATGTGCCTCAACTCAGCTACTACAAATTACCAACAAGCACAGGAAAATAAACGCACATGGCTCCGCCGTTGTCCCCGCGCCTGGCCCTGTGGCGGCCAGCCGGCGTCCTGCTCACTGGGGGCTTGGAGGAGTCGGCGCTGCCAAAGTAACGATTCCTTCCCTTCCGATGCAGTCATGAGGAGTGAAGTCATCTAATGGCTTTCTGCTTTTCTCACTTGAGTTTTTCTTTGTGTTTTTCTTTCCTTTCGGTTGCTGCACTCAGAGCCCATCACTGCCTGCAGACATCGGCGCCACAGCACCCCGGCCCGGTGCTGCTCAAGCCCTAACGGGGTTTTCTCCAGCCCACAGCAATCCCTGCCCATGGGAGCTGCAGCCAAGGCCTGGGGAGAGCTTTAAACCCCACTTTAAACAGCCCAAAGGCCAGGGTGACGGCTCATGGGGAATCGCAGTCAAGAGCTCCCCGTGCTGCCTTTGCTGCCAGGTGGAAAGCAGAACTAGCTGATTTGGTTATTTGTGTTGCAGACGCAGGGCAACATGTAGGATTTTCCCAGCCTAACCAGGCTCTAACGGAGTCTGCAGCTCTGCTGCACTGCACCACATCCCATGGGAATTCCCATGGGAACATAGAGCTCCATCCAGCTCTGTGTCTGCTGGAGCAGAGCAGGAACAACACAGGACGCTCCTGCAAATACTTGCCCAACACAATGTGGGCTCTCAGACCCTCGCCATGACCTGCAGGACTCCTGTGCCACATAGGAGAGCCTGGGAATGGGAGATGGTGGCACGAGCTCTGTCCTGCCACCATGCATGGAAAACAGATGGGGATATCTCTCAATTAACTAAAGAGCGAAGAACCTGGTGACAGCAAAACTTGTCAAAGAGGATGGGACAAAACTCCAGCCCTCTGCCGGGAATGGCAGCAGAGCTTGGGCAGTGGGAGAAAAGGGAGAAACATCTGCTTGGTGCAAGCAACAGCTCGGGGTCTGCAGCAAGACAGACTGCAAATGTGTATTAAAAACACCCATCCAAGTGCACAAGTTGCCCAGGCAAAACCCGCCTTGCACCTACTTCTCAGGTGTTCCTCAGGACCAAAGGAGAGTGAACAGTGGTGCCAAGAACAGGCAAGAGTCCTTACTCCTCCTTGCTAGGCAGGGAATTATGTTCTCATTAAAAGCTAAATGAGCTGAACTCCAATGTCAATTATCATCTGCAAGCATCAATAAAACACGGTGCTGCTGCTTAATGAGGGACCTGCTTCCTGGTCCATCCTTTTCTTAAGCAACACTTTCTTGGCTTCACTGAGGGAATGGGGGAACAAAAGCTGCCCCTCTGCAGCCGGTCACATGGTTCTGGGACCCTTGTGCTCCTGCCCTTCCCATGGACAAGATGGATTAATCAGCAGCCATCCGGACAC
The DNA here is from genome assembly GCF_003342845.1 of Nothoprocta perdicaria. Lineage (NCBI taxonomy): Eukaryota > Metazoa > Chordata > Aves > Tinamiformes > Tinamidae > Nothoprocta > Nothoprocta perdicaria. Next base: position 4,164,855 of record NW_020455755.1, read on the forward strand.
CCCGGATACTCAGTGCCCTCGGGAGAGGCACCATCCGTGTCTCCACCGCTTTCCTCCCCTCCTCCCCCGTGGCTCTCCAGCTGCAAACTTGCCAGTGGTGATATCATCGCAGCAACTCCAGACCTCGCCGTTATTCAATTTTAACCTCAATTTTCAAAAGAGCTGCAAAGAAGAAACCCTCAGTGCAATTTCCCCCGTCTGCAAGGCACGCTCTGTTCAGCTCTGGCTCGCACACGCTCGTGCTTGAAAGGGAGCCCCTCTCCCTCTGCAAAGAAAACACGGGCAGAGGGCACAACACAGCAAGCTCAGAAGCAACCAGAGTCGTCATTAGTGCAGCTCGAGCTTCACAGCATCCTGCAGGATGCATTAACGTATTGCAGAGGTCTTAAACACCCATAAAGAGCGATCATCACACTCGGAGCAAGACTGGCAGAAAAAAAAAAAGGAGCATTAATAGAGAATGTAATTGATTTAGACGGTTGGAAACACCGTTATCCTCTTTGCTCTCATATCAAGTATTGGGGGTTTTAGAGGACTTTTTTTCTTTTGTGCATTCATAAACCAGCTTCCATTTATGATGTTTCTCACAGGGAAGAACAAATAACACTTAGCGCTCCTGTGGCGCTCCCTGTCTGAAATCCGCGGAGCGTTTGGCAAGAGGAGGCTGCTTTCCTTGTGTGCCCAAGAGCTGGGAAGCTCCATGAGGTGACGGGCTCACCCCGGGTGGCACCTGAGCATACAAACGTCACCGCGCATGGGAACCACCAGCCTCACTCTGCAACGCGATGGGAGGATGATGGAGGATGATGGTTCCTGGCCAGCGACCAGGAAATAAGAGGAAAAATGTTAATTTGAGTTTCCTCCATCAGAAACAGCAGCCTTTAAAAAGACACGGGACATAAAAACCTGGCAGCTGCCAGGCAAATCTTCCTACCACAGAGCTGAGAAAAGCTGAGAAGAACATTATTTCATCCAGGTCACAACAGCTAGTTTTTCTTTATATGCTCCCTCTTGCCTTTGTGGCTGACAATTTATAGACCCAAAATCACACTACAAACCTGATCGAAGCAGAGCCAGAGAGAAAAAGGCCACAGCTACACATATATTTCTTAAATGACTCAAAATTGAACAAGAAGATAGATCTTCACCAAGAGCTACCCGGGCAAAACCAAATCTGCTCCCAAAATCATGGGAAAATGCAGCTCCCACATAGGCAGCCATTCCCATGCAAAGGCAGTTTTTATTTGACCCCAAAAAATCTTCAGTAGGAAACAACTCCCTTTCCCTTGCGGGAGGAGGAAGACAAGAGACCCCAGGGCCTTCCTGGAACACAAACCGGGCACAGAGAAAATGCAGCTCAGCTGCTGGGACATGGTTCCTGCAAAATTTCCCCCCAACAGGCTTTTTACCCCAGAAAAGCAGAAAAATGCTCTGTTCCGGGGCTGCCCACTCACCTCAACATGGAGGAGAGACCTACATGGTCACCCCAGTTTGGGGACAGCAACTTCCATGGGAGAGCATCACGCTGGAAAGATGCCTCTCAAAATAGTTTACTCCTGTTCCCCATTCCAGTACCCCACGGGGGAGGAGAAAGGGAAGAATTTGTTCTCCATAAGGAAAGAACAAGAAAGGCATGGATAGTTGTGTGGTCAAGGGACAGACCAGGCTTGAGGTGAACCCTCCTTGGCCAACACGTGGCCTCAAAAGCTGCTCCTGATGGCCTTCAAGTGGAGTCAGGCAAGTCAGCGAGTAGGGTCAGAGCCGCGCGCGGGCTACGTGACTTTCTGCTGTCATATGAGCCCCAGGCAAGTTCAAGGGATGCCATGGAGCTTCCCACAGCAAAGGGGTTGTTGTGATGGAGATGTCCCACCTGGCAGCTCCGTGAAACTTCAACCGGGCTTTCCACAAAGCAAGATCCTGCTTCTCCCGAAAATCCCTGCTTGTTTATGAATGCAGCTTCAGCTCCGGATGAGCAATGTGCAAAGGAAAAGAAAAACGCAGCCTTGACATGTGAACCTCCAGCTCCTTTGTGCTCTGCTCCAGCCCAGACAAGGCAAAATGCTGATAGGCACGTCCCTTGGGAAGGACAGCACGGTACCGGGGAAGGAGGCCGCCTCCTCCGCATAGGAATACTACAGATTCAAGCTACCTGCTCGGAGCTCTGCGCGCCCATGGAGCGGAGCTCTGCTCTGCTCCTACAATTACAAGTGGGAACAGCAGTACAGGACAATGAGGAGGTCAAAACTACCCCGGGAAGTGATGCCAACTCGCCCACAGGGAAACCTGCTCCCAACGGAGCCCAAGCTCCGAGGAGGACACGCACTTTGGGGACTCCGGCCTTGAAGGCACCACCAAGGACTCTCAGGTGGCCTGGGGAGGCAATAAATATTGCACAAAGCGGAGGGGCAGCCGTTATCCTGGCAAGGCAGGGACTGTTCCTGGTGGTGCAACTTCTTTTACACTGCGGATGGGGGAGGAAACGAAAAGCAGCCGAAAGCAGAAGTAATTTGCAAAACACCAAGACTCAAAGTGCTAACATTAGGTGAATGTCACTAGGGCAGCTGGAAACCCTGTGATTGAACCACTCAAGGGCACACAACCACCACGCCGACCCGGCTGTGTTTTCTCCAGTGCTCCAAAGGATGCTCCCCATCCCCATCCCCATGGAGCTCTTCTTCCCACACCAGGCCCATTCTGGAGGTGTAATGGGGTGATGGTACCTACCGGCTTGGGGCAGTGGACGTATCTCGCAAGGCTGATGATCAGGTCGTGGGTGATGGGATCCACGAGGTTGCGAAAGCTGGCGTACCGATAGAGGACATCATCCAGAGAGGTCGATTCCATTCCCAAGTCCTGCGGAAAACAGGGCAGAGGGGGCAATGTTAGACGGCGTAAAACCCAGCCTCTCGCGTGGCTCTTCAGGCATTGGTGGCCTCTACGGGGAAGCCAAGAAGAAAAGGGATCCACATTCCACCCAAGAACAGGGAAACCTGCTTTCCTTTGCTTTGTCTGCTCTGCAAAGGGGTGTCTGGGGAAAGGCCCAGAGCTATCACAAGTCTCAAACCAGTTCTCTTGCTTGCACTAAGGTAAAAGTCAAAGCAAACGTGGCTAGCGTGAGGCTGGGCCTGGATGGGCTCTGTGTTGGGAAGGAGAGCCTAAAACCACAGCCAGGAGGACAAAACGGGGGTCACAGGGACAGCAAAGTGCGGGAGTCACCTGGCTGGGGACGGGCTGCAGGTTCTGCTGCTGGAGGCTGGACAAGGACATGTTGGGAACAGCTTAGACTGAGCTCATTTTTTTTAACCAGGTAACCCAGTGGTTACGCAAAATAAAGTTCAGATGTTTCAGTCAGCAAAAAATAACAATTTATGACCTCCCCGCATAAGACCCAGCTCACAGCCTCGCATGCAATTTGCTGATCATTAACACTAAAAGGTCCCTTTCTCCCGCCCTCAGTGCTTAATTCAAGCAAATAGATCCATGGGGCTCTGCAGCAACCACAGCTGGTCCTGTGTGCAGAGTTGCTCTGGGGCTAATAAACTGCTTGCAGAAAAGCAAATCCTTTGTGAGTACTGATGCTTTGGGAGCTTGGAAATGCAGAAAATGATCATCTTTCCTTAAAAGAAATAATTAAAAGTCCTCCTCCTTAAAGAGAAGTCTTGCAACAAAACCAAGCAGTGCTTTGAGTGTAAAACACGCCCTAGAAGGACAGCTCCGGCCTGGAACTCGGCAGAAATCGCTTTACCTCAAAACAGGGACGAGGTACTTTTATATAAAATAAAGGAAAAATAAAAGAAAAAAAAAATGCATGGGGCTGTTTTCCTTTGATGGGAACATCAATAAATAAACAAATAAATAAAATCCCTAGAACAGCCAGCCCCAGAAACCAACCCGGCAGCGCTGCAGCCACTTGCAAACACACCTAGCCTCAAACATAAAGCAGCTCTGCCCATTTACGATCTATCCCACGGCACCTGCCAAGCTGGCATGGAGAAATAAATAAGAAGATGATAATCTGGGACTCAGCGGGCTGTGCATGCGGCGGGCCCTGGGAGTGGCGCGGGAGCCCATCAGCGCTGCTTTAATTAGCTGGGAAGCAGCAGCTCGTCACGCGCTAACGACCAAGGCTTTCAGCACGGCAATGATCTTGGGTAGACCCTGGTGTGCGCTGCAGCTCCAGCTCTGGTGCAAGAGGGGAGAAATAAATAAAAAAGAATAAAACAAATGGAGAAATGGAAAGAATTGGAAACCCATCGCACTCTGGGAGCCAGCGGCACCATCCCAGGAGCAACGTCTTGGGGCTTCCCGCAGTAGGACCCGTGGGATCACTCAGGCTGGGAGCTGGTTTCAGGGCAAGGGAGGAGCAATCCCGCACATGTGGCTTTGAATCCTCTGGGATCCTTCAGGAACAAGCCAATCTTAATACCTTGCCTCTCCCCTTTAAGCACGTCAAAAAGGTGAGCGTTTTCTTTCATGCTAAAACTAAAAGGTAGAACCAATAAACCTGAGGCTTCCTCTCCCTCCTGGGGTGCTCCGCGTGTTTCACGTGAGCCTTTCCCGCCTCCCTCCTGCCGCGTGTGCCCAAATGTCCTTCCCGGCCTGGGCTGCTCCAGCGCCAGTCCCTACAGAGCCCTGGAGCCGCTCAGCGCCCGAGGCCAAGGGATGAGCCCACGGGCTCCAAGGATGCCCACGGGCTCCAAGAGCATCGCCCCGAGCGCTGCAAATCCCACATCTCCGGAGGAGATGCCCAGCACCAGGCTGGGCTCCCTGCTTCCTCGCAGCCCCTTCCCGCGCCCCAAGGAAAGTCGCCCATGTCTTTCCTGCGCTCCCAGGAGGTTCCCGGCCTCTGCAGAGCTGGGGAGAAGTTGTGGACGTTCCTGTCGGACGCATCGTTATTCTTTGCCTGGATTCGCTCCCGGAGAATGGGAGAGGAAGCCAAAGGCGGCAAATGCCTTTGTGATGCTGGGATGCCAAAGCCTGGCGGTGACAACCCCAGCGTCTGCATGTGCAAAGACTGGGAAACAACAGGGCTGACACCGAGGACGGATGTCCAGGGGAAAACACAAGGACTTTTTTTTTAAATCCCTATTATTATTTCATGAGCATGCAGCCATCACCTGTGATGGGCAGAGAGGGGCAACCCCCCCATGCCACTGCACTTAAACAAAACAGCAGCTGGGGTGAAAGAAAAGGAGGGGACACCAAGGACCGCGCAGGCCGAGGCAGCAGCTCAGCACAGCTAGTTAGCAGGGACACCAGGAAACTCGGCTCCTCCCGAGCCAAAACATGCCTTCTGCATCAAAAAAAAAAAAATCCCAAATTCATCATTTTCCCCCATTAGGGGAGCATCCCAAGCCAGCGGCGCAGCCACATGCTGTTCCTGGCTCCAGGAAGGAAGTTTCAGATTACACCAAGTGGCTTTTAAAACCAAACAGGGAAATACCCTCTCTTTCCGGAAAGCCGCGGGATGCACGGCAGCGTGCAGGAATTCCCTCCTTCCCACCTTCCCCTTTGGTGCAACGCTGGAGGGATGGAGCGGGATGCAACAGGAGGACATGGAGCACTGGCCGCCTGTACATCCAGCGGCTCAAGGGTTACCAGAATTTGGGGGGAAACGTTAAAAGTTTCGTCAGAGGAAACCAGCTGCTGGTGCCACCAAGATGCTCGCGGGGCTAACGGGCACCTGCATTTTCCAATGTCCAGCATCCTGCCTCTGCAGCCAGGATGTGCCAGGGATTACAGCTCATCCCGTGGACTGCACCGCACAGCTGGGAAGCCTCCCCGAGCACCACAGGAACACGCTGCCTTTTCTCCACCATATACACACATGTATGTATATATACATATATATACATGCATGCGTGTGTGTATACGTTTTTTTTTTTTTTTGATTATCGGCACCGGGGGCTCCGCCACCGGCCCGAGCCAGCAGCGAATTCCTGGAGCGCGACGTAATGTGGGAAGGCCATGGGGAGGAGCGGAGCTGCCGCGGGGCTCCCGGACCCGGGCTCGCTGGCGGCACCGCGCTGCTCTGCCTGCTGAAGCTCCGGAGTGCTCCAAAGAAACGACAGTAATAAAAAATGGGGGGGGGGGGAAGTAAAAAAATTAAGAAAAAAAAAAAAAAAAAAGAAAAGCCTGTAAATGCGAGCTCCAGGGACTGGGCTCTTTAAGGGCAAACTCCATGAAATTGGGGCTCTTTGAGGGCATTCCCACTTTTCCCCTGAAGCAGCTCATGGTGAAACGCTACTGAATCTCCACAGCAGCCACAGAGGTGACGGCATCGGTCCTGCTCCCCCGGGGAGAGCCGGATGCTTCAGGATGCGAGAGGCCGAGGGGAGGCTGGAAGCGCAGGAAGTGCCCCTGCTCCCACGCTGTTTGCATCCCGGTTTTTGCATAAATGCTGCCAGCTCCTCATGGCCCCCATGAAGCCCCCGCACTCCCAAAACGTGGCCCCAAAGCGGAGCGGGCTCAGCAGGACACCCATGCGCAGCCATCTCACCTCCGAACCACCGGCTCCATCCCCGAGTCGGGGACAAAGCGGTTCCTTGTGCTTGCCGGGCGCTTCCCACAACAGGTCCCCGTCCCCTCCCAGCTGCGATGGGCACTGATCCCGGCGAGGCCGGGCGCGTTCGCGTTCTGTGCAGAAAACTTGCCGTTTTCCAGGCATCCCCTGGAGCCTTGGGAATTCCCAGTCTCTTTTCTATCGCCTCCCAGCAGGAGAAGAGCGGAAGGGATAACTTGCCCGAGGGTTCAGGGATAACTGCGTGGGGAGGTGTCCCATGCAATGGGACACTTCCGCGGTCCCAGCTCCAGCACGGGAACAGTCACCAGCCCCAGGACAGCAAGATAAGCTGCAGAACAGCCAAGGGCAGGAAGCAGCCGGGTCTGCAAAGCTTCCAACTCGCGGCTTTCCCCCGCTATGGCCACGACCCCCCCCCAGCAACCTCCAGGGAGCGAGGGGCCGCGGGCGCAGCCTCACCTGGCGCAGGTGCCTCAGCAGCTCCGTGGCCTCCTCCTGGCGGCCCTGCTTGGCCAGCAGCAGCATGTCCTGGATGAGGCAGACGCGGCGGTGGTAGGGGGCCAGGCTGCTGCCCCCCCGCACCAACTTCTCGCCCGACTTGGCCACGAGGGAGGCGAGGAAGTCGCTGCGGTCGCGGGGCGCCGGGCGCTTGCGGGGCGCCGCCGGGGGGGCCTCGCCGGGCGGGCAGCCCTTGGTCTGGCGGGTGCCCATGGCCAGCGGCCCCCCCGCATGCAGGGGGCTGGGGGAGCTCCAGGGGATGCGCTAAGGGATGGGGGGTGGGTTGGGGGGTGCACAAGGTGGGATGCAGAGAGGAGACAGAGGGATGCAGGAGGGGACCGGGGGAGAAGAGGGGTGAGCGAGGGAGGCACAAGGGAATTTGAGGATGCCCAGGAAGCTGTGGGGGATGCACAGGGGGATTTGGGGAGGAACAGG
>NW_020455755.1:4172692-4203577 GCF_003342845.1 Nothoprocta perdicaria
ACAACTGTTGCGCGGGGCGCGGAGCGGGGGCGGGCCGGGGGCGGGCGCCGCGGCCGGGCAGGGCCTGCGGAGGAAGCGGCGCCCGGACGGGGCTCGTCCTTCCTCCCTCCGCCGGGGCTGCCCCGCGGGCTGCGGGCGGCACCGGGGCTCGCGCCCCCGGCCCAGCCCCGACGGGGGGGCCCGCAAGGGGCTCCGCGCTGCGCAGGGACCCGGCCGGTTCCTGCCGTCTGTCCCCTGCAGGGCCAGGCTCCGAGTGCCACGCGGTGCCTCCATCCCGCTCCGCGCTCCCGGCTGAGCCCATGCAGGGAGGCTGTGGGCAGAGGGGGCCCCGCTGGTGGCCAGGCACTCGCTCTGCCTCCCTGTCCCCAGATGTCACCTCCCTGGCCCCACGATGCCAGGGCAGAGCCACCAGAAACGCCGGAGGCTGCGACGCTCGGTGCTTTTATCCCCTGCACACGCTGTTCTGCTTGTGGGATACCTGGATCCTCCTGGTCCTGTGGGAGTTGGGGACGCGATGGGTGCCCTGGCGTAAAGATCATGGCCCAGAGCTCTGTGCAGGACCCTGCCCATGGGACATGGCAAGGAGGCATCTTGCAAGGGCCTTGGAAGTAACCCCAGTGCAACAAGTGCAAGGTTGCAGACTCCCCTCCGCACAGCCCGAGGACACAGACAGAGGCCTGTGTTGCTGAGCAAAAGGCAGCCCACTCACATGTGCAAAAGGCTGCAGGCCCACAGAGTCGTTCCTAACACTCAAAAGGCCAAATCCCACAGGGAGATGCATGTCCAGGGCAGGAGAAGGGGACACGATCCTGCACATTTGCACGTGGCTTGACTGGGGCAGAGAGCCAGGTCGTGCAGGGTGGAATCCCCCCATACCTGCCCTGCCCCAGCTGCAGCTCATCCTGCTGCAATGAGCAAAAGCTACATTTTGGGTTCAGCTGTGACTTAAAGCATCCAGGGAAAGTCAAGGCAATAGAATTTGAGAAATTACCATTTTTTGTTAACCAGAGGCCTTCCCTGGCAGGGAATGTCTCCACCTCTCACCATGCACCCACCAAGCCGTCACGGATCCGTGTCGATGGGAACCCAAGCTCAAAGCCCCGTCTCGCCCGTCCTGCACGCACGGGTGCAGATGGACACGCAGCCGTGCGGGGCAGAGCCACAGCCTGGCACGGCGGCCGCCTCCGCATGGCAACCCGGGTTCCGCGTAAATAAATAAACCCCAACCTTTGCACTCCCGACACCAGCCGGCCGCAGGGCAGATAGTTTATCTGCTGTTCCCCACGGTGTTTATTTATAGCACCTAGGACAAAGCCAGCAAAAATAAAGCCCAGGGCCGCGCGTGCTCTTGTTACAGCCATGCAAAACACACCGGTGCCTGCGCGGAGGGGCAGGACCCGTCCCCATGTGCGCTGCGGCGCTGGGAACCACGGCCACGGGCTGTGCTCCGCTCTGCAAAACCCATTACTGGCTCCCGAGCCAACACACATTTTTTCCTTAGGACAAATGTGTGCAAAGCTGCAAATTAATGGACACTCGGCTAAGGGAGTTGCTTTTCCCCGCTGTTCATCTGCCTAGTGATCACTGGAGTGTTAGGGAAGGTCCTGATTTGAAAGGAAACAACTGCAGGTCACGGGTCCACGGAAAAGCACTTTTTCTCCTCTCCCACAAAAAACAGGGATAAGACTGTTCTCAGTTTCACATTGGAATGAAAATACAACTTTCCTGAGCACTACGTAGAGGCCAGGGAACCTCCGGACACCACGAGTCAATGACTGATGCATTAAGCTGGAGCTACAGGTCCAAACACAAGTATTGGGGATCAGAGGCAACTGGTTTCAGCTCCTTGACCCCATCACCAAATTTCTGGCTGCTTTTTCACATTTCTACACAAATACATTTGGTTTCAAGTCAGATAAAACTACCTTCCCCTCCCAAGAAGGGCTGACTGTTTTTCCCTGATTTATATCCATATATTCATAGACTTACATGGCACAAATGCTGCAGCCAGCCTGGTAGAAAAACGCTCTTTGATGTCAGGTTTTGACCAGGACTCCCATCCTAAACTCGAAAATCCACTCTAGACAAGAAGGGTTAAAAGTGTGTTAGTCAAAAGTGGGATGTTTCTCAAAACATTAAAATTTGATGTTTTGGAAGATGCCCTCACCATGACGTCATCGTTGGAGACCTCTTGTCCCCCACATCAGATATGTCACCATGTCAAACCTGGGCGTTTCCAGTTCTTGCTCCCCAGCAGTTTTTCAGGGAGGTTCTTGGCTGTTCCGCTCTGGAAGTCAAGCCCTTCTCCCCAAAGTGCTGATTTTTCTTGATAGGGATGAAGATTCGGATTAATTTTAAATGTCAGTAGCAGACTCAGTTTAGTGCTACTCCCAACACAAAGCTATTAGAAATATTATTTTGAATCTGGCATTTCAAGGAATCCCAGAGCTAATGAGATTTCCTCACACAATTAATGAATGGCCTCAACTCAGAGACACTGTTGGGCCCAGCAAGAAGAGAGCAGTTGATCTGATGACGGCCAAATTGAAAAACACAATTTGGAAAGTACAAAAGGCTGCCGAATCCTCCACTTTTTGACCAGGCTCAGCAGCGAGACAGCCTTGAAATGCAGGAAGACACAATGACAGATGAACTAAACTCCAAAATAAATTCTGAGGAGCGTTACATGCATCGAGAGATGTTTTGAAGGCAAAATGAAAGGACCTTGCATAGAAGTAATTATGTTTCCTAGGGACATGGATGAAGCTTTCCCATATGAACCTTTGTTTGGATTCATTCTCTCTATTTGGCTTCAGCTAGAAAAGGCAAATGAAATAGGAAAAAAAAATGTAAAAAATTCCCTTTTGCTACCCACAACAGCAAAGGAGAACATGGTCTTAGCAGCAGAGAAATATGGATATAGGGGGAAGCCTTCCTCCCCCTGCTCCTCCTCTTACTCACTGCTTGAAGGCTGCTCTGACACTTAAGGTCTCATTAGCTGGAGAAGAGACGGAGCCTGAAGCGGGAGAAAAACCCTCCTCCAAACCCTCCTCTGTTCCTGCAATGCTCAAAATCGAGCCCCAAAAGCCGGTGGCTGCTGTTGGGGCCTTCCTCGCTGTGTGTTATCGGGCACTATCTCTTTCTACTGCAATCACAGCCATCACTGCAGCTAAAGGCTGGTTTAATTGCAGGTCTTAGCCCGCTCGTTAGGGAGCTGAAAGGAAGCTCCCCCAGAAATCCTGTGTCGGTGGAAGACTCGACACAAGGCGGATAAGGGGAAACCTGTCTGCGGACTCGTCTTTCCCAACAGCAGCCCTGGCTTGATGCTGCCCTGGCAGCGGTGGCTGTGACAGGCGGCTGTTGCAAACCCTCTTGCTGGCATTAAAAAGCCCCCAGGTGCCTGGAAAAGAAAGGAGAAAAGTGCAAGGCCGATGCCCACAAAAACAGGCAAAAACAGTGACCAAGACTGCTGCATTTGCCCAGAAAAAGGGCAAAACTGGAGGCGCTCAGCTCCCAGAGAGAGCAATAGCATTCGACAACCCCTGCCACATTTTGCCCTGGCTGAGCATGTAATGATTCGGGATGCCTTCAGGCCCAAGGGCCACCTCTCCCACGCAAAGCCCGATCCCCCTCCAGTGCCCAAAGGAATTTGGGGGTTGGGGCTTAGGGCATAAACACCATGAAGAGCTTTGCAGTGTGAGCACCACAGAGCAGCAAGCGCGGAGCCCCGCGGACTCCAGCTCACAACGCCGCGCTTGGAGAGCCGGCCCTGCCTGCGCCGCTTCCCCACGAGCGCCAAGCCCGGCCGGAGCCAGGATCCCGCCTTGACTCACACTCCTGATTGCTTCCAAATGTTTCCCGGCATCTCGTCATTACGCGAAAATGAAGGGGTTTGGCATGGGGAACGCCGGCCGTGCCGAGCAGTGCGAATCGCGCGCGGCGCTCGGCTCGGGAGCGCGGGGATGGCGAGTTCCTGCTTTGCCGGAGCCGCCCTGCGCCTGCCTCCGGATTGTACATGCCAAGTATTTACTATCCAGCGTCTCTTCAAGATTCATGCTCGCTTGGCAGAGCTGGCTGTGAGCACCAGGCCACAGTGGCCTCTGGGGACAACCTGGGGCCATCAGAACTCAAGCCAAGTGGGCCAGCTGGATCCCGATGCACATTCCTGCCATTAGCAACCCATTCCCAATGGAAACTGGTGGCTTCACAGTGTCCCTGTACCCAATCAGCCGAGCTCCCTTATCCCGATCCTGCTGCTCTGTCGGCAGAGCGCAGCAGCCGACATCACTTTCCAGCTCTGCAGCAACCTCGAATGTGCCAAATCTCAGCGCCAGATGCCATGCAGGAGCGATGCTGGCCACATTGGTATGCCCAAGGGTTTGCATGGGAAGCCGCTGCTTGAACTCATGTCGCAAAATAACCTGTGCGTGGCCGGGAGGAACTGAGTTCCCCAGCTGCTTATCAGGACAAACCGGCGTGAATCCGATTTGGGAAAAGCTGCTTAGGGCTCCAGTTTCACTGAGCACAGTGTCTCCTCGCCCGGATGTGGCCAGCTCAGTGGGAAGCACCCGGCATGAGGCCGACAACCTGTGCCCGCAATCTGCCCTGGGGCTGAAGCTGTGCCCGAGTTCCACGGGGTTTGTGTGTCATTTTACGGCTCTCTAACATTAAAAGAGACAGACAGACAGATGAGGCTCCTACCTGCTGTCCAGCAAGGAAAATATGTGCAGATGGGGAGGAGGGCAGCAGATAAATCCTCATCATTTCATCTCCCGCGTGGAGTCTGCAATTTGCTACAGCCCTGTGCGCTCAGCAGGGCTTTGTCTGGGAGGAAGGAACTGTTTCCAGGACATGCAAAAGAGCAGAAAATTTAGACCAAACCAGTTCAAATTTAGCCCAAACCTGCACTGTGGAGCACTACGGAAGAGATCTGGTTTAATTACAAAATGAAGCTTTATCTTCCTTGTTTTAACTTTGCTGAGACTGCAAGAAATTACGCTCTTTGTGGGAGCAGCGGGAGTGAGACCCACAGTACAGACTGCACTGAGGTCTGAACTGCCTCAAGGAGCAGCTTAAACCATTGTTTCCTTTCCAACATTGAGTAGAAAGTTGATACTTCAGAAAGAGCAATTAGGAACTAAACTTTCAATTTAGGTACAAAAGGAAAGCTTCCCTATTTGGGACACACTGCAATCCCTTATCAGGTCCCTGGGACAAAGCTAAGTGAAAACAGGCAGCTGGGGTTGATGGGTGTTTTCCCTTAACACCCATTTTCTCCATTCACTCTCCCCAGTCTAGGTCAGGCTCACCGGCCTGACTGAATTCCTAAGGATCCGCCTGGGATGATGCCTTTTTCAGAGCTGACCTGCACCTTTGGAGCACTGGGAACAGCCGGGAAGCCCCATCCGCAGGGAAACAGCCCCAGGAATAAACACCGACTCCTCACGCAATGGACCAGCAGCGCAATTCAATTTCATCTCATCGAAATAATCAAACATTTTTGGGTCACTTCAGCAAAACACACTAATCCAAGTCAGACTGACCTGATCCACTCTGATATATTGAGACTAGGCTCCCCTAGCAGAAAGCGCAGACTGTTTTAAAGCCGATTTTGCCAACCAAGCCTGAGGGCTGGTGGTGGGTGCTGCCCTTCACCCCTTCCCCTTGCAGGGAGGGGACCAGAGTGCCAAGGGCTTTGCAAAACCAAGCCCGATTTTAGAGTATGCCAAAAAGATGCATAAACGCAATAAAACGATGACATTTCCTTCCCCCACCTCAAGAAGGGACTCCCAAGGCGCAGACTGATGTGGCCAGCTGCATTTGTAAATATTAGGCCACTTCTAATCATGAATTGCACCAAAGGTGACAAAAAGGGAGAAGGATGGTTAATTAACCATGACTAGAGGAGGACTGCTGAAGTCTTTCGCATAAAACCTTTGTTTCCCAGGAAGAGGGGGAGGGAAGGAGCAGTTCAAAACATTCCTCGGGATGCCTGAATAACGCAGCCCAGATGGAAAATGCGCTCACAAAAGAAAGATGTTACTGTGTGCTAAACACAAAACAACCATGTGGGAATTCTGCAGGGCAGGAGCTGGGCTGGAACAGCTGAGGCAGGGCAATCCACGGCTTTCACACTGCAGGTGATAAATATATAGTCCTGGGAAATCAGAAAAGTAGCAGAAGCTGCTCCTTCAATATGTTTTTTGAGCAATCCAAATAGGATTATTTTTCTCATCATGGCAAGAAGATGTAGGACAAGAAAATAACAGCACCAGCCTTTGGAAGAAGGCAAATAGAAGGAAAGAAACTGCAGCTTTCTGAAGAGGAAGAAGAAGAAATCCGACTAGACTAGGCTGATGCAGGGAGACAGCGCACTGCCTTTTGCACAGGGGAGAGCCTGAAGTGTAGGGCTGGGATTTTGAAGACCAAGTTAGATGTCTCTCATCCATTCTGTACAGAAATCATGTTGTTTCACCCCTCAGATTGGCTTCCAGGGCACCTCAACTTGGCCATGTTTGATCCTGTCTCTTGTCCGTGCCATTTGGTCTTTGTGCTTTGTGCCACCTCTCCAAGGCAACATTCGGGAACAGGATCAGCTTGTGTAACAGAGCCACAGTCCTGCCGGGGCTCCCCAGACCTTGCTTTGTAATCCTCTGGAAAAGAAAAACTAGCTGTGCAGGTGAGCAGCAAGCCAGAATTCAGGACTGAAATCTGAAGGGGGGGGAAAAAAAAAAAAAAAAAAAAGCTGCATTGAAAAGCAGGGGATCTAATTTCCCTCTCTGAGGCTCCTCTGTGAACATTGCTGACTATCTCAGCGATACCGCGTGCAGGGAATGCAAATGCGCAAGCGCCAGAGCATTTACAAATATGTTTTTAAATACAGTCCCTGGACTTGCTCAACCTCCGAGTAATTAAAAACAGTAACTATCATCTTTTACTGAAGTTAATACAAAAGCTGCCACAAAAACACTGAACCGCCTACGGTTCCGGGCACTGCAGAGACACTCAGCGCGAGGGGCATCCCTCGGATACATGCCGAGGGCGGCAGCTGCTCCTCAGAGCCGCCGCGCTGCGAGGCCCGGACCGATGCCCAGAGCAGAGCCGCACTCTCCTCTCTCACATGGCACCAGCGCGGCCAAGAGCCGTCACGTCAACGCTCTTCACCGACACAGACACCCGGCCGTTATCAGCCAGGCAAGGGCAGCTGTTGCTGTTGAGATGCTTTTGCACTCGGAGATCACTGCAGACACTCAGGGATGGTTTTTTTCCCTGAATAACCAGAAGGAATTAACCTCGGAGAGGGACTACAACATGCTGCAGATCTCAGCAACGTGGGCCCCAGCCCTCAACCTGCTCTGTTCACCAATGCACCTCTCAAGAGCCCCAAAATATTCAGCCATGGGACAAACGGGAACAGACGAAGCTTATCCAAGTGCCAGATGGTAGCAACACAGCCCAAAGTCAATTCTCTTCCCTGCTTAGTCTTCTCAGGCCTAATCTAGATAACAGACTTCACTCCTTGAGCAAAGAGCTTACTTTCCTCAGTAACATCATGATGCTGCTAAATGTTGGATAGACAGAGGGATACTGCTAAACAGAGGAGCGGGGAGACAGCCTAGGACCCAGCTGTCTCAGATCTTGGACCTTTTACTAAACATCGCCCCATCTCCTTCTCCTTCAGAAGTGGGACAAAATAATAGATGGAGTCTGAGGAGAGCAACAGCCCTTCAAAGCAATTCAGGGGATTGAGGCAGGCTCAGAGCCTTGCAATAACTCTTTTTGCTAGCCTGTGTCCACCCTTCAAGGCATTTCAGGCCCAGATTTGTAAGGACAGACTCCCACAGTCAGAGTAAGCCCAGCAGAGGCAATCCGTGAGGGAAAGCAGAGCAAGGAGAGCCAACCACAAATACCAGCTGGCCAAGAGACTCACCACGTTCTCCTGTGCTGTCATGTGGGAATGGCCTGGATGGGAAGAGGAGGAAAAAAAAGTGTGGAAGCAAGAGGAGAACTTCACCATCAGGTCCGGACCAGCCTCAGTCTGTCACTGTTACCAGTGGCATTTCTGCTCCTGAGGAGGGATGGACACCGGCTGCCTGGCAGCCGCTGATAAGCGATGAGCAGATGGATGTGGCGGGCGGGATCACGGCAGGGCACAAAGGAAAGTCCTAAAAGGCGGGAGAAGAAAGAAACCAAATCAAAGCGAAAGGCTGCAGCTCTCCCTGCCTACAGCCTCCTCCGCTGCCGTAACCTGGGAGTGCTTTGAATTCCAGCCGCTCCTGCAGGGAGGGCCCCCAAACATCTCATTTTTGATTCAATCGGCAGCACGGAGCAGCAAACAGCGACAGCTTTAACCCAGCACAGCCCTGGCCAACCCAGGGCCGCGCACAAACCTCGCTGGTCCCCAAAGCCCTCCCTAAATGCAACCTACCATTTAATCAACCCTGCTACGGCGATCGCAGCAGAAGGGCCCCAGCAGCCTCCCCTGCTGCTCACATCGATCCCGGCCCGACCAGAGCCTCTTTCCATCTCCACAGCAATAAGGGCACAGAGGTTTTAGCCCCGTTTTGCAGACAAGGAGCTGAAGTGGGAGGCAGATTGAAGCAAGAAGCATAAGGTGGGATGAGAAGTCTGGTTTTCAAACGCTTGGATTCGGGTCTCTATCTGATTTACGCTTCCCTGCAGATGTTCAGCTGAGCTTTTATCTGCTCCAGAACAGGAGCGTAGGTTCCTTTTTTTTTAATTTGAAAGTCTAAACTGCAGAAATGCAGCTATGCTTCTTATTCAGGGCTGCTTCATCTTAATATACACCTAGCTTTGTAAGACATTTCCTGACTAGAAGCAGCAGCCTTAAATCCTTCATGAGCAGCAGTTAAGTCTCGCCACAATTTTTATTGTGTGTCGTGAATTTTAATAGAAACACATACAAAAACCAATCCCTCAGCACCAAAGCAACAAGACAGGCAGGTGAGAACTCTATTTTTTTAGAAATGCAGTCAGAGTAAAGCAATAGTTCTGGTGGTGAGGGAGAGCACATAACAGAGCTACATTTATCTGCTGAGGGCACCTGATGGCAGCTTAGAAATCCTCTTAATGAGGCCCTGCACTGCAGCAGGGTGTCTTGCCTTGGGTACTCAACACTGGTGTTTCTTAAAGCCGAAGGTGCCTGAGAAAACTGTGAGCCTGCCCTTTGCCAGGCCATACGCCAGTCCTGTCCCTCCTTTTTCTTCAAGTCAGTGTCTAAAATGCCCCCATTTAGACATCTCGGCCAGTACAAGACCGATCCTTGGCTTCCCACCTGCAGTCCAGTAGTGATTCACCCTCTGGCTGCAGCCCCTTTGGAAGCACAAGTTCAATTTGGCTTCTCTAGCACATCCTTGGCCTCTTCTCCCATCAGGTTAAAACAAACAAACTAAAGCAAAACCTTTCATTTGCCAGAAGGAGCAGCAATGCACACTAATGTGCAGCACACTGCTAATGGACAGGCCTGGTGATGCGATGGATGGATAGCCATTTTTAACAAAGCTTTCCCTATTTCCAGGAATTAGCTAGCTCACAGACATGTTGGGGTTGCACGGCAGCTTTCTGAAATAGCAAAAATCCCAGACACATGTGGCTGAAGTGACAAATTTGGGAGAAATGAACTCCTAAGTCCATTTGAACTTAATGAATTTAACTTCAATGAATGAGGCACCAGCTCCCAGGCAGAGCGTGCAGCCTGGATAAACGCTTTGCAAAAGAAATGATTTTCACAGCAAGGTACCATCTGGTTTTGCAGTTAGCGGCGCCCTTACGCATAGGGACAGGTATCACCAAGCCAGGCAGCTACGACACTCTTGGCGACATCATGCTCCCAGCAATAGAAACATTTACGAGCTGCTCCCAGGAAATTTGGCAGGCACTTTGTGCTTCCAGCAAGTGCCACAAGCTTCCCGGCATCCCGATGTCACGGGATGAGCATGGAGAGCGCCCGCAGCAGCTGCAGCCCCTGTCCCCAGGCCCCTCACCCGCACGCAGGCCAGCTCCAAGAAAGGCAAGGCTGGCACTGGCTTTTGGAAACCCTCTGCTGAGATGATGCCCTCGGTGCAAGCGGTGCTTCCCTAAGCGCAGCAGTTTAGAGGAACCCGAAGGCACAAACGCGTCTCATTTCTGCAGGCATATGGAAAAGGGGGCTCCCAAAGGCTAATAATACTTTCCACACCTGAATTAGGACGACTCAGCTCTAATACGATGCACTTAAGATAGTCTCATGGCAGCCAGATCTGCGCAGAACCAGATGGGCTCTGGGGACTTAAGGATTGTGGCGGTTTAGCCGCGGTCCCTGCAGCAGATGGCTGGGAATGGCTGTAGCCACCACCTGTACAGGGTGCTACTGCTCCCGCAGAGCGTCTCCACATCCCATCCCATCATAACAGAGGACTCATAGCAAGGCAGAGCAGCCTGGGCATATTTAGTGTCCAACTAGGAACTTCAGCTCCCATTGATCTATCTGTTGCCAGAGGGCCACAAATGGCTCACCTGGAAACCTCAACACGGCAGCAGCTGGTACCACATTGCCCCGAGATTCCCTTATTCAAACTCTGTATTTCGTCCTTCATTTCTCAGCAGTCCTGGCTCTGCTCAGATCCTGGATTTGAACAGATTTGGGGGATTTTGACCTCTGCTGGGTGACTGCTCCAAGGGGCTGCTTTCTATCCCTGTGTATCCTGCTCTCCCAGGCAGCGCTGGGCTCTATCCAGCCCTGGATGCCGGAGGGCTCTTTTCCTCTCTCAGCTCCAACCCAGCAGCTTCCAAGCTGCTCTAATTGACACTGGGCTCTGAGCTCGCTCCAGCTGTGCCTTGGCTCTGGGAGGATTAGAGCCCTTGTGTGTGGCAGGGTAAAAGCTCCCCTCAGCACTGCAGGCACTTGTTTAGTTGATGCATGTACTGTCATGTCTGGACAAGCATTTGGTGGACAGAGAGTTTCTCTACTGAAAAATAAAACAAAATAATATTTTTCTAGCCTACGTCCCTGCTTGCACAGCACCCTCATGTGAGCTGGCACACCAGGGGCAGAGACTGCTGAGCAACCTCCTACGACCAAGGCTTCCTTTTCTCCTACAAACCATTTTATTCACGCACGAGGAAGCATCATAAATAATTACAAACGGGCTGCGCTCCCAGAGCACGGAGAAATGCGCCATTTGCCAGGAACTCGCCTCCCTTACTCTGTTCTCCTGCTCAGAACCAGCGGGAACTTTGTACGTGGCTTCTGTCCTTAAAGCAAGATCGAAACCTGAGCCGGAAGAGGGGAAGAGCAGCGGAGCCACCACAGCCAGGGAACAGAGGGACTTTTAGTTTCTTTAAAACAGGAGGCAGAGGGAAGGCTCAAATCCTTCAAACTACAGTGTGGTGCCTCTGGGCAATGTTAGGCAGCACGGGCTGGGCCCTGGACAAGATATTAATCTCCTGCTGCGTGTAGGGGTCTGAGTCATCCTTCTGGAAACACCATCTCTCTCCCCCTGACATCATGGTGAGCATTAGCTCTGGATTGAGAAGGACCTGGTGCTTGTTGGCCACCACTAGTGCCAAATCTGAGAGCTGAAATTTATGCCCATCTCCAGGGAGAAGGGGAAATACCTCTGCAAGCTCCATCGATAACACAGGCTTGTTTAAATGCTTCAGCTGGCTTCTGCTTAGTCGGTGTTCCCATCTGGAATGGGAGAGATCCAATAAATTGCAATTTATTTGCTGTAAATCTCTTGCTGTTACCTTTTCCCACTAGCAGCCCTTCTCAGGTCAGGCACTCCTGGGCCTCAACAGGAGGCAGATTAAGTCAAACTCGCCAAAAATTCCCCATCTTCCCTGCTGGAAATGAGCACAGTACACACATCTAGCATAAAATCTGACCACTCACCACATCCAAGGGAGCACATTAACTAACAGTGCTTGGGAATACCAGGATTGAAGACCTGCATTTGCTGCTCCGCATTCCTGCCCTCCAAAGCAGCTCGGAGGCCGGGCTCCTGCCACCATCTAGTGGTGCTGAGAAGCAAGCAGCAGAGCGAGGGCAGAGCTGCCCAAAATCGGGTCTGTCCCTGCTAAGGTCTGCCCAGGTCCCACCATGTGTCTGGCCCGGTTACCTCCCTCTGACCACTTGTATTTCCCAGGTCTCCTTCTCAACTCCTATCTCATGTTGCTCTCGGGAACATACCTCATTCAAATGAGCTTCTTGTAGATGTTTCAGCTATCTCTCCATTGTGTGACATCTCCTAAGTGGCTGGAAAAGATATTGCCATTTTCCTCTCCCTCTTACTGCAGGTCATTCCCTGAAAGGTTCCTTTAAAGGGATAAACGTTAATGACTGCAGTATATGGTGAAATATTTTGATCACAAGCCTTAATGAGAGCTGTGAAAAAGCTGGTTCATGGATCGCCCTACACTTTCTTTGTGGCTACAGATGAAACCCTTTACTATTTATTTGCATCAACGTGCAAGAATCAAGAATTGCATTTGAAGGACCTAACAAAGGTAAAATAAAAAGCAAGGGCTTAAGCAGAGACTTCCTTATGCTAGAGAAACATCTTTGAAAGACACAGAGTTTAGCCCTGCTGTGAAGTCCTACAGGCTTTGCAATAGCCTCCCAGGAGCAGAGCAGTATGGTTGGTCAGATGGATGTTATAGCCTAGGGTAAGTAATTTCCATCAGTAAAGGTCACAGAACTTCATACTGCTATAACAACCTCCTTTATAAAGGGCACGGAAACACAAGGAAGTTGCCAAAATTGCCCAGCAAGACAGAGTGAGGAACCCAGGTCCCTAGAGACCAAGGGCACACGCTGACCCCGAGGGACGCTGCTTTCTTACCAGTGCTCAAGGACGATTCAGCCCCAGTGAAGTTGCACTCGGTTCTCAGCATTTCTGCTGCTCACTTAGCTCAGCTGCTTTCTGCCAGAGGGTTAGCAGATGAATCGAGGGCAATATCCAGGCTGCATCCGAAAGGCTGGCAGAAGCTACCAGCTAAAGACTAATAACCAGCTTAATTGTTCACATAAACTTCTCAGGACAACTTTCCTTTGAAATTCTATATTATAAGAAGAAGGCTAAAGATATTTGTGTGCAGAAAAAAAATAGAAGCATTGCTGTAGGAAGACAGATGTGGTCCCTCATTTTCAGCAATACTTTCAAGCAATATTGAAATATTTGGCACGAAACATGCGATTAAAGAAATGCCACTGCTGATGGCAGATGGTACCTCTCATCCCAGTCTGTAGCAGCCTGCTAACGTGAGATATAATCTGATTGCAAACACAGTGTTGACATTTTTTTTTCCAGATGAGCAAGCTTTACATAATTTTTCATTGTGCTTATTTTAGTTTGTTATCAAACATCAGCATTAGGAGCAACCATCTGATTACCATGTTATCAAATGAATCCCTTCTGCTCAGCCCACCCTTTCAACCTTTGAACACCTGGAAATGATCTATAACAATCAAGCAAACAGCCTTTTTTCCTTCTATAGTACCTGCAGAAAACACTCCCTTTAAGTGGCTCTTGCTATTAGGGGTCTGAAAGGAGCCTTGAAATAACCTTTAAAACTATGACACTGAGCTACACTAGCATCTTCTATATGCAGAAGTTGTGTATAGAAGTATATATATATTTCACCAGGTGTAATGATTGTGAAATGTTCTGGACAGCAGGTTGCTCATGTTTACTTTAGAATAAATAGTAGCTCACCTTACATGCTCCTATGAGCTTTCTCAGGTGTAACTCCATGAAGAAAGAGCTAAAAAACAGGATCTTCAAGGAAACTGCCCTTTCATATAACTCATTGAACAAACCTGTGTGTTTGCCAAACAGTGGCTGCTTAAGTTATGAAAGGGAGCTTGTTTAACAGAAAACAGGTGACCGCAAGTCCTGCTCCCTTTTTGCTTCCCCATTGCCAGTTTGGGCACTGAATTCAACAGAGGCCAAAGATGACGACTGCTTTGCTAAAATAATGGGCAGTAATGCCAGTTTGGGGCAGGTATTTCCTAACTAGCCAGCTTTCTTACAGCCATTCCAAGGGGATTTGTCAAAGCTATGCTGTTAAAATTGATCACTTTTTTTTCCTACTAGTTCTCAGAGTTCCTTTTCTCACCAAAAACTATGAAACCACCTCACAGATTTGCTTTTAAACAATGCTGCCATTTGTCACCAGATTTGAATGGCCACCATTTGGATACATCCAGAATAAGTCAGAGCACTATGTGAATGCTTTGAACCATGCTCCTCAGAGAAGCACATACTTCTTGTACTTGTCACACAAATTCAGTGCCTAACATTCAGTAAGCTTCCAAGAGCAATACAAAGTAGGTTTTCCTTACTCAGTCTTACTGCAAACACAGAGGTGCTGCCTGTTCCAGCTGCAGAGTAACTGGAGCTGGAATTTATCAAGTTCCAGTATCTTGGTTTCAACTGCTATCCATGTCCTTCAATAATCTCAAGTCGCCTGCTGGTATTTTGAAATACTCAGGATCTGGTCTCTGTTCAGCTCATTATATAGTGCCTGTAGCAAAGAGGCTGTGGAAAGCATGATAATCATCAAGGAAAAGTGACCAGTCTCTTACCCTTGCCCAAGGCATGCGACCTGAAAACAGCAATCACAGGAGGTTACTTATGTCGTTACACAAGTCCTACCCTCTCAGAAGTTCTCCTCTGTTGCAAGAAGTTAACCTGCTTGGTGGTTCTGCTGCCCATCCTACAAAATATTGACAACTCTGAGGACAGAGAAGATTTGGCTGAAATTGTTGGGATTCCAGGAAGAGAAATGCATATACAGGTGAAAGGAACAAAAGCTCATTTGATAGTTAACAAAAGACACTAGTTTCAGAAATGTCAACCGAGCTGTTTCAACTCCCGTCTGCCATACATTTCTTGGTGCTCCAGCTGATATTAAGGATACAGCTCCTCATGGAATTGATAAAAGCTGGCTTTACCTATCAGTGAGTGAACAGGGAGACAAAAAATATCAAGAAAAAAAAACAGCACAAAACACCATTCCGCATCACAAATCCTGCATTTATCATGATGGGCATGGGCTATGTACCCTACTACACAATACACAGAAGAAAGAAATCTATGTAAGATGCTTACAGGAATGCAAGTATAACACAAGGTTTGAAATTCCAGTCTACTGTGCACTTTCAAAAGTATTTTCTTCTCTTGGTGCATGCAGCTTAGATGATTTATGAAACTTCCATAGCAACTGGTGAGTAAAATAGAGACAACAGAATAAACTTCATTGTTTTTATTCTGCAAAGCAATATGCACATCTTAACAAACACAAAAATAATCTAGGAGAGAAATGTCATTTCCAAATCAGCTATTAACCATCATGCAACAAGACAAGTGAAATGTAAGAACAAAACAAAGCCATCTTAACCCTACAATCATCTGCAGAGGGTTGAAAACAAGGCTCAGATTCTCTATGTAATGCCAAAGAAAAATGCAACAGAAAATGGCAGCTTTCTAAGAACAAGGAAACACGTACAAATAGAATCAAAACTGATTCAAGTCATAGTTAAAAAGAAAAAGAAAACAAAAAAGGAAAGATCAATATGATCCGAACTTTTAAGTTTTTACTCTTCTGTTTGGCTGCATTTAACTTTTGTACATTACGCTTAAGTACAATCCAAAGTTCCTCAGTACCACAGCATTTCAACACAATGGGCACCCTTATCTCCTTGCTGCAATACATGGGGGCAAAGGGATGATGAGCTAAGGCCAAAAAAAACACATCTCCTTAATGTTCTCCCCTTTGCATTTGCGGATCACAACTTTAGCATCTTTGGGTATTTCAATAGAGTGGGTGATACTGCAAAGCAGACCCTTCTAATTATCCAATGGCAAAGCCAGATTAAAAACAGAAAAGAAATCCAAACAACAACAAAACCCACAAACCTGTTTTCCCCACCATGTTGTAGTGAGAATTTTTGGAGTTGGATTTTAGTTTGCTGGAACACAGAAGACTTGAGTTTTTTTTTTTTTTTTTTTTTTTTTTAAGAATTCTTGTTAACTTGGGTAATTCTGAGTTATTTCCAGGATCTGCAGGACAACCCCACTCTGTCGCAGCACACCACTCAGTTTCCCCTCCCTATTTTTGGTCCCCAACCAAGCCACCCTCTTAGGTAACTCTGGACATGAACACTAACACAGAAGGCTGGGTATGCATAAGTTGGGAACAGCCCCAATAATTGTCCATGAGAAGCTGTCTGCCTATTTTCACTTTACTGGTTCATTTCAGGGAGGCAGTGCTAGTCGTAGCATCACTGGGAGGAAAACAGAAGCCTCCTTTTATTCCCAGACTTCAAACCAAGCCATCTCTAAAGCTTTACCTTAACTTCCCTGGAGAAAAACTCACATTACTTAACACCACACAAGGAACTGAAAAGCTATAATGGAAATATGTTTTGAAGAAAAGTGTGACTATTTTGCTTTGAATGCTCTGAAGATTTAAGAACTTACCAAAGTCCTATACATACCAGCTGGCAGATCAGTGGGGTACCATTCACAACAGTGTCTACAGGTAATAAACTAAGTATCTTAAGCCAGCAAAACTGTCTGCAGGATTTAACTTGGATTTATTGTTTTGTCTTCATACTTAGGGCAAAACTTATCAAAGAAGAAGAAAAAAAAAAATATGCACATGTTTACAGACCTGCAGTTATACTACCTGACAGGATAGCTGCAAGACGAGATGAAAGGTAAACTAAGGCAATCAGTGAGATTTTAAAAGCAGTGGTGGAAATCTCAGCAGGAAAACCCTGACTCATGAAAACAAGGAGCTTACTAAATAAAAAGCTAGAAAGAAACAGCTAAAGCTGGAATGGAAGAGGGAGAAATGCACATTATAACTCCTCTGATTTAAGAACGGACTCAGAAAACATATGGATTTTACTGTACAGTTTCTTTGACCGGAATCACAACAGCCCTAGCTCTCTCCTTGTCATTCTCCCCTCAATGAACAGCATTAAATAGAAATTGGACAAAGCTAATAAAAGTGTCATTTTCAGCTGCCTTTCAGAGATGGAGGGTCTCAAATTGAAGCTCCATTACAGACTATGGGATTCCTTTTCCTCTTATTATTTGTGCTTGCCCGAGGCTGTGCAGAGCCCTAACAAAATGTTAATACAATGCATCTTTTTTATTAAGGTTCACCTTCTAGAAAAAGAAAGGTTATAGAAAACTACTCTGCAGCAAAGATGCAAGTTCCATACTTGAAGAAGGCTGTAGATGGAGGGCAAAGGAAAGCTTTCCAGATAACCTCTACACTGACTGATTCCCTGGTATTCAGCAAGCCAATGGGAAAAAAAAAGAAAAAAAATTCAAACTTAGCACTTTCCAGTAAGAAAGATTTTAAAATGGGATTTTACTTCTTAATTTCTATGAATTTCTATGAATAAAAGCACAAGTTTGTCCTAAATACAGCACTATTAAAATGTGAATATGTTTTTCTCTTTTCAAAAGAAGAAAATCTAGAAATGTTGATATTTTTTCTTGCAAGCAAGGAGCAACTGGAAAAAGATATTAGGCCACACAAATACACATTTAATTCATGTCGTAGATTGGTGGCTTTGGAAATGCAGTATTATATCAAAGGTGCATACTGGTTCAAACACACTGTACATATCATTGGGCAAAAAAAAAAAACCCAAAACAAAACATATATTTGTTGGTTTGTTTGAGACATTTGCAAAGGCATCTTAACCTGTCCAGATGCAGCTAGACAAAAATATCTTGCTCTGACTATATGTAGCCATATCACTAAACATATCTACACAAACATTCGGCTATGTCCACAGGAAAAGACTGAAGTTTCCGGCCGCACTACAATGCGGAACAAGTGCATCGTCTGACCTATTCTGAATATACTTTTATAAATATGTACAAATCAATTACAGGCACTTGAAATGTCTTTGGTTGGAATAAACCAACATTGCAAGATAATGTATTCACAGAGTGTTAAGACCCATTCTGGGTTCAGCAGGCAATGATTACGGTTCTCAGTCATTCTCAGTAAAAGGAGAGGATGGATTATGCTTCAGACAAAGCCACCTAAACAAAAGAAAACCAAAAGATTTAATTAAGTCAAATTTGTAACCCTGTAACAGTGATATTCCTTATCTCCATGCAGGTCACATTTCTGCCCTTGCCTTTTCGAAGAACCTTGAAAAGTCTGACTTGGAAAGGAAATTAAAGCCAATCTGAAGGTGTTTTGTATTTATCATGATTAATCTAATAAGTATATCTACTTTTTTTTTTTTTGAAAAAAGCTATAAAATATTGTTACGATACCAACATCATAATTTTAGTACTATAAAGTTAACTTTAGCCTCATTTACAACTAAATATATTTATATTTAACTCTTCAAGAAAAATACAGGCCTCCAATGTAGTACTGAATAACAACAGTTATATAACAACAGTTACTCAGTATGTTTCAACATATATTTCAACAGTTTCATCATTGATTTTGCTTAATTTTGATAACAACCTTTAGAAATGTCATGTTTTATTCAAAGTTTTAAGTCTCTTGTGAGACTTAAAGCAGCCCAAGTCTAAGGCTCTACAAAGCACATATAGGTGCTTTATAGCACCCCTATGTCTTATTTACAATTAAGTACCTGTGTATCTTCAAGGGAAAAAAACCTACACCTCACGATCAGAACAAGCAGCCTGTACGAACTGTGTAAAAAGAAGGTTTTCTATGTTTTCTTATCAGACAGTGGTTTTTATTACTCATACTTACTTTTTCAGAGCAGAAGTCTGTATTGCTTTGCCTAAGTTTGCTTGGTCTCCCTTTAATAACTGCATAGCAGAACATTGTAATCACCATCACAAAAAGAAAGTAGCTGGTATGCATGAGATGCAGGTTTATTAGAGAGCGATCATCCTGCACATAGAATTAAAACCATTTACTGACACGGCACTGATAGTTGGTACTTTCTATTAAGGCAATAATTAGCACATTAGCACAGAAATTGCTGCAGGAATCAAGCTTTTCCCTCTTTATGAAGCTAGCATAGTAATGAAAGTGATCTTCAATTTCAGCACATAAAGACACAAAATGTTGCTCATACTAGACAACTGTACTAAGGGTCTCTTTCTACAGGATGGCTGTGCCTTTGGTCAAATTATTTCCAAATACAAGTCTTACAGGCACACGGAGGATATACGGAACCCAACACCCCCACCAAGGATAAATCTGCCCCTTGTGCTACATAATAACCCAGATCCAGCCCTGAATATGGTTATTTGAGACAGGGATAGGACCATATTCTGTCAAATCTGAACTATGCATTTATTCAACATAACATATAAAAGCACAGTGGGTACTTACATCTGGAACTATAACAGTTAGTTTGGGATTTAAAGCATGATACACTTTTCCAATTGCTCCTTTGTAACACCAGAATGGGTTATAATCTTGTGCATATTTTGTATTAGAGTCCCTGGCTGTGGTGAAGATCTTGTACCAAAGTGTAGCATTGCTGTATGTTTCAGGAACACAATGTGGTGGCTGACTGCAGAAAAACAGAAATGATTAGCACCCAAATTGCTATTCTCCATGTTCAGTAAGAGAGTAAAATACAATTTTGGACCTTCCAAAACAGGAGGAAAAAAAAAAACCCAACATTTTAACCAAAGGCAGGCATGAAAACATATGGTTCCTATAGCAACATCAGAATTTTACTGTATGTTGTTCCAGTAAGTCAACACTCCACAGCTTAATTAGAGAATACATTGGTTTCATAAGCATCACACGATGACGTGAATCTGGGGCTATGCAGAGTATCCTGAATAGTGTCAGAGAGTCCAGAGGGGAGCTACTCTCATGAAAGGCACTTTCTGGGGGTTGGTAGCAAAGCAACATCCTGCTTGTGCTGATCTTTCATCAGGGAAGTGGGTAAGAACCTTAGAGTCTTAGGTCTTGGTTTGCCTACAAGGCAGCAAAACCTGAATTATAGGGTATCTTTCTTAAATATTCATTGACCACTGTTCCTAATGAAGTTTAAATTACAGCTTGTTGAAAGGCAAGGAAGGCTACAGTTCAAAACATCCACAGAAAAATGTGATGTTGCTAGAAGACAGCAAGTGTCTCGAGAGTCAATAGAGGGTTGTTACTGGGGTGAAAAGGAAAGCAGGAAGAGGGAACCTCAGAGTGCCACCTGAGCAATGAGAAACTGCAAATTTTCACCCAAAGGGATCATTCAATGAAAGAGCATTTAGAAGTGTCACACTTACACTGTGACAGGGAATACGCCGCTGGCCGCCGTCACAGTCATGCAGGTGGTGAACACAACCTGCTCGCAGTGACCGTGGAGAACACAATCGTCTGAGTTCCAAGCAGCCGGCAGGGTGAATGTGATATTAATTTCCTCATGGGATTCTCTGCCTTTTAGGGAAAAATAAAAAAGTATTTAATTAATCTTGATGCTGTGTGCAATGCTGAAGTTTGTTCATGCATTTGTATTTTAGATTACCTGTGCTTTTACACAATATGTCACTTGATTTCTCGTGTATACATTAATGAGTTTAATATTTGACTTAACCACTTGAAAATGCATCAGGATAGAGCTGTCCAAATATTTACTGTAGAAGCGCTTCCTGATCAGAATTTTGTTGAATCAAAAATTATCTTCCACTGTCATTAGGCTGATCATTTTACACAGCAAAGCCTAATCCTGGCAGATCTTTCCATTCTGAGCACATGGAAAAGCCTTTCAAGCAAACAAATGAAGGCTTCTGTATAGGAATTTGCCAACAACTAATCTGGTAACAGACATATTCTAAGCAAAAGCTTCATCTCACCAGTAATAAGCTGCAAATTTTTATTTCTCTTCCTAAATAATTTGATTATATTCAAATTCAAAATTACAAAAGTTACCATTCAAATACCATTCAATTACCAAGTTACCATTCAAAATTACCAAAAAAGTCTTGCATACCTGAGAGCCCAATTTGGTGTCCAAAAATTGTGGAACTTAGATGAGTGACATTGCGAGAATAGCCACCGAAGGGTCTGAGTGGGTCCAGGGTCAGAGTGATTGTAACAGAGATGTTTATGGGGCCAGAGTCCTCGAGAGTCTGTGGAGACTGTGTAGAAGACCGCGCTTGTCCGCTGGTCACTGTACTTTCCGGGGTTGTGGTATCATTGATGAGATGCTTTAAGGTTTCATTCTCAGATATACAGAAGTCCAAATCATTAAACCTCAGGAGGAAGGTATTCCAGTCCTTAAAACAAACACAGAGACTTACATCAGATTAACAAGTTAACTTTTGGCTGTGACTTCTCTAGAGCAGTGCAACCTTAATATCTACTTTTCAGCCCACAGTTCCAAGCCATTTAACATCGATTAAATGGCTCATGAAGCAAGCACAAACACCATCATGGTTATCTCAAGAATGAGATAAGTTGGTTGCAAAAATTAAAGCACTCAGGCCTAGCCACTGCCTGCTAAGCACAGCAAATAGTATCATGACTTAAACAACTGAACCATAAAATTAGAGATAAGTATTAACGCAGACAATATCCCATACGATGCTGCTGCACTGCCACGAAAGGGTTTTGGGGGAGAAAAAAAGGAACTCATTCCCTTTAACATGTTTCTCAAATAAAAATTCCCAGTGTTAAAGTAAGGAACTTTTTGTACGGTACCTCTGTCATTTCCGGTGACTTGATCTCCTTGATTTTAAAGAAATAACCCAGTGTCAGGAAAGCAATTGCCATAGTGCTCACACTGATCATAAAGACCACAAGTGGAGGTCGACTGCTGATGTAGACCTTCAGGTTCTCCAACAGGTTTATGTTGAACATTATTCTGATTGTTCACCTGAAAATAAAGAATATTACAGTGAATTGACTAGGCTGTGTGCACTCTTGAGGGAGGGAGGGGATAGGAAGTGTGTAAGACAAATTTGACAACAAAAAAATGGAACTATATACTAAAATAAGGCTCAATAACACAACTCTGTCTGCGCCATTCACTGAACATGCACTCTGCATACCTCAAAGCACAAATCAAAACACATTCAGCTTCACTTTCCCAATTCCTGCAATTACCAGTCAGATGCAGATACAAAAAATTGAGAACTACTTCTAGCAGAGTCCAATGCAAAACAGAAGCCATCACTGACAAGCAGTAGAAACAATAAGAATATTCTTTTTTTTCCTCCACTTAAACAGCTAGTAATATTTCGATTCATCAAAACACAGTGCAAGCAAGCTTGCAATGCAGCCCACAGGTCAAAGTCTGTACATTCCCATACACACTTCCAAAAATTGAGGCTAGAGTCTTAGAATATCCCTCTTTCCTCCCTACCTTGCCCTCACACCACCAGACCTTCAAGGTGGAACCTGGGAAGCAACCCAGACAATTTTAGGCTCTTTTTTTTATTATTATTATTTGATTTGTGCAGGGTCAAGGGAAATTGTAGTAGTCAAGAAACAAGAAGAAAGCTCCACACTCCCTGGAGAAATATGCTGAGTCAATAATCTTTGTCAAAAAAAAAAAAAAATTAAACTTAGTCTTTCCAATTCCCCTCCTGAATTTCTATTTAATTTGCTGAGTAGAAAGACCAGAAGAAAGTTTACTGTGAGAGCCTCCCATCTCCACCCCAATGAAAAGCAAACAGTGAGTGGTAAAGGGCAGTCTCAGCGCAACCACTCCAGCAGCTCTGCAAGGAGAAAATGCCAAGGAAGTCTTTTACTTTTGTTTTACTTGTGATTTTTGGGGAGAGAAAAAAAAAAAAGAAAGAAAAAAAAAAAGACTTTAATCCTAGATTTAAAAT
Source organism: Nothoprocta perdicaria (assembly GCF_003342845.1). Taxonomy (NCBI): domain Eukaryota; kingdom Metazoa; phylum Chordata; class Aves; order Tinamiformes; family Tinamidae; genus Nothoprocta; species Nothoprocta perdicaria. The sequence continues at coordinate 4,195,504 of NW_020455755.1, forward strand.
TGTTGCTAGAAATGTACTGTTTAACCTCAAATTTATGGGAAATGACATCACGACTAGTATCTCGGGAATTCAGCACTGTAATGGTTAATGTTTGGCCACGCATATGGATCTGCTGATAATTTTTAGTTAAGTCAGGGACACTGCTCCCAGCAGGTTTGTGTGGTTCTCATTGACATTTACGAGAAGCACAACAGACACAAGCCAGAGGCAGCACAGCTGAAGAAGGACACATTTTGAAAGAGGGAAGTAGGCAGGGAGAGATCTTCTATCTGATCTACTGATTTAGAAGAGCAAGGGGAGGGAAAAGGATAAGGTTTTCTTCTGGATCCCACAAGCTACAGCAGTTACAACTTCTTTGTATGTTCTTCCCATTCTCCTGAGAGCAACGCCTCAGACAGCCTTTTCCTGAAGGAGAAAACCTGCAAATGACCCAAACCTGCAAACCTGTTCCAGAAGGGAGAGAAGCAGCTCAGAGGAGAACAAGACGACGGCAGCGGGTCAGAGACGCAGACTTCCCCTCCTATCCTGCCACCACCGCCGTGCCCTTCCTGGGCAAACCTGCAGAAAGGGCTCACGTTGGAGCACCGGCACACGTCCTGGATCCTGCTTTGCCCATTCACCAATTTTCATCCATACCTGCAAAGGCCAGGAGAGGTACCTCTTCCTACGAGCAGTAACTACTGGCTGCTACAAACGCACAGCGTGCCCAAGTGCAAACAGTCGGTGCAGAGAAGGAGGGAGGGATGGAGGAGAAATGAAAGCAAAGGCAAGAGGTAATGACAAAAGTGCATCTTACCCGAACGTCTGTCTTTGTCAAAGAGCAGCTATGCTACTGCCAAAAAAACAGCAAAGGTGTCAGAAAAAGGCAGGTCTGAGAGGGAAAGGGAGAGTTGCTGTTGGCAAGAAACATGCTGGCTACGAGCCTCGCTGCTCCGAGCGCTGCCTCCTGTCTTGTCACTGTCTGCAAATTTCTTACATGAGCCCTGGTTAGAAATCCCCAGCGTCCCATCTAGAAGCACGGGAGCCACATGTTGAGGTGGAAAAGGATCAGAAGATAAACCCAAAGCGGTGCTGAATCCCGCGCTCTCTGCTGCATTTCCCTGGGGGAGCGATCGCGCAGATCCCGCCTTTATTACAGCACTTAATCAAAGCGGAGCGTCAGCCGGGGCGCGCACAGCGCCCTGATCTCCGCGGCGGGGACGGCCCGGCCATCTCGCCTGCCACGGGGTTTAAAACCTGCCACGCACGTCGATGCGCTGCAAAGCACATCGTGCACAAAAGTACTCGGGTTAATATTTTTATGTAAGAGATCTCCAGCTCTAAAGTGCGTGCCCTGGTAACTCAACAGCTTAGGAAGCAATTAGGAAATGCTATAAGCTGCATTTTCCAAAGGGTAATACGTCTTTGGAGCATTTGTCAGAGAAAAGGGAGCAACTGTGGATTTTAATGCTAGAGCTGACGTGAAAGCAGCAGTTCTGCATGGCGAGTGCAAGCCAGCATGGAGAAGGATGTTTCTACACTGCTGCCTGGAACACTACTCATTTTTATGAAATAAAGTGAATATATATGAAATATAGTATCCATATATATGAATATGGATATATTATGAATATAAATATTTATCTAAAGATGAAATAAAGTTTCTCTGCTTATTTATGTAACAGGTTACACACATCACACACGTAAACCAAAATATATATTCTTACAACATTTTAAAGGCTCAGTTCACAGTGCTCACACTCAAAACTACTCCTTTCTTTTAAGGCCCGGTGGAGATAAAACACATTCTCTACCCTTCTGCCAGCTCTAGTTGGAACTATCTCCTCTATGTAAATAAATAAGCTCAAGAATGCAACATACTTTTATTTTTCTCTCCCCCACAGATAAGAAAAAAAAAGGAAAGAGAATATTATTAGCTGGTGGCAGGTCAGAAAACAAGATCAGATTTCCTGGTTTAATTAAATAAATAATTTACATTAACTTAAATAATTAACAAGTGTCATCTGCCTCTCCGCACTCTGGCTAAACCTCTTCATACCTGGGCAATAGTTATATCCATAATCTACCTAGAAACTACCTCAGGCACAACAGGATGGATGGATATTGCCAACCTGCATCACTGGCCGCCTCCCAAGTCTCTTTTTCTGGTATTGAGGTGCATATATCAAGACAAAAAGCCATGTTCAAGCGGAGTTACAGCTGTAGGTACTTGTCAGGAGACTCAGGCAAGCGTTGCAAGGATGCCAGGCTCTTCAATCAGGCACTTCAAACTCAGGAAATAAATATTATTATGTGGTTGAAAAAGATAAATATTGAAAAGGAAATGCACAATGGTTATTATGTCAGTCTCCCAAAGAAATGCTGCTTTCATTAGTCAGCTAGAAAGTGATGAAACAGCCACTTACTTTACAGTTCTGGAGGATTTTCCTGCACATTGGCTCAAGGCCGAAAGCAGCAACCTCAAAAAAGCAACATTTCCAAGCCTTATGGGTTTTGATACAAAAAGGGATATAAAAAAATGTAACTTCTGAAGCAGTCCTGTGAGTTTTTGCAAGGGTAATTTACAAATAAGGAAAATAATGGAGTCTATTTCAGAGATCAACAAGTCAAAGAAATGAGTCATAGCAGAAGTACTAAATTCCTATTTCTGGGGCTTAATAAAGAAACAGCATTCATAGCAATAATAAAAAAATGTATGTTGCACTGAAATAGGTATTAACAATAAAACTGCCATTGCCAAAAGGAAAAGAAAAATAAAAATTTCAAAGAGATTAAAGATATTGCATATTTTAACACATTGTCTTCACTATAAGGTCATCTACCATCTATCTGATAGACAGCTTAAAAACAGTAATTTCCTTATAAAAGTTTCCCCTTGTTGTGCATGTAAGAGAGCCAAAGGAGTTTGTTTTTTTTTAATTTAACAACAGAAACCAAAACACAAAAATATCTTAATGAAGAAAACCGTGGGCAGAAGACAAGGGTAACAGGCCAGAGCTAACTCATCCTAACAGCCTCCACCCAACAGGCTCCTTGCCTCCTTTGTAAGCCTGAAAATCTTACTGCTCTTAGCAGCATTTCAACTTAACTCTACAGCTCAGTTTATTTATTTATTTTTTTTTTTTTATCAGCAATTACGTTTCCAAAGATGAAACAAAACTAGTGGTAAAACAGGGGTTAGGAAATGGGTCACATGAGGGTTAATCACTCGAATAAGAAAGCTTGGCTCGCCAGAAGAACACTCAGGAGCACAAACCAAGTGAACTGTGATTCTCCCAGCAAACCATCCATAAATAACACAAACACAAAGAGACAGGATTAATCTCAAAATGAAACCACCTCCTATTTAAGCACAATAAACAGCAGCAGGTATCAGAAGTACCTTTAATTAAATTTGCTTTTTCTTTTCAAGCAATGCTTGAAGACTAGCGCCTAAAAGACTAATGCTAAAAAGCAGGGGATGGCAGCTGTGGTGTTAAGCCGGCGATTCAAATTTAGAAAGCACAAGAAGGTCTGCAAAGCCCCATGAAGATTAATTAATATCTATACCTCCAATCTGGTATCAGCAGGCTGGTGACTAGAAGCAAGAGAAACCTCATCTGGTCTTGCAACTGGAAAAGGTTCTCAAGACAACTTCATCCTGATATTATCCAGCTGTTAACCCACCCCCTTCTCTCCACCCTCTTTTTAAAAAAAAAAAAGCATCAAAATTAAAATTAAGCACAAGTTTCCAAATCCATCAGAAGGCTGTACAAATAACACATTTCTGCTCCACTAATCAGTACCAGCTTTTACTGTTAGTTTTGCTGAGGAATTAGGGTAGGATGAAGAGCAAACTCGCTCCTTCCACCTCTGCTGGAATCTCACAGCATCCGAGATTCCTCCTGGACCTGTGCGCACCCCCTGAGTGGAGCTTCTCTCCTGGCCAGCTGAGCCCTTCCTGCCTCCCATCCTTGGGGACACAAAGATGGGACCATGCAGGGAGACTCAGGACAACCACCATCCACTGTCTGCACAAAGAAGCAACTGGGATATGCGGAGAAGGGAAGATCCTGGAGACGCTACTTGGATCCTTCCACCCTTTGCACCCAAGCACAATCAACAGATCGACTGACATCCAATCTCGCTGCTTCTGCGGGGCCGCCGGAGGAGGAAGCGGCCGCGCGGGAGGCAACGGCAATGCAGCTCCCACCAAGCAGAGGCTCGTGGCAGCTTCATGACCTATTTTATCCCACAAACGTGTTCGCTGAGAGAGCGTTTTGTTCCCCAGATGCTGAAGGCAGAAAGCGTGGAACATTTAATTCCTTGTGGCAGAAAAACGACCTGCTTATTTGCACATAAAAGAGGGCGAAAAGCAGACAGGATAGCATGGAGCAGGAGGGGACCCCCCTCACCTGGTGAAAAAGAGACTCCTTCCTCCCAAAATTCAGGTGATGGAGTCATCTGGGAGGCAGGTTATGAATGAAAGCAGGAGAGCCTGGCGCTTAGCAAGAGCAGGGCAAAGCAAAAGGCTCCATACTTAGACAAAACAGTGCTCTTGCCCTCCTGAAACACTTTCCTAAGCATCATTAAACATTTCAACATGCCCAAGAGGTGAGTAAACAGTTCACTTTGTCTATTAAAAGCAGGTAGAGAAGGGAAATAATTCGTTGACAATTACAGTAAAAAGTAAGATTAACGTGATACTGAATTTCACATGTCCCAGGTTAGGATTTAATTTAAGATTATAAAGCAAAGAGTTCAAAAATAAAAAGAATTGTATCAGAAGTGCTTTTTTTTCCCCCTCCCATTAATCCAATGAATCCCATATTCTAGGTTTGGTTAAAAGTGAAAAACTATGGCTTAAAATACACACAGCTGTGCAGTAAAAGTAAACTTAACCTCTGCTTGAACATAGACATTCCACTGCCAATCCTAAAAAGCCCAATCCTGTTTGGCAAGTGACCTGCATAATGGAGACGAGAACATCTTCATACACAGAACTTCTGGCTTGAGCATTTTTAAACCCTTCCAACTTTTCAAAGTCAAAATCATGATTTATATCAAGTTTATCCTGAGTTGGACTACACAGACTACAGAAAAGCAAAATGTTAGCCTCACTAAACTTTAAGGATCTCTTTAAAAATGGCTGTTCTGGTTACTACCAGCTAGCAGGAAGGCAGAAGTAAAACAAATTGCTTTCAGAGGACCTATGAAAATTTTGCTGAAAGTCAAATTGAGCGTGTCCTACTAACACCAGCCATACAAGCATAGCTCATAGAAAAGCTTTTCTCTAGAAGCATGAAAAGTCTCAGTAACTGTTTAACAATCAGAAACCAGTTCAGTGAGCAGTTTAAGGAGGTTAATTGTTGACTTCATTAAGAGCACACATTAACGAATGTGCCTGGAATTCAGCAGTGCAAGTAGAGGAAAGCGCCAGCCAAAGGCTCTCCCGAGCACTCGTCCGTAATGAGAACTGTAATGAGACAGGGACCCAGACAGACGCACAGCTTGAATCACAAGCAGAAAATGACTGACAACCCGAGGAAATGGCAGCTTCCGTGGAAATGGCAACAGAACCGTGGACACACGCAGCAGGCAACACTCATTGTGTTAAAAGAGCAGAGCAAGAGGCAGCAGTCACTAGCGAGGGAAAGAATACAAACGACAACAGAAACGAGTGAAATCAGTGACTTTGGCAACAGCTGGAACATCAAGGATGTAGCAATGATAATAATATTGTTCCTGTACCGCTCTCCCCAACTGATGAAAAGAAATGTGATTTTAATTTGCTTACTCATGTAGGAAAGTACAGTCTCCATTTTACAGATAATTAATGAAAACCATCCTCCTGCTGGAGCATATGCAAGACTTTTTAAACCAAAGCCTGCGAGTTCTGGGAACCTGCTTTATTCGCAGAGCAGAACGTTCTTCTCAAAGAACAAACCTCACTATAAACGTGCTTTTGGCAAGGGGAGATTTGGAACAAGCAACTGAACTGCGACACTAAGGAGTTTTGTTAATATTGAATTTAGGGCTCATTTGATAGAACAGATTTATTTCTAACAGTCTTTTTTCCTTTTGAATTAAAAAGCCATTAAAAAAACAATGCTCACAGTAAAGTGCACGTTATACGAAGGTCTTTAGGGGAAGGGCTGCACCGCTGGGGTGCGATACCTGTTCAGGGTGCTGGAACTGCCAGTATCCTGCCTGCTCGCGGTGCATTTCGCTGACACCAAGTACAGCCAGGCTTGTTTTATTGCCCTCAGCCACACGCACCGCTCTGCTCCTTCCTACCAAGGCTGAATGGCTCCTGTTTCACCTCACTCAACAGCATTTCAAGCTCTTGTCCTCCAAGTTCTTGTCCAGCAGCAGCACCCCAAGCACTCATCACATCAAGGGACATCCTGAAGCCACTGAGGTCTGAACCCTCTCCGGCAGCCCTGAATCCCATGTCAAAGAGTATCCAGCCCCCACCGGCACAACGCAATATTGTGTCCTCGCCGAGTCTGCCAACAAAAGTTGTCATTTGTTATGTGGACACCTGCTGACCAGAGACCGGGTTGCAGCCAACAGCTTATTGCAAACAGGCCGGTAGATGCAGTGACACCCGCTCGCTACTTGTGCCCTGAATGATCTCCTACAGGTAGCCCGGGAGCCAAGGGATTAATATCCATTTCACAATCCCCTGAACATACCTGCTTTCTTTAACAAAAGAAATTAAAAAATAAAAAAAGCACTAACATTCTAGCACAAAAGATACCGCTTACAATTGTGTTCTGAGGTATCATTAAAACCATAAAACTTGTGATAAATTCAACAAGGATGCGGAAAGTAATCCTAGAAAAATTCCCATCTGGACTTGGGCTTTGTCTGGCAAAGAAAATTTACCCGTTTAATTACACTGCCACAGCTAATTATTCCAGTAAATTTCCCCAGAGGCGACAAGCCCTTAAAAATCAAACAGAGTGAAAAGGGGAGGAAAAAAAGCTCTGCTGTGATCTCTTCTATCCCCTGGCAGGAGAGAAAATTCATCCCAGGGTGTCCATGTCTATGATTATGATCCATGGTTCAAATTTAAATGTAGGCAGCTAGCAGCCATGTTCCAGGCTTGCTGCACAGGAGGTGGTACTCTTAAAAARAAAGGGGGAAAAAAAAAAAAAAGATTATCTTTAAATTAAGAAAAGGATAAAATATAGGTATGTAGTGAATAGGAAAAAAAAAAAATCACCATTCATATCCTATTTTGAAATAAGAATATTTTTAGTACTACCCACGTTATTCTTGTAAACATTTATTTTCCTGCTACAGTAACAAACACACAACATTCGAGCAAACATCCTTTCCTTAGTTTTGAAATAAAGCTTAAGATAAAATACCCAATTCCAGCCAAATCGTGCTCCTTTATCATATTTCCATACATAACCCTGCAACCAAACCACATGAACCCCTGTGGGAGAGAGAGGCAGTGGAGAGAGGCACCTAATGGACGTGTTCGGCGGGGTGACAGCGATGATGATGAGGAGGAGGTACTGGAGGAAGCCGCCTTCGCAGTGGACAAGTTTGCAGCAAGGGCTCGGGCGGCAGGTTCGCACCTCGGCCCGTTACACAACGGCAACCTGCCCCCAAAGAACCGCTCGCGGGACTCCTGCTCGGGGAGATGAACGTATATACATTGGGGTGTGTGTGTGTATATAGGCGTGTATATATGTATATAAAGAGATGCCCTGCCTGGAGCCACAGCAAGCGGAGCCCGCAGGAGCAGCCCATGGAGGGGCTGAGCCTGTGACCCAGGGGTACTGCAAAGACCAACATGGGGGAAGATAAGAGAGAAATGAAAAAAAAAAAAAAGGAAAGAAAAAGACCCCCTCCCTTTTTTTGACTATTTTCCCTTTTTTTCCCCATATACCTCCTTTTCTCCCGGGCAGCAGGGAGGCCCCGCTCGCCCCCGTTTTCCCCCCGCCCCCGCCTTTCTCCCCGGGCCTCCGCCCACGCGGGGCCGCCAGGCTGGCGCTGGGCGGGATCCCCGCGCCCCAGCCCGGCCCACACAACCCCCGCCATGTCGTCCCGCCGCCCCCGGCCTTACCGGCGCCCC
>NW_020455755.1:4203903-4214798 GCF_003342845.1 Nothoprocta perdicaria
GCGCCTGCCCCGCTGCCCGCCCCGGCCGAGGAACCGCCCGGGGGCGTTTCCCGGGTGGTGTCGAAATGCGCAAGCTGCTTTGTTTTTTTTTTTAATAACGCCAAAGCCGAAAGTGTCTAAATCACCATCAAAGCGGGATGGGTGCGCAATGCCAGCCTGGTCACCAACAGCCATCACAGCAGGGTTGAGCTGTGTCCCTCAGCTCATGCTCCTGGTTCCCCAGGCCCCATAAATATTCCCAGGACACTTCTCACCTCCACACCCTTCTCCGTTAAAAGCCCCCAGTTACCCAAGGAGAACCAGAGGAATCAAACATAGGTCTTGGTGGTCCCCTGTGAGGGCAGAGTCCAGCCATGGACATGGGGCACGTACCAGAGCGAGGCGACCAAGGGCCGCAGCATCTGCCACGGGGGAGCCAGAATGTTTGGGCAGCACCAAGGATCCCAGCATGGAGAACCTGGCAACACATATCAACGGCTGGGGAGGGAGGAAACCAGGATCGTTGCAGGGGTATCCAGGGAAACACTTGGAATTACATGTAATCATATAAAACTCCCACTTTTTTGTTCCCAAGGGAGGGTGGTCAAACGGTGGAACAGGCTCCCTGGAGATCCCTGGAGCCCCCATCATACTCAAAACCCAACTGGACAAGCCCCTGAGCACCCAGCTCCAGTGGACCCTGCTTAGAGAAGGGCCTTGGACTAGATAATCCCCAGCGGTCCCTTCCAACCTCAGCTATGGTGACAGGCACCTGGAGAGGACTTACAGTGTCACCCAAATGCATCAACATCTATTTGTGTTTTATAACAATTTATATTTATTATATTAATTTATAACTCAAATTCCAATTAACAGCAATGAACTCCACAGTTTTGTTTTCAGTAATACTGAATTTTTAGTGGGCCGTTGAGAAAAATCAAATAACTTCTGATACTGTGACTCTGGCCAAAGCATAACAGCCTATATTGTAATTCATTTTATGTCAGTATCTTGAATAAACACTCCTGTTTACTAATAACTTGCTTACAGCTGCTCCTTGTACCGCTTTCAATCACATCCTTGGGCCCAGAGCATCTGTACAGTGCAGTGATGCCCAGTACCAAGCACCCGGAGCAAGTACCAATCCCATGGACACTGCTTATTAAGGGTTTTTTCAGCTCGTTTTTAGCTGAAATCTGATGTGGGACCTTCCCAGCTTGACAAGCGGCACCGCCAGTTCACTGTGCGTTGCCCATTCAGACTTGCCCATTCTGAATTTTAAACATTGGTAAGATACTTGGAGGTTATTGCTATGGCAACTACCTCCCTTTTGAGCAAGACAAGACTATTTACTGTTTTACCTACAGGCGAGTAATTTCCCTAATGAAACGTCCACACGGTCTTAACGAGCCCTAGGCGCCCGGACACTAGTTATCCCCCAGTAGAGGGCTCTACAGGCTTTCGAGCAGCCCTCCTCGGCCTCCCTGCTCACAGGACCTGGCAGCCCAAAGGCCTTTCCTGCAGTCTCCCGGGGCCTCCCTAAGGGCCTTCATTTGGTTCCCCAAGGCCTCTGTGTGCGCAGGCCATGGGGGGCCCTCTAGGCTTTCCAGTGGCCCCTGGGGATTCCGTGTGCACTGTGTCGGGGGGGCCATAAAGGCTTTTGTGCAGCCTCCCAGGGCCTCCGTGTGCATGAGCCCTGGGTGGAGCTGCCAGCTTTGGGACGGCTTCCCAGAGCTTCATTGTGCACGAGGCTGGAGGGAGCTACAGGCTTTCATGTGATTCCCTGGTGCCTTCCTGCACACAGTGCCAGGGGGCCCTAAGGGCCTTCGTGTGGCCTCCTGGGGCTTCCATGCACACAGGGCCTTGGGTCCCTACGGGTCTTCATGCACACCTCGAGGCCTCCGTGAACACGGGACCGGGGGACCCCTATGGGACTTCCTACGGCCTCCTGGTGCCTCCACGCGCACAGGCCACGGGGGGACCTACAAGCTTTCATGCTGCCCCTGGGAGCCTCCGTGTGCACTGGGCCAGGGGGCCCTGCCGGCTTTCGTGTGGCCTCCCAGGGCCTCCATGTACACAGGGCCAGGCAGGGCTCTATGGGCTTTCCTGCAGCCAGAAGCTGCTCTTCTCTTCTCTGGGTCATTAGGGCCCTGCTGGCTGTCGTGCAGCCTCTGGGTGCCTCTGTGCACATAGGCCACGGGAGGCCCTACAGGTTCTTGTTCAGCCCCTCTGGGTCTCCGTGTGCACTGGGCTGTGGAGGCCCTATGGGCTTTCATGCGGCCACCCAGGGCCTCCATGCGCACTACACTGGGGGGCTCTCCAGGCTCTCATGTGGCCCCCTGAGGCCTCCATGTGCACAGGGCTGGGGGTGCCCTATGGACCTTTGTGTGGCCTCCTGGGGCCTCCATGTGCAGTGGCCTGGGGGATAGGCTTTCATGCAGGCACATGGGCTTTCGTGCGTCCCTGAGGCCTCCTCTGTGTGCAATGGCCACAAGGTGGCCCTGTCTGCCTTTGTGCGGCCTCCTGGGGCCTCCATGCTCACTAGGCCAAGCAGACCCTGTGAACCTCCATGTGGCCACAGGTGCCTCTGTGCGCATGAGACCAGTGGGGAGCTACAGGCTTTCGTGCAGCTTCCCCCAGGCCTCCATGTGCGCGGGGCCATTGGGGCTCTACAGGTTTTCACGCAGCTCCATGGGGCCTTCATGCCCTGTGGGCCTCCGTGTGGCCACAAGATCCTCCATGTTCGAGAGATCAGTGGCGAACTACAGGCTTTCATGCGGCTCCTGGCGACTTTGTGTGCACGGGACCATTGAGGACCTAGAAACATTTGTACAGAGTCTGGGGCCTCCATGGGCACAGTGCTGGGGGGGTCTCTATGGACTTTTGTGCAGCCCCCTGGGGCCTTCGTCTGGGTCCACCATGTGCTCTGTGTGAAATGGGCTGGGGGGCCCTTTGGGCCTTTGTACAGCCCCCTGAGGCCTCCACACTCACCAGGCTGAGGGGACCTTATGACCTTTTGCAAGGCCTCCCGCCGCCTCCATACACACAGGCCACAGAGACCTACAGGCTTTTATGTTGCCCCCAGGAGCCTCCCTGTGTACAGGGTCTGGGGGGCCCTACGGCCTTTTGTGTGACCCCTTGGGGCCTCTGTGCTCGCTGGATTAGCGGGGACCTATGGGCTTTTGTACAGCCTCCCAGGGCCCCTTTGCACACTAGGCCGGGGGGATCCTACAAGATTTCATGTGGGCCCTCAGTCCTCTGTGTGCATGAGGCTAGAGGCCCTATGGGACTTCATGCGATTCTTGAGAGCCTCCATGCACATGGGGCTGGGGAGCTCATGGGGTTTCATGTCCCCGTTCTGGGGCCTTCGTGCGCACTGGACTGGGGGGCCCTATGGGCTTTTGTGCAGCCTCCTGGGTCCTCCATGCACACATGGCTGGTGGGGACGTTTGTGTCTTCATGCCAGCCCCCAAAGCCTCTGTTCACATGAGGCTGGGGGGGCCCTACAGGCTTTCATGCGTCCCCCGACTTGTGTATGTCCGCACCCACACTCCAGTGGCATCCCCCATGGCACAAGGGCCACCACAAGGGATGGGGGCGTGGGAGCTGCAGGTATTCAGCCTCGGGACGCCTTGCAGGGGTAGAAATGCCCCTGCTCCACCAGCTTTAACACACGGTGGTGCCCTCAGATACCTCACAATGCCTCGCACCCTGAAGGACATCAGGGTCCTTCTGCAAAGGGTCTCTCTCCAGCTTTAGCACACGGTGGTGCTCTCAGATACCTCACGATGCCTCCCACCTTGAACATCATCAAGGTGCTCACTCCATGTGTCCCTCCAGCGCAGCGTGTTCCCATGCAGTTCCCACTCAACATCTCTTCACAAATTGTGTCCCAAGTGTTACAGTTAAAAAGGATAACAACTAGGATCGTCTATACCAATAATTTCTTTTGCTTTTACACAGAGGAATGTGAAAACACCTCTCTTGTGGTAAATAACAACCTATAAAGCTTATTCTTGAACTTCTGAAAGACAAAGCTGTTTCTCTAGTAAAGCCTGTCTGTGCAGCAGATAAGTGTGAGAATTTTTCCAGGTCGTGTTTGGTAGGAAAAAACATCACTGTGAGGCTGAATCCTTGGAGGCAGCATTGTGAGAATGGGAATTTGTTTTGCCTGAACTATAACCACGATCTAAAACTTGTATTTTTAGCCTTCCTGGGCTTAAGGGGATCAGAGAAAGAAGTAAACAAGCTGCCAGTGGGCAATGGGTTGAAGGGGCACCAGAGGGTCATTTCTCCTGACCCGCAGGGACACCTTGGCCCTGAAGATAGCAGAGCAACTGCGCAATGATCAGCAGCTATGAGCACACTCTGGCCTGCAAAACAGCGCTGAAAACGTGCTGTGGCAGTGCTTGGCTGCCTCCGGCCATGGCACGTGGCAGGGCTGCCGTAACCACCCCGTGGCTCAGCACCTCTCCTCTAATGATCAGAAGGGGCACCGAGTTACAGCTTCCTGTTGTTCCCTGCGTGAAGCTCCGTGCTGGTTACTCATCCTACTGCAACGATCCTAAATGTGCTCTACGTGGCAAATCCGGGCTGTGCCAGGATGTCTCTGCTGATCTGAGCCACTCCCAGACCTTTAGTCACACTGGGTTTCACATTAATCACCTTATATTCTGGGAGGAGAAGCCACAGAGGCAAAACTGGAGACTGTGAAGTGGAACTGAATCTGCACTGTTTACAGCACGGCCCTGAACGCAGATCTGGCTGGCGGCTGCTGCAGGTTTCTGCAATAGCCTGGCTTTTCTAAAAAAGATTAACCGCCACAATGCAGTTTTCAGTGAGAAAGCTTTAAGCTTCATTGAGAAAATGAAGGAGGAACTACTATTTTCAGAAGGGCAAGGACAAGAGGAAGAAAAAAAAAATTAGTGTTTACTCTCTTATGATATTCAAAGTTCAGACTCCCTGACAGCTGACATGTTTCAGTGTTAAAGTACAAAGGTGCTTTTCTTGCTGTCCCTGTTCTGCTTGTATAACAGTGACTCAGCTCTGCAGATCTGGCCCACAGCACATGCTCGTAAGGGCAGTTGCACTGCAGAAGCACTGACAGCAGCTCCATGTTTGTGGGTTAAAGAGAATTATGAAGATGTTTTCCACCTAACAAGCAGGGAACTAAAAGTGGTGGATGGCTAACACCATAGTTGAAGGGGCTGGGGTAGTTAACGCTATACAATTTGTGCAGTAAAAGTGTCAGTGCTTGGGTTCTTTAACATTTAACATTTTGGAGGGGAAGCTTTCTGAGTAGCCTCTTCAGGATCATGCAATCCAAAATGGATCTAAAAAGTATGAGCATAAAATACAGGCCACAAGTATGATGTTTCACTGAGGGAGCTGGGGTTATTTAGTATGGAGAGGAAGAGGCTTCCGGTAGACCTTATTGCTCTCTACAACTCTCTGGAAGGAGGTTGTAGTGAGGCGAGAGTCAATCTCATCTCCAGAATAACTACAGGTAGGACATGAGGAAATGGCCTCAGGTTGCATCAGGGGAGGTTCAGGTCAGACATTAGGAAAGAGTCATCAAGCATTGGAACAGGGTGCCCAGGGAAGCGGTGGAGTCACTGTCCAGTGTTGAAGAAAGGTGTAGATGAGACACTTAGGGACATGGTTGAGCACAATGATGTTGAAGGGTTTATGGTTGGACTCCATCTTGAAGGTCTTTTCCAACTATAATGATTCTATGATCCTGTCATGTCTGGGCCAATAACTGGAGTCTGCAGAGAGTAGCTTTTCCTGTATCTTTTTTTGTTCAATAGGGAACAAGGTTCTATTGAAATATATATTCTCTATTAATAATGATCAAACGTATTCTAGATCTTATTCCTTCTATCTTTTTGTTTTTCAGGGTGTTTTTTTACTACCTTGCTGGAAAACCTACTGCAGAAATGACATGTTAAATCAGCTCAGATGCAGAGACCATGAACAAAGAGACTTCCTTCGCTGCAGTGCAGTTTGGATCAGATCCAAAAGACTCACAGGCAGGCGATAAACAGACTGAGAAGCTGCAGACAAGTCATTTTTAGAATAGTTATTTATTGCAGCTTTCATTGGCATAACATGCAGAAACAAACCCATGTTTCTAGGTTAATAGTGTCTTTAGAAAATAGGTTTTAAGTTTCCTTAAATCAGACCCTATAGAACTGCTAAATGTGGTTTTCTAAACACTTTAAAGCCAAAGGAGATAAACACTGTATATTTGTTTTCTATAAATCTAGTTCTAAGAGCATTTTTCTTCTACAGGAAAGGAATACAGAGCAGATGATTTCATATGTGTTTCAATAACAGTAGTCCCAGCTTGTCTAACAAAAGCCTAAATGGTCACTGTTTTTCTCATTCTCTTTCTGCCAATCTGATTTCTCATTACAATTTTTTAGGCATTCTTGTATATAATCAGTGCTGATATTTTTGAAATATCTCCCACTTGCAAAATTTGTCCTAGCAATGATACGAGTGCTTGCATGATTAGTCACACAGCTGTATTTTTTTTTTCCTCAGGGTCATTTAGACCTGCTCAGAGCAAAGCACCGAAGAATGTTTATAATGGCGGGTCTTAAACCAAAGCTGTTTCCCATGCGTCCTGCAAAGCCAAATTACGCTTTAAACTAACAGGGAGATAAAAGATTATAGCCTAATCTTCTAATTTTAATACAAATCTGGGGATCTATTTGTCTTGATCTTAAGTCTTCAGCTCCTGAAGCTAGCAGCTTATTAAAAACTTTGTTAGTTTAAGGTATTTTTAGCATTAGCCTTAAAATAAACGGAAGAACTCCGAGACTTGACTTTTTTTGGTAAGCTCACGATGTAAAAACAACAATCTCATGGTACTTCAAATGTGACTCATATTGTTGTAACCCTTGAGGCTGGCGGCACAAGGACAAGCAGTAACATGCCACAGCTCTGTCTGTCTTGTGGCTGGAGCTCCAGCAAAGCTTGGGCTTTACTGCAGCGTCTGGGGAGAAGAGTCCACATTAAAAATATTATTTTATCTTTACAATTGCAAATAGGTAAATATAATTACCATGTGTCATACTCAATGAGAAAGACCTAAGGCAGGCATGAGTAATATTTTGATAGGAATATGCATTGTTTTCCCTTTGGGGAGTAGTCCTGCTATAATAAGGGGAAAAGAACTGAACTTTATACACATATTTAAATCCTCTGCCTGGCTGCTTGTCCCAAGTTAAACCTCTGTAGCTAAAGATAAATAGATTGCTTCATTTGACATCGCCCAAGCAGAAATCATATGCTGTTGCTAAGATAGTAACATACACATAAACATACAGTTTGTGTTCCAGGGTGTACAAGTTTATTGGAAACATTTCTTGTGACCCCAGCTTCTCCTCTTCTGAAACTAGGTTGCTCTGTAGTACTGCCCAATGACCTAATTTTGGAAAGGCTCAGCAAGGAATATCGGTTCCCAGCTGCAAACCCCATGCCCTGGCAAATGCTGGAACCACCTGTGCGGTCAGGCGGTCACAGGATCTGGATTTCTGTTTTTCAGATTTGCATTTATTTATATGCAATTCACAGTCAGCTGCATGATCGTTATTATTCATCTAGAACTATATGTATGTTAAATACACATGCTTTGTACAACCACAACAGTTGCCACAACCCTGAAGGACAACTAGATAGATCTCCTTTGTCCGTGCCAAATTCAGATGGAATATTTTCTGAAGAAATTCTGAGGTAAAAGTCAAATTCTGCCATGGATGAAATCACAGGGCCTTTACTTTCAGCTTGGGAGTTGTTCTGTACAGGCAGCATAGGAAAATGAGGTAGAATCTGGCTCATAAACTTTTAGAAAATACCCTTAGTTTGATAATAAGCACATGAGTTAACCCCAGAAAAAGCCAAGAAGGAGGAAAAGGGTGTTTGAGTAAGGAGATCTCTATAGAGATCTGCAAACAAAATTGCTTTGCTCCATACAAGCACATAAATTGTCATTGCCAATTAATAGTTAGGGGAATTAAATGAATCTGATCAGTGGAGGTTGCAAAATGCTAATGACAGCCTATGTGGTGTCATTTGCAGGCTGTGGAGATTAGTTTAATTCTGCCAGACCCTAGAGTTGTGTTCCCAAGGCCTATTTCTTTGTTTAGTAATTTTGACAGTATGGCAACTAAGGAAAATAATGGGGCTTCTTTGCAGGGACTTGACAAATAGAGTCCATAATTATTTTAAAAAATTATTCTGCATTAAATGTGAGTAGGCTGGCCGGGGGAAAACATTTAGCATCTTTGGCACTAGACAAACAAAATGAACTCATTAGAAACACGAAACCAAACCAGCAGTGTAACAAAAACAAATGCAATACCGCTTAAGTATACATTTTGGCCTAAATTGATGTAGACAAATAACATTCTGGAGGTTGGCTATTGCCATGGAATTGCCTCTGAATTTTTCTAGTCAGCATTTTCCTTTCTTCTTATGTTTACATTGTGAATAATTATCGTTTGGGATTTTTTTTTCCTTGTTTTTCCTTTTCACTGTGAATTAAGTGGCCTTCAGAGATGCAAGCCTGGTTATGGGAAAGCAAGCAAATACTTTTAACCAAAGGAAACACACACAAAGTGTAACTTTGTGTTCAACCCTGCTGTTCACATTCTGCTTTGGGGGCAGAGGATTCACCAGCACGCACATTTGGGCTCACTGAAGGCTCCTGCACCAACTTAAGCAGTAAAACCCTTTTGCATTTGGCATACTTCAGATATAACATTGTATAAAACTAGTAGAAAGACAGACTGGGAGGTATAATGATGTTTAATTAGCATAAAAAGCATTTCCACAGCAGCTTTCAGGAGGAAGCTGTTCCCAATCAAAGCTTCCTGCTCGGAAGACAAGTAAACAGCCCTTTGAATCTCCCCTGTCAGCATTTCACCAGAGCTTGTTTTGCAGCCCGGCGTGAGCAGATTAAGCCGCCGGGCTGCTAGGAGCTGTTCAAAGGGCAGCTCAGGAAACAGGCCGCGTGACTGGAGGCTCATTCAGCCTGCACCCACGCTGACGTGTTCCTGAATAATATCATTTCCCAGTTCATCATTTCCCAGTTCGGCTAACTCATTCCCGCTCCTCCTGACCTTTCCTGGCAGCCAGGTACAGCGTTCACCCTATAGACTATTCCAGAGCCCACATATGGCATGCCATGTTTCCCTGAGGGGGGGACATGCTGGTAACTCCATGAGACAACAGAGAGCACACACCAAGGCCAAACCATCCATGTCTGTGATGATCTAAGTAGTGCCTGAGGTTGAAACACGCTCTGAAAGAGGGATCCGAGCCCCATTCCTTTCAGCATTGCAGCGCTACCCTTCTCTCTCCCCCCCCCCCCATCCCTGAGGCCCTACAGAGCCAGCGCGCATGCGCACACCCCTTCCTGCCCGGAAAAATCTGCCCGCTCAAAGCGGCCCACCCTAGCAACAAGGCTTACCTCACCGCGGACCAATCAGCGCCCAGCAGCGGCCGAATCTTCCAGAGTTTTCCTCAGAGCTCCTTCTCCCTCCTCCTCCCACTCCCCTCCCCGATCAACCAATCAATGCCCGCTTTTCCGTATTCTGCACCAATCAGCTCCGAGTGTCTACAGAATCCCGCCTACTACCAGCAATCTTTCTGTGTTTCTAACCGCCTTCTCACCGAACCTCGAAATTCTTCCGCGACCTCAGAAATTTCTCTATTTTGGGGGGGTCTTAGTTCTCACACGGAAGATCCAGGACCCCCTTTTCCCTTTGGAGTGAGAACAGAGTGGTCCAGAGACGAGTATTTTCCTCGGCGGTAGTCTTTTTCTTGGTACTACTTTGAGTGGCGGAAGGACACGTCACTTTAGAGGAGGCGGGGCGACTCTGAGGTAAAGCGTATATATAGGGGTGAGTGTGCGTCACGCAGCTACAAAAGAGCTGCATAAAAGAATCGTCGCGTCGCAGGCGGAAAAAGTCCCAGGGCCGGAGACGTGAGTCGAGTGGTGGGAAGGCGTGGGGGGGGACTGGAAGTGAATCGATACACTTCTTTCTTTTTTTTTCCCCTCTCATTATTCTTGCCTTCCTCCCTGGAGAGGATAGGCGGTTGAAAATAGGAATAGATATTTGTAGGCTGAGTGTTTTTGTTCGGTGTAGCGATCTGTATAGAGTCTTAGCTTTGTCTGGAAGCGAACAGAGGCCTGGAGAGTGGTGGGGGGGAAAAGGGGAGGGGGTAAATAAGTAGGCACGAGAGGAGCAGTGGAGTGAAATATTGAAGGTGATCGTCATTTTCTTAGCCAGAAATAAGTGCTGAGTCATAGGCTTGAGGGGAATGGGGCAGCGCCGTTGTTGTGAGGCGCCTCCATGAGGCTCTGCCGCAGCTGCCGAGGCGGGTGGTGGCGCGTTGTGAAGCTGTAGCGCTGCAGGGAATGGGAGGGGTTGGGAACGACAGTATTGAGGAGCTGGTGATCCGCAGGGAGGCGTTGTGAGAGAGAGCAGGAGCTTGTTCTCAGAAGTATTCTTACAAAGGGATGAACATGGTAGCTTGAGCACGATGAAGAATAAGTTGAGAGAAGAGAGAAAACATCTGTAGAAATTACTACAGTTTTTAGTGTTCCTAATACTCTTCGAGGTAGCAAAAAACCTTTCACTACTTGATATGAAAGGCCTATGTGATTATTTAGTAAGTTAATTGAAGCTGAACATTTCCTGTGTTTTGCAGTTCAACATGCAGATCTTTGTGAAGACCCTGACTGGCAAGACCATCACTCTTGAGGTCGAGCCTAGCGACACTATTGAAAATGTGAAGGCCAAGATTCAGGACAAGGAAGGCATCCCCCCAGATCAGCAGAGGCTGATCTTTGCTGGCAAGCAGCTGGAAGATGGGCGCACCCTGTCTGACTACAACATCCA